>NC_042628.1:9389127-9725248 GCF_901001135.1 Rhinatrema bivittatum
CGTTATAAAAAAATGATTGTGCAGATTGCCTGCCAATCATAAATGTGTGTGTATGCGCATGTCTATTTGTATATTTAATACAAATAAACCAAGTTCATTGCTACAGCAACACTATATTTCTATAGTGTTTCTCATTTTCTAAATGCCTCTGAGCATATTTGCTGATGTAAATGCTTGATAATTAATAGGCAGCCAGAAGGATGAAGTGATCTATGTAAAGAAACAGAACAGGCAGCCTTCAGTCTCCTGTGCCATCAATCTTTCTCCATTCAGAAGCACTAAACCGAATGAACAGGAAACAAAACCCAGACCCTGCTTTTATCCATAGAGGATGTGGTACTGCAGGCTGCTGCTGACCCTTTTGTTGGTCACAATTAGATTTTCAGTGCCTAGCTTCACCATATTAACAGAGCTAGCAGGAAACAAGGAGATGCATGTTCCCAACTGAATTGTCAAAATCCCTTCTACAGTCAACCTCAAGCATCAACTCCTAGATCAGAAGTGGGGGCAAGTCAGGCACACAGATCTGAACATATCTGCAAATCCAGATGGATTGTAGTTTCACTCTGTTTAAATCTTAGTTTGCACTTTTGGTATTTAAATTTTAGTTTAACAATTTTAGCTTTTGTTCAGCTTTAGCATCAGTGAAATACATTGCAACAAAATTAGTTAAAAAAAAAATGTACTGCCACACAAGAGACAGAGAAGAAAAATCTTTGAATTAGTTCTCGTGCCAAGAGACAATCTGCAGTCTGTCACTGGAGAATGAGGTAATATCCAGCACCACACTTGTGAATATTATAGCCATCATAGCCTATTATACATGCAAATAAAATATGACAACTAATTTTGGTGTAAGAAACAATTTAGTTTTACTTTATTATATTTTTTGTTTACATTGCATGGTTTCAGATATTAATTCCCAAGCCCATAGGTGACATCATGCTTATGTTTCTCTCATATCTTTATTTTTCATGTGGTATTTTTGACTAGTTATGAAATAATGATGGAAGGCTATCACTCTTATCATTTGGTGCATTGAGGAAAGGAGCCCCAGCACAAGCAGACTAATCTTACTGCTGTCGAAAAGTTCTGAAACGGTATCTATGTTATAGATGGGTACTCATGTGGCATTTAAATTAAAGGCACAAAGCCCTTTCAGGAAGATTAAAGGGGTACAGAGCACACAAGCCATTTGTCCAATCTACCACCTTCAGTCTGCAAATATGTTTTCTCCAGGAACAGCATCGCTGTGCATCCTAACTGCACTTATTTATAGATTACTGTGTGAGTATGTAAGAATGCTAAAGGAGTAAAATGTGAGTAATTTACAAATCAATGTCAGTTTCATTACCTTTGCTTCTACAGCAGGCAGGAGACTCAAAATCATTCTCTCTTGATCTTTAATTATGATTAATTCTTCAGATGAGCAAAGTTGCTTCCCTGTAATGGGTGAGGTCGTCCAACCAAAAAGCTCTCACAGCTCAGAAAAACACCTGGGAATTCCTGCATAGCCACCACCACCCAAGTCTCCTTAGTCTTTATAGCAGACTAACCTTCAATTGTACAGGGGAGGAGGGCGAGATTGTGTGACTGACTTGTCCTGCTGTATATGGAGAACACCTACTACAGGTAAGCAACTTTACTTTTCCATGGACAAACAGGATAGTAATCAGCCACACAAGTGGGACTGCCAAGCTGATGGTTGCATGTAAGTGTTTATTATGGTTTTAGATTAGCAGTGGAGCAAGCAACCTATGCTTTGAGAGAAGATGGCGTTAAATACGCTTTTGAGAACTGCTTGACCAAGGAGAAACGACTACTTACCTGATAATTTCCTTTCCTCTAATAAGGGCAGGTCAACCCCATGAGTGGGTTATGCACCTCTGCCATCATATGGAGGAAAAGCTGATATCACTGCCATTCAGTCCTGCCCCAACATCGGCCCACCAGTATTCTCTGGACAAAATAGATTAGACTTGAACACTGCCATTAACAATCAATCATTCAGGCTTCCCAACCAACAGGAACACTGAGCTCAGCCAAAAGAAGGAAACCATGTAAACTAAGGGATAGAGAAGCCACTTACCAGTTTTCAACGAAGAGAAGGAGTCATACTCTGCATAGCTCACCCGAAGAAAGGCTAACCACAGGGTGGGCTGGGGACTGGCCTGCCCTTACTAGAGGAAAGGAAATTATCGGGTAACAAAGCAACTTCCCCTTCCTCAGCGTTTGGGCAGGTCAATGCCAAGGAGTGGGAGATACCAAACCTAATCTCAAAAAGGGCGGGAGGCTGCCAGCGGTCCTATCAATACCAACCTGGCAAACACAGCGTCCTCCCTAGCCCTGACATCCAGGCGGTAATGCTTGGAGAAAGTGTGCAAAGATGACCATGTTGCCGCTCGGCAAAATTTCAACAGGTGACCACAAACGAAATCCCGCAGGTATAAAAAAGTATGGGCGGATTCTGCAGCAATACCGGCAGTCTGAACATTGCTCCAGTAGAGTTTATTCCCGGGCTTGTAGCAGCTCTAATCACTTTTTTTTTTTTTTTACCAACCAAAGATGGTTCAGAAGAGGGCATTCCAGAAATTCACCTTTGAAATGGCACAAAATAAGATCTTTGCTATGATTTTTTTTAAACTGGGAGGTTGAACTTGTGGCAGAGTTTCTGCTAAAATCTTTAGCATAGATAAATGCCCTTCTAAGAAAGTGAAGTTCACAAAAACCTGAACAGATAAAACCAGATTTTAGAAGGCTGTGAGAGCTCTGAACAAACCTTCCTCGTCAAACAAAAGGCCCCTTTCATCTCTGCTCTCCTAGCACTCCAAAGCATGTATTTCATTAAGTAGATGGCTTTTATTTTCTGCTTTCAACTTTTCATTTTAAATGAAGGGGAAAAAACCCCCCCCCCTATATTTACATATTGTAATGCAGATTCCTCCAGGATCCAGGAAAGGCTTCTAACACCTACAGAATTTTCTTTTCCAGTTTTTATTTTAGAAGTTCTAAAAACAGATGAAACTGCTACTGAGACCATTCTAGCTGTTTGAACAGGATAAGCGGTTTCTTTTTTCCCCACTGCATACTGCTCTTCAAAGGCCGACCTCTCACTGAAAGCAGCTAAGAACAGTCATGTAGAACCCTTGGGGGCTGCAGATATATTATACGATACGGACAATCTTTCATGCACTAGATCAACCCCTATGCATGCAGCTTAGGGTGAACTTGGGCAGCTATTCAAGCACTTTATGCACGTTTGGATGGGGGCAAAGGGAGAGAAAGGAGTCTTCAAAGGAAATGGCAACCTTCAATTGCAGGGAAAAGGACTGGTGGTAAGCCAAGGACCACTGTTCTCCCAGCCTGGAGGCCAGAGCCCCATCCCCTGAGCCACTGGTAAATCCACGTTAGGCAAAGGAAGAAACACAGTATTAAACTGGATGCAGGGATCGGAGGCCGTGCCTCGGAGGAAGCAGATCTCCAGGAATGCTGTTGACATGACAACCTATCCCTGAACTGCCCTGACCAGTATTCCCAAATGAGCTACATCTGGGAATACTGGTCAGGGCAGTTCAGGGATAGGTAACTGCTGTCAAGCTCTATAGAAACTACCCAGCATCCAGAGACCTGAGCAACTCCGTGCTACAGCCCCGCACCATTAGTGACCGGGAGGACTGCCTAGCCCCAGACTACAGCACAACACAGGCTACCCAGCTCCTGATGAGCCGACCAGACTCCTCTGGAACGTGACCTGTACATTACCCGTGTGTCTCGTAAGGGAGTGCTTGAACTGAACTGGGAGTTGCTTTGCCTTTCTAGTCTCAGACTTGTAAGTGGGGGTTAACAGAGACCAAAACTTATCTTAGCTCCATGCCCTGTGGGAGTGTGCATTTATGATTTGAATCTCCAGTGGTGAAGGAAGCCTTGTATCTGTTATCTGTCAATTCAGTGTCTGAAATGACTTCTGTTTTGAACCACAAAGAAACTTAAGTAAATCCACTTAGAACTTTACAGGGGGATTTGCACAGACACTGTGTCCTCGTAGAATCAGTCAGAAATGTTTGCATTGTCTTTATTTATAAACTGCTGAAATATCCTCTCCGCTCTAGTCACCAACTGTACTTAAGTTAGCAAAACACTATTTTTAGCACCATGAGACATAACAGACATGACCCATGTATTAAAGTCTTGCAGATTAGATGGCTCATACGGTCTTTTCCTGCCGTCAGGTTTCCAGGTTTCTTGCAGCTCTCCCTTAGACAGAATGCAGAACTAGAAACCAAGAAAAATCAGCCATCTGGCAAGAATGAAAAACAAATTCCCCTTACGGATGCTGGGAGGGGGTAGGTCATGCAGGGCTCCATTTCAGACTGAAAACCATGGACATTGCTTCAGTTCTCCAAGCCACTTTGAAAACTGAAAGCGAGTCATGTGCGCTCGCTTCCTGTGCAGGCAGAACGTCGCTGGACAGGCACTAGCGTGGGTCTGAAAACTGCCGTCGACGTGTGTACTTCACTTCCCCTGCGAACGCCGCCTCCTCAGCGCCTCCAAGAGTGCACACCTGGCTCCGCAATGCGCATACTTTTACACCTGCCTTGACGGCGGCTAATTTTCAAAACAGCCCTAGTCCTGCGGGTCAAATGCTTTTCTCCTCGCAGAAATAGCTTCAAAACTTGCCCTTCTCCATTTCTCCCTAGACCTCCACAAACAAAGTGCGGGGATCGTCTGAAGGACGCGACGATTGCTAATTCCACAAAGAAGAAACAGGCGTGAGTGCAAACCGACAGGTGAATTTTAAAACCCTGACACGCACATTAATTAGGTGGGGGGATGAGTGAATATGCTGGGCCGGCACGCACCGAGCGGATCTTAAGCGCCACCCAAGTACGCGTGTACATGCCGCTACGCTGACAAATGAAAAATTCCCCAAAAAGGGGGCAGGGAAGAAGCGTTCATGGATTTCATATTGAAATTAGTGCATAAATACTTCTGCACACACACAGGCCTGCACCACAGACTGCTTCTGCTATGGACGACTTACTTGTATGTTGTAAGACAAAAGATTCAGGGTAGATCAGCAGGATTTTTAAAGGCTGGGGGCTAAGAGGGGAGAATGGGGGCATTTATACTAAGAGGATTTGGAAGTCCTTATCCCTTACCTGGGGCGGAGTGGGAAATCTGGTAATGGCGTCAGCGCGTGTCTATAAAAATCCCTCCACACAGACACGCGTCCACTTAAAGATGCGCACATGTGCGCGCAGTCAGACTATTGTACGATAAGCATGCATGTTATAAAGTGGCTGCGTCCCTGGGCGCGGGCCATCGAACGCGTGCATGCGCGTGCCCACGCGCCTGTTTAAAAGTTATCAGAACTCAGACTTCCAGTTGACTGGAGATGGGACTGAGAAAACAATGTACCACTCCCGGGCGTCTACACGGCATGCTCAGGGTGCCCAGCCCGAGCAGATTATTACAGATAGCAACTATTCTGCAAACCGGTGCTACTTTTCCAGGATGGGACAAGGCTTACAAAAGCAAGATCAAAGGGTCCATTGTTTAACCCAGCCCAATGCAATTTACCCCTCCCCAATTTTCACCTAAAGACATCATGATATGAGGCTCGTTGGTGGTAGACTCAGAAGTAACATTAGGCAGTATTTCTTCACAGAAGGGTGGCAGACACATGCAAGTCTCTCTCTTGAGAGGTGGCGAGGGCAAAACTAGCATCAGAATTCAAGAATGCATGGGACAGACATAGAAGATGCTTACTTGTGAGAAAGTGGAAGGTAAAGCCCGAAGTGGCCATAGGTTCTGCAATATCAGAGCAGGAAGTCAAAATGGGTCTCACAGAAACAAGCAAACGAGGCGGATGAAGACCACATCAAACACCATGTCTTCTTCAAGCCAAGGAAAACACATTTAACTCTAATAAGCTGATATTCAAAGGACACCCTGTATCTGTTCTAAACGCCTCTGTTTTAGGTGCCTAAAGTTTGGTGAAATTTCAGCTAAAATTAGGCTCCTAAATTAAAGGCCGAAAATTCAACTGACTTAGGTGCCTGAAACTGAGATGACTAATGCTAAGCCTTCTATTCACTTGCCTATCACTGGGAATCATGTTCTTATGAGCATCCAACTAACTTTCCTTGTCTTCACCCTACCCCTGCCTGCCAAGTAATTGCAAAGGGGCAAAATTAGGCACCTAAACCCTTTGAAAATTGAGTTCTGTATATCTCCCAACATATATCTGAATTTGCAGCGCAGATCTGAAAGTAAATTGGCTTGCAAGGCTGTTCACTTCATGAAGAAATATCATAGAATTTTCTGAATATTAATATTTCCTTAGGGAAACAGATTTTCATATGAACAAGAAGTTGCCAACTGGCTCAGAAAAGCCATCAAGCTATCCTGTTTCTGACAGTGGCCAATCCAGGTTAGAAGTACGCAAATAAATAAATCCTATGCTACTAATCCCAGTAATAAGCAGTGACTATTCCTTAAGTCAATTTGATTAACAGCAGTTTATGGACTTCTCCTGGAACTTACCCAAACCTATTTGCCTTAACCACATCCTCTGGCAATGAATTCCAGAGCTAAATTGTGCATCGAGTGAAAAAGAATTTTCACTGATTTGTTTTAAATGTGCTACTTACCAACTTCATGCACTGCCCCCCTATTCCTTGTATTATCTGAAAGAGTAATAACCGATTCATATTTACCCATTCTAGTCCTGTCATGATTTTATAGACCTCTATCAATCCCCTCTCTCAGCCATTTTTTTCTCCAAGCTGTCCTCATAGGGGAGCTGTTCCATCCCTTTATCAGTTTGGTCATCCTTCTCTAAACCTTTTCCAGTGCAACTATATCTTTTTAAACATACGGTGACCAGAACTGCACATTTATTTATTTATTTTATTTAAAAATGTTTATATACCACTTTTACAATTCGGAAGAATTAATCAAAACGGTTTACAACCAAACATGCATAATAGTAAAAACATAACGGTTAAAACAAATTAAAACTAACAATTAAAATAATAACACAATAAACATTCAAGACCTGCGGTTTTTTAAACAATAAAATAACAAACGAAGTGAGTGAAAAATAAATTTCGTATGGGTATTATGTGAATTGTAGAAGATGGAACTGTTGTAATGAATGAATGAATGTTTTTATTATGAATTAGAAGATAAGGAGTATGCTTTCTGAAATAGATAAGTCTTAAGTGATTTTTTGAACTGTTGAGTAGAAGAGGTGAGACGAAGATGATCTGGGAGTGAATTCCATAAAACAGGACCTGCAACTGAAAATGCTCTTTTTCTGGTGATTTCGAATTTTGCCAATTTGACGGTGGGGATATCTAATAAATTTTTTGAAAAGGATCTAAGATGTCTAGAGGGTTTATATAATCGGAGATTTGTACATAGCCAAGTAGAAGAGGTGTTATAGATAAGAGAATGGATGATTGATAATACTTTGAATTGAATTCGATACTTAATCGGTAACCAATGAAGAGAAAGTAAAACCGGAGTAATGTGAGTTCTACGTGAGGTACCTACAAGCAACCGAGCGGCAGAATTCTGGATCAATTGTAAAGGGTATAAAGCAGAGTCAGATAATCCTAAGAATAAGGCATTACAATAATCCATACCCGAAAAAATTAGGGACTGTAAAACTGTACGATAATCGTTGAAAAACAGAAGAGGTCGAATTCTTTTCAATAAATGCAATTTATAGAAGGATTTTTTTGTGATGTTAGAAATATGATTAGCCATAGAAAGGTTAGAGTTAATTGTAATACCTAAACTAACAGAAGAGGTGCTGACAGGGATTTGAATATTTTTGAAGCTTAAATGAGAAGGAGGGCCTATGATAGATTCTGAAATAGATGAAAGATGTGTAATCATGGTTTTTGAAGGGTTCAATTTTAGACGATTGTGGTCTAGCCAGGTATTGATAGTAGAAAGGACCAAAGATATATAGTACTCAGGGTGTGGTCTATAACATTCTCCATTTTATTCACCATTCCCTTCCTAATAATTGCTAACATTGTCTACTTTTTTGACCACTACAGCACACTGAATCAATGATTTCAATGTATTGTCCACTATGACAGCCAGATCTTTTTCCTGGGAGGTAACTCTTAATATGGAATGTTTCCCTAGGTGCATCACTTTGCACTTGTCCATATTAAAGTTTCATTTGACATTTGGATGCTCAGTCTTCCAATCTCACAAGATCCTCCTGCAATTTATCACAATCCACTTATAATTTAACTCCTCTGTATTTGCAGATGAGACAAAACTAATCACATTACTCGTCATTCCCCTTTCTAGATTATTTATAAAAATATATTAAAAGGCACCGGTACAAGAACAGATCCCTGAGGCACTCCACTATTTACCCTCTCTCAGCTCAGGAATGGAAAAAAACTAAATGGTGAAAAGGGAAAAGAAGAAGCAGCTAGGCTGTCGCAGCAAGACATAATATCAGTAGTATCTTCCTTCTGCAGATATTCACGTGATTTTTTTGATCATAGCAAGCTTAGTGCCACAATAATGCTCATTATTATTAGTCTTTTCCTATTCCATGAGTTAGGGGCATTCTTAAACAAGAGCTTGAATTACTAGCATCTTGGCTCTCAGCGACACAACCATCCTCAGTCAGTAAATGCCCTGCCAATACTCTTCCCTTCTCATCCGCTGACAGGCTCTTGTTCTATTACACAATACCTCCAGCCTCTGCTGAAGGCTTCTCAGAACAGAGTCCTCCAGGAAGCTACAGCTGTTTGCAAAAAGAGGTTCTGTGCCACCTAGAGGCCACTGTTAGTCAATACTCAAAGGCAAAATCACAACATGTACAGGCATCAAGCTGTATGCAAGGTTATTTTTCAGACAGGTTTATGCATCCCTAAATTTGCTTTGTTTCGAAATAATGAACAAGGTGTGATATGCAGTAATAGGGACAAGAACTTTAAGGGGTAGTAAGGCATTAATGCACAAACACTCATGTGTAAAATTGTGCTCACGACCTGGTTCAGCTCACAAGTTAAAACAAAAAAAAAACACAAGGTGTTTTGTTTTTTTTTAATTCTACTAATTCCATGGAATATGCTTGCCAACAACAAACAACCATTGCACAATCTGATACTGCTGGCAGGCTCAATGCAGGAGGTCCCAACGACATCCTGAGAAGGTCAGAGTCATAGTTCATGGGCCAGCCTTGTGGCTCTTTGGCGGCTGTGCACTGCCATACAGAAGACTTGGGTTCATTTACCAAGCTTGACTTCTGCTGACTGAGCTGGCTGGAGCAGGGACAGTGTTCACCACCCTAGGATTGGGGAGTGGAGGAGCAGAGGAAGGAATCTCAGACAATGCACAATGGCAACTCTTAGGGGATATTATTCAGCCACTGACCAGCATGCAAAGTTAGCCAGATAAACTTACTTGGCTTACGCTGGTGGGCTATGCGCAGCAGCACCATCTTAAAGTGAGCCAAATATGCTTAACCGGCTAACTTTAGGACTATTCTATGGCACAACCAGAGTTAGCCAGATACTAGGTTTACCATACACCTCACTAAGACCACTACAAATCTTGCAAAACACAGCTGCAAGAGTTTTGTCTGGCAAAAGTAAAAAAAAGAACACATCACAGAAACCCTGGCTGAGTTACACTGGCTTCCCATTGAACAAAGAATACAGTACAAAACACTATGCACCATACACAAATTAATACACAACGAAAACTCAGACTGGCTGAACACAACCCTTCGTGTACACATCCCCAACAGAAACCTAAGATCAGCCAACAAAGCACTCCTAACTATTCCATCAATCAAAACAGCAAGACTAACCCAAGTAAGAGAGAGGGCACTATCCTTGGCAGGACCCTTACTATGGAACTCCATGCCCTTGGAGTTAAGACTACAAAGAGAAAACAAAACATTTAGGAAAAATCTAAAAACCTGGCTCTTTAAACAGGCCTTTCGAATAGAGAAGGGAGAATAGAACCCAGGAAAGTGCAAGGTACAAACAATGAACACCCACACACTCAACAGTAAGCACCAAGGGGCGGATTTTCAGAGCCCTGCTCGCCTAAATCCGCCCGGATTTAGGCGAGCAGGGCCCTGCGCGCCAGTGCGCCTATGTTCAATAGGCGCACTGGCGCGCGCAGACCCCGGGACTCGCGTAAGTCCCGGGGTTTGGCGAGGGGGGCGTGTCGGGGGCGGGCCCGGGGGCGTGGCCGCGCCCTCCGTACCCGCCCCCGACAAAGGCCTCGGATCTCCGACCAGAGGTATAGGAACGACTCTCCAACGTGCCGTATACTAGGGAGAATCTCTTCAAAGATAGGGTGAGGGACGCGGTGGCCCAGCTCTGGGATCACCATGAAATCCTCCAAAAAAAACTCTCCACCAGCATTCCGGACCCGTCCTCTTCTAGGAGGCCGGTGAGAATGGGTCAGAGGAAGTCTTATCCTTCGCCCCTCACTCCCGTCAACACCATCAGGGCTCTCGCGGCGTCCCAGGCAGCAGAGAGCCCACAAGCCCCAGCCAGCATCTCAGTCGATTCCAGGGACAGGATTTTGACTGAGTCGCAGGGAGTGTAGGCCAGTCGCTCAATCCCAGAATGTTGGACCCTTCAGTCAGGGGCAAGCTGCGGTTCTTCGTGAACCAGTGGCCCAGGATAGCCTCAGACCAGTGGGTTCTCGCCATCATTCGTCAAGGGTACCGATTGAATCTATTGGGTGTCCTGCCAAATTGCCTTTCGAGCCTATTTTGGGGACCGGTAGCACATCAAGAGTTACTTCTAGTGAAGCTCTCCTCCCTCTTAACGGCCAGAGCGGTCAAGCCTGTTCCATTCTTAACAAAGAAGGCGGGGATTTACTCCAGGTACTTCCTGATTCCAAAGACAACAGGAGGTCTCTGACCCATCCTAGACCTAAGGGCCTTGAACAAATTTATAAAAAAAAAAAAGAAAAGTTCAAGATGGTTTCCCTGGGCAGCTTGATCTCCCTTTTACAAAAAGGGGACTGGTTATGCTCCCTTGATCTAAAGGATGCATATATTCACATCAAGATCTTCTGCAGTCACACAAAGTATCTCTGATTTTTGGTAGGAAAACAGCACTTCCAGTACTGGGTGTTGCCATTCAGGATAGTGTCAGCCCCATGAGTCTTCACAAAATGCCCAGGCCTGTTGGTGGCACACCTCTGCAGGCTGGGGGTGCATGTTTTCCTTATCTGGTCAAGAGTTCATCTCAGGCCAGGGCCGAAAGGGTCCATGCGCTTGACCATCTGGGTGTTGGGAGTCTCTAGGCTTCGTCATCAACTACCCGAAGTCCCATCTCAGCCCATCACTTCGATTGGACTTCATAGGAACCTTGCTAGACATGGCTCACGCCAAGGTCTTCCTGCCTCTTCAAAGGGCTGTCACTTTCATGACTATCGTGGCAGAGATTCAGCAGAGCCAGCTGGTGTCAGCTTGGCACATGTTGAGGCTGTTGTGCCATATGGCCACAACCATCCAAGTCACTCCCTTGGCATGATTATATATACACAGAGCCCAATGGACCCTGAGGTCGCAGTGGTGCCAGACCATGCAGAACCTCCAGGACAATATATAAATCACCCCGTCTTCTCTGGGACTCATTGTCCTTGGAACGGGGGAATCTCTTTTTAAAGTCCTTCTACCCAAATTGTCCTAACCACAGATGCATCCACTCTGGGCTGGGGAGCTCATGTAGATTGGGAAAAGAAAAAGCAAACATATTACACCAACCTGAATTCATTTGCACTGGTTACCAATTGAATACAGAGTAAAATTTGTCTCTCTGTATTTTACATAAACTGATTTACGGGGATCAAGGAGATTGTCTAAACACAGCTATTAAATTACACATTCCTCAGAGAAATCTGCGTTCTGCTAATAAAAGGCTACTAACGGTACCTTCAGTCCAATCAGCTCGTCTAAATCAAGTGAGAGAAAGAGCCCTTGCATTGGCAGGTCTAAATTTATGGAACACGCTCCTGGTAGAACTTAGAATGGAGGTGAATTTTAAACAGTTTAAAAAAGGATTAAAAACGTGGCTTTTTAAGGAGGCATATTCCAATCAGCCTTGAAGTCTGTTTTATGCTCTATTTTACTGTTTGTTTTATGTATTAACGTTCCGATTTTGTTTTAGGGAGTTCATACAGTAGCTTATTTTAGGAGAAAGGAGGTGGATTGAACAGGAGTTTTTGATGTATTTTAGGATTATTTTATGCAATGCTGTTATCGGTTGTAATTTAAGTTTTATATGTATTTTATTTGATTGTTTTATTGTTTATAATGTATTTATTGTTGTGAACCGTTGCGATGGAACCCGAGTGACGGTATATAAGACCTAATAAATAAATAAATAGATGGGCTCAGCACCCAGGGTCATTGGTCTGCTCAGGAAAGCGGTTGTGAAATCAACTTCCTGGCGCTTCGGGTGATCCGGAACGTGCTATGGGTTTTCAGAGATCAGCTGTCCAACAAACCGACAACCAGTAGCTACCTCCTCTGTCAGGAAGCAGTCGGATTTGGTCATGGGCCCTATCCTGTGGGATGGGGCTCTGGAACATGTACCTGGCCAGGACGAAGAATGTGGTAGTGGACAGACTGAGTCGTGCCTTCAGACCCCACAAGTGGTCCCTGGACCAGGGGTAGCAAATCAGATATTCCGCCTCTGGGGGAGCCCATTTTGTCAGTGCCATGGCAGCATCTGTGGCCCACTTGCAAGCAGTTCCCGTAGAGGAGATCTGCAAGGCTGCGACGTGGAGTTCTCTCCACACATTTACATCTCACTATTGTCTGGACATGGATGGCCAATGCGACAATAGGTTCAGCCAGTCAGTCCTTCAGAACCTTTTGAGGTGTAGAACCCAACTCTCCCCACCTAGGGTCCATTGTTTGGGTTCAGGCTGTCTCCCTGCCTCTGTTACCAACAGCACTGTTGTTGTGCCCTTTGGCACCTGGTTGGGTGTCGGTTGCTCACCCTTTGTGTTGGGGAGCAGCCTGTAGCCAGGGATTCACCCATGTGTAAGGATTACCATCCTGCTTGTCCTCTGAGAAAGCAGAGTTGCTTACCTGTAACAGGTGTTCTCCAAGGTTAACAGGATATTGGTCCTCAAGAAACCCACCTGCCACTCTGCAGAGTTGGGTTTCTCCTAATTTTTCATTTATATGTATAATTCTGTTATAAGACTGGAGAGGGACCCTGCATGGACCCATGGTATAGGGCATGCTGGACATGCTCAGTGTGCCAAGTCGAAGTTCTAGAAACTTGGACATAGGTTTTCCATGACAGGGCTCCATCTGATGTCACCTATGTGAGGAGTACCATCCTGCTTGTCCTCTGAGAAAGTACATGACGTGCAATCACCGTGCGTACATTCTCTCCCCCAACTAACTCTGCCCACTTTTTATATGTGGCTACAAGTAGCATTTATATTTTTAATTGATACCAATGGAGGGTGGAGGCAATTTTTAAAACACGTTCAACTCACAAATAAACATTTGAATATTATCCCCATAATGCTTTTACTTTTCTGAGGATCCAGTGGATGTTTATTCCTGCTTAACATGCATCTCAGTGCAGCATACAGTGCTCTGAATCCCATGAGAAGCCTAATTAGCGAAGATGGATGATGAGTGCCAGACTCATTTTAAAACTCAGCAGCTGTGCTGGCCCTTTAAAAGGATTGCCCAGTTAACTCTGCAGGTCAGGATAAAGCACTGTGCAACCCTGGAGACTGCATTAAAAGCCTTCAAAGGGGCCTGAAAAGGACTTAGTTGCCCTGGCTCACAATGTCAGAGCACAGACTCTGTTCTAGTCTGAACGGCAAACCCCACACATCGAGTCATAGCAGGAACCCACACATCACTAAAATAGTTTGTCAGTTACACAAACTGGATTGCAAGACTGATCTATCATATTTCTCCTATTCAGTGCCTACAGAAACAAGCACTCACAGATGAAACCCCATACTGGCTCCCCTATTTGTGTGCAAGCTTTACCATGCACTGGATTCTCATATCTGAAATAGAAAAGCATGCAGTCACTGGACAAAAATGGTAAGGTTCGTTTCTGTTGCCCCCTTCTTCCCTTTCTGCCTCGTTTGCTTGCAAAATAACAGACTGACTCAAAAGGGCAGCATGGCCCTGCCGTGGCTTGTGTCCCAGGTGGTTGCCCTGCTTGCCCATCCCTACATATGGGCCCAAACGTAAGACAGGTGGGGAAACTTACCTCACCTTACATTCACAGCCTAACCCGGGCAACCCTCTAGCAACAACAGAAGATGCCCCAGGCAGGAAGTACCAGACCTGGAATCGGGGGGCAGGGAGAAGGGGGGTAACAGCCCTGGAATCGGGGGCAGGGAGAAGGGGGGTAGACGGGGGGAAGGTGATATTTATCACATACCATTTTTCAGTTTAAGTGTTTTCACTTGAAAAACGGCATAAATATTAGGCGACATTATCAAAAGCTTTTTTGCTAGAGGCAAACTAGGATGTAATGAGATTTAAACATGCTTAGGATGGACACAGAGGGCAGTGACAGAATAGGGTTTGGCGACATCAGGAAAAAAAAACCAGTGTGGGGAAGGGAAGTGGTGCTGGTATCATGGAAATGTATATGCTCATGGACCCAAAGTGATCAACAACCAGAGGCAAAAAAACTGGGCCTCATCTGCCATCACATACTAAGTTACTTTTAACATTATGGCTTGCTCTTTATAATTTAAGGTTAAATAAAGATTTTTTCAGCCCTCCTTTCCAAATAATGCTCAAGGCAGCTTACAGCACTATTAATACTTGAGATACAGTAAGTCCATGCTCCCATGAGCTTACCATCTAAGTGGGTACCTGAGGAAACAGGAGATAAGTCACTTGGCCAAGGCATAAGACGTGTCAGTGCGGGGGCAGTAGAATTTGAACCCCGATTCTTAGCCCATTGTTCCACCAGCCCTCTCCTTTCTCGCAGTTAAATTGTTCAGTTTCTGTATTTTAAATGAGATTCTTTACAGTGCCTCTTTCCCTCTGACCAACTCTCTGAAATTATCAGCTAAGAGACAAATGCTCAGCTGCTGTCACTTCTGATCTTAAATATGATTTGTTGTATACCCCATTAGAAGGGCTTATAAAAAGGTGAGAAAGAAAGAGTGGAGCTTTTTTATTTACTTGTTATTTTGCTATTCCCGTTGAGGATGCAGTATAAAAACCGGAAAGCTTACCTCTTTTTCAGCTGGGCCTTCTATAGACATTCACTCCCCTCCCAGGGGCTTATTCAGCCTGAAATCCATTTCACACTTTGTCTTGCAAGCTAAGACTTAGGGGGGAAAAAAACAAAAACAAAAACAAAACAGTTCACCGTCTCTCTTGATACTTCAAGTGCATCGATGCAGAATGCATAGTCTCCGCTCTGTTGAACTTAGACTGGACCTTGAAATATGTAAAAAAATAAATAAATAAATAAAAATTCAAGTAAGCAAACACTTAAAAGCGCCAGCATTCTTTCTGTACATTTCTAGACTTTGCTCTTTTTGTCATCACAGAACGTGCCACATATTTTGTGGCCTTGACCCAAATCACCAAAAAGTCCCAATAATTGTATATGAAAACCACTACACGTGGTACCTAGGGGTAGATTTTCAAAAAACGCGAATAGGCGTACTTTTGCTGGCGCATCAGGCGCAAGCAAAAGTACGCTGGATTTTAGTGGATACGCGTGGAGCCGCGCGTATCCACTAAAATCCTGGATCGGCGCGCACAAGGCTATGAATTCTGTATAGCCGGCGCGCGCCGAGCCGCGCAGCCTACCCCCGTTCCCTCCAAGGCCGCTCCGAAATCGGAGCGGCCTTGGAGGGAATCCTCTAACGCCCTCCCCTCACCTTCCCCTCCCTTCCTCTACCTAACCCACCCGCCCGGCCCTGTCTACACCCCCCCTTACCTTTCTCCAGGGATTTACGCCTCCCGGAGGGAGAAGTAAATCCCCGCGCGCCAGCGGGCCTGTTGCGCGCCAGGACGCGACCTGGGGGCGGGTACGGAGGGCGCGGCCACGCCCCCGGACCGCCCCGGGCCGTAGCCACGCCCCCATACCCGCCCCCAAAACGCTGCCGACACGCCCCCTAAATGCCGTGACAACCGGGCCCGCCCCCCTCGGAGAACCCCGGGACTCGCCGGTAGGCCTATGTAAAATAGGCTCACCGGCGCGCAGGGCCCTGCTCGCCTAAATCCGCCCGGTTTTGGGCGGATTTAGGCGAGCAGGGCTCTGAAAATCCGCCCCCTAGTGTGCAACAACCCACATTTCTTCAAGTAACTTCAACTGCAGGCGATTCATAAACTTTAATAACGATAATGAAGGTTAATGATGACCAATCTTACCCGCGTTAAAAAGGCTACTTACCAGCTGCATACGTTGCTACAAAGGAAGTTCACCCTCCTTAATTTGGAGACCAGATATTTCAAAAGTTGTTTTTTCTTTGTGTTTGCATTTTTAGGTCGGGTTTCCTTCGACCCACCTTCCTTTTCCCCCAACATAATTACCTCTGCTGCAGGGGTGGCCAACTCCAGTCCTCAAGAGCCATATAAACACCTGATTTTCAAGACACCCACTGCGGATATGTTTGAGATATACTTGCATACAATGGAGGCAGTGCGTGCAAATCTATTCCATGAATATTTGCTGTTGATATCCTAAAACAACAGACCTGTCTGTGGCTCCAAGGCTGGTGTTAGCCACCCCTACTTTCATGATTAGGGTACTTTGTTAGCTGATACGCAGAACAGAGGCTCCCAAGGCTTAACATGTCAATGTCTTTGTGTGGCAGTACAGAGTCACTGCCACAGCAGGCAAACATCCCCCCTCTTGGGTCTGCAAGCCTCAGAGAGAGCAAGACTGCTACTAGCAAAGCCAAGGAGCCAGTGCAGGCTCTCATTCTAAATACAATTACATCAAATATCAGTTATGATCTGGGTAGCTTTCCATTCTTCTACACACAAGAAGCATAAGCAAATTAGCATGGCAAGCTGCAGCTTGAGCCAGGTCAGGAAACATGCTTTCAAGAGATGGATTTTAAACAGAAACAGCAGAAAATCCAATAAGAGGAAGGGTGAACAAGAGACATAAGATCTTTTCCATCTTATGGGATGCAAAGAAGGCCCTTGAACAAGACTTGGAATATCCCAATGCTGTCATATGGAAAATTCACTGGCAAGGGAGCACAGGTACTAACATTACAGCAATGTGTAACAAAGGTCTGGATGGAAGGTGTAGGAGACACTGACAGACCATTAAATAACTTCATTTGTCACATGCTTTTCTACATTTGATAATTCAGAATGCGAGCCGATGTCTGAACCAAATCTATGGATCAAACTCATGATCTTCAGTGGGACCCTTCGGCATACCCCATGCAAGCACATGACAAGAACACACGCCTATCAAATCCAAATCTTCACATTTTACCACACCTGCACGTGAGACGGCAGCGCTTCAGATGTTTTTCATTTTGCTACCATGCACCTGACATGTAAATGGTCAGTAATGAACAAGTGCTTGCAAATCAAAGTTGCCAATACAATTAGAAAATTACTAAAACAATGGTTGGGAATTCTACTATTAGATTGGGAATAAGTCTTCAGCTGCATGATGCCTGCTAGAGGAGGAAAGGTCTGAGGCAGTGGTAGAAAGAGAAGCAATGCAACACAAGTCACAGGGATGAGGCTTCTCATTCAGAGTTTCAAGACATGCAGCAGGCCAAATCCTGATGGACACGATCACAGAGCAGTGGGAAGAGAAGCAATGACATCCACACTGCTGATATCTGTGGCTGGGTAATATAGCTCAAAGTATATATATATATAATATATATATATAATATATATATATATAATATATATATATAATATATATATATAATATATATATATATATATATTTTTTTTTTTTAATAAAAAATAAAAACCAAAACTGAACAATGCTTCCCAATCACAAAATCTTTCCGTCTTCAAGGGATCCTAAAAACAGACAGCACCAGAGAAGGAAAGAGAGAGCAGGCGCAACAAGTCCTTAAACCAAATCCCAAGGCTTTCCCTTCTCCTCTTCAGGTCCTTTTCAAGGAGTGCATTGGCTTCAGTGCGGGATGCATCGTGGAACTTTCCTTCCATCACAAAAACAAGAAACAGAAAATGCCCACAATCAACATTCAGAAGCAATTTTAATTAGCAAAAAATGGTCCAGGAGAGAGAGCATGGTGGAATAAGGGGACTTAGGCAATAAGTATCTCAGAAAAATGCATGCCAGTCAGTGGACATGCCCGCCAGCCCATGCATGGGGAATGATCGGGACCGGGCCTAGCTGTCTTTTCTTCTGCATCCTGCATACATTCACTAGATATATACACATTTAAAAAAAAAAAATAATAATACAAAGTGAGTTGGATTAAAGTGGCTTCTACCCCTCCTATGCGAGCTTGGCACATGAATGCATGCAAAGCTAATAAGCTCAAACGGCTGCACAAAGGGCTCTTTTTGGCAAAAAAAAAAAAAAAAAAAAGCAGCTAAAATAGGTAAACAAGATTTATAAAGCCACTGAAGTGAAAACAATAGAATTTCCCCTCCCCCCCAAAAGTATAGAATTTGACTACAAGTACAATTTTTTTTTTTTTAAACTTTTGTTTTCAGTCTTTCTCCCAACTCATGTCAAAGTTCATAGCAGCAACTACATGAGTGTCCTTAAGAAATGTCAAGTCTGAATTCTCTGCTTTGGGAGTGAGAGTTCACAGGTTAAAGTTTAGTCTGTCCGAAGAATCATTGGAGGATGCTCACTATCTTCATCCAGTCGCAGTGCATTGGTTTCATCTTCCAGGCCAGTCCCACCTACTGCACCCAGGTCCTCCGAGTAGCCTGCAGGGAGACAGCGAGTCAGTGTATGGGGCTGAGCACCACACAAGGCGATAGAGCAGAGCGGTCCTAGCTTAGAAGTGGAACGGCTCCGGGCATGCGTTTTGCAACTGCAGTACCTAGCCAACAGTCTTCATCAACTTCCTCACTACCACCAGACTCAAGAGCACCCACGATTTAGAGTTCTGTTAAAACGATGTCCATTCTCGTTTTGCTGGCTCCCTCCCACCAACTGTGTGAATCACTTATCTCCCCCTTTCCCCTGCTGTTATACGTACTTCTATCGCTATCGTCTGAAGCACTAGCACAATGGTGAAGTAGGTCACAGTTGTACATCTTAAACATGAAACTTAATTCTACTCAAACGCAATATGGGAGGGAGCAGAGAAGAACCAGTTGTACAGATGTGATCTACGGTTCCAGTTTTTTTGTAAGGTTTCACTACAGCCCGCGCGCACAACATGGCAAGAGCTGAGCTTGATCGCTCCCCCCACTCTGCTGCGATTCTCTGTCCCCCGTACTAAATTCACGTGCGTTTGAGGGAAGGAAACATTGTGGTCCGTCGCTTTTTGTTCGTTTACTTGTATATACCGCTTTGGCGCCTCCTTGCGAGAGGCGGTCGATACGTGTGAAAATAAATAAAACATGGCCCAAAAGTTTTACAGAACAGTTTAAAGAGTTAACAAAATCTGCAGCAATGCAGCTTGGCGGCTTCATGGCCTGCTCGTCTCCCTTAGTTAAGGAGCTGCAGGATCACTGCCAGATGGAGGGATCTAAGCAGTCTCACAGATGAACGGATTAAACAAAAAGTGAATGCTGAGATTATGCTCCAGTCCACGATTTACTAAGGAATGTACTTTTGTTGAAAGGAAACGGGAAATTTTTAACATTTTTTTTTTTCATTTTCAAAAAGCCCCAAGCCAACCCCACACCACCACCAAAGAAATAAAACACTGTCGATGTTGGAAAAATAAAAACGTTGAAGCCCCCCTCCCCAACTCGAGCTTCCCCCTCTCTCTCCCTTCATAAAAGAGCAAACCCCGCAGGCCAGAGGTTACTCGGTGCCCACGGAGCCGCCAGCCTTTCTGTTAAAGGGAAACTCACGTTGGAAAATCCCGTGGATTATTTTACAGGGGCAAAGTAAGCGAGGTCGACAACGAGCAAGGATGAGAAAATGAAATCCCTGTGCATGGACAGGTGCATCCCCGCGGAGGAGGAGTGGGAAAGCCGTCCCTATGAAGTCTCCTTGGAGCCCGGGTACCTTCTCCTTTAACGCATTTACACACTCAGACTGTGAGCTCTCTGGGGATAGAGAAACACCGACAGTACCTGAACGTGATCCGCTTTGAAGAACCTGAAAAGCAGGCTCTAAACCAAAAATAAATAAATATGGGTACCTTTAGTCACGGCGGCACTGTAAGTCTGTGCCACTAATGGTCGGTCATGTGATGCAGACTCCAAGATTTCATTGGTCGGCTCCATACTGCCATCCAATCTATAATCACATCCCATAAAATAAAGAAGGTTGATGAGTTTGCATTCTTGCTAATGGCACTTCCACTGAGGGATTTATAATCATGTCTTACTACTTGTAAGGAAGAGAAACAAAAAAAAGTGTCATATTTATAACATTTTTAATGACATCAGCGAGTTCTCTCTTAAAAATCCATTTGCACCGTTATGAATTCTGTATAACTCATTCTCCCAAGCAACACAAGTTTCCCCCCCCCCGTCCGTCATCCTGACCAAAGGAGATAGATTGCCGGCACTCGTTCCCTGAGGCAGTGACTTGGGCCTTCAAACTTTTTATTCCGAGCCATTCATTTTCTGGTTTAAGCGGAAGTAGACTGCAGAGCTAGGATTTAACCTGGGAGTAAAAAAAAAAAAAAAAAAATGGCAAACAGCCTCTCTCAACACTTCACCGATGGGACAGCGTAGCAGAAGAATCCCTGCCCCCTCCTCTGTGCAAGATTACCCTCAGCTTGTACGAGCAAAGGTCCTGAGCAGAAAGGGATACTAAGCAGACCATTTAGCCTTAGTGGTGCCACAATTATACAGCCCCTGCTTTCTCTGATAAAGGTGATGTGGATTCTAGGTAAGAAAGAATCAGAAAATGGAAAAACAATGTGACTAGGCCTTGACTAAGAGAATAAAGCTTAGCTCTAGTACCTCGTATGAACTGCTGTCTTGAAAGCACACTATGGGGGCAATTTTCAAAAGGATTTACATGCATAAAAGCAGTATATATCGCAGCAATTTGCAAAAGTGCATTTACACGCACAAAAAGCAGTTTTAAAGCATGTGACTCCTTTTGGAAATTACTCCCTATAACCACTGTTCCCTTTTTGAGCCTTGGTCTTTGCTAAATATATTTTTCCTCAATTGAAAAGACAGCACACTAGTATTTATAGCTCGACATAAACTAGAAGTAACCATGTCTCTGTGAATAAAAAATGAGCATTAGTCATGCCCAGCCTTTTTTACCTCCACAGTGCAGAGCAATAAAAAAGCAGAATAAAATATTCAAGTGCCAAGTTACAATAGAAAGGAAAGACCTTTACTTTTTGGAAAAAAAACAAAAAACGAAACTGCCTGGAAAAGGGAGCGTCCTTGAAGAAGCAGAACAGGTTACAAGGGCCATGCAGAAACATTCTTCTTACTGACTGGTCACCACTGCCCGCTCTCTGGTAAGAACAGCTCGTTTAAGAGCCTCACTTACCAAACTGGCCACTATTCCCGGGTGAATGGAAGATACCAAGGCATTTTGTACAATCTGATTTACTGTTGCCACAGCTGGGACAACCTTAGTAGCCCTCCTATTGTCAAGAGTATCCTGCATGACAAGGGCAAGGATGAAAGCCATTTCCACAGGTAAAAACGCTGCTTTACCCACGCAGAGAGGGGGCAGTAATCAAACAGCCTGTTTCTTTGGGATAAAGTATGCGCATGTCACACATACTTTCACCCATGTATTTTTGTATACATGAATATTCAAAACTATGCATGTTGCTATCCTTAAAACAAAACGTAAAACGTACCACCTGCACAAACCACAGGCTCAAATTTGTGCAATACCTTTGAGGGGGCAATACTCATAGCAAAACTTGCAGCAAATTCCATGGCTAAAGGTAGATTGCGGGAAATTTGATTATCTCCTCCTCACTCTCTATCACCCTCAGGTTTAGCTCACTTCTTTTCTCTGGGGTTACTTTCATACTGCTTAGAGATATCCTGAAGGTAACCACAAAATTGTGGGGCTCTGTAGATTCACCCAGTGGTTTAAATGTGTCACTTCCATTTTGTGGATTTGCAAACTGGCTATACTGAAGCCATCTCCCCTAGGGGTTTCTCTCTTTATCACTGGATAACCCCCAAACAAAAGGGTTTACTTTCCCTTAGGGAGGAAATGTGAGTTCCTGGCTCATACTGCTCCAAAATACAGCAGTATGCATCTTTTCTATCTGAAGCTAGATTTTTGCCCTTAGCTGCACAAGGAAACATTCTCACATAAAAGTATAACTTGTTCATTTATATATCGTACTTCCATTTTGTAAACGTACATCAAAGTTTTTAATGGATCCTGATTACACTGTTTTATACTATTATACCATTCCATTGTGCCGACACAGTACTACTGCATTATATTATTTTTACTAAATTGTTCACCTTGCTGTTCACCACCTTGGGTATTTGGATCACCCAAAAAGCCAAGGGACTGTAGTTCTGTAACATTTGCAACATTAAAAGAAAATAACTTGTATCTGAAGGATTTATTTTCTGGTGTGCTTGTAATTTTGTTAGAGCTACTGAATGGGTCCGGAACCAGTGCTCTTCTATACTGTCAGCTATGACTCTGTTATACAGCTAGAAAGCAGCAGATGTTTGCAGCTGCCCTTGTAATTCTTGTAATGCATGCTCACATACAGGGCTTAATTTGGGGGGGGGAATGGCCTAGAACAGAGTTCCACCACTTCTTCTCAGACTTGCAGCCCCTCCCTCCCCTCCAGACAGCCTGCCCGGAAGAGTCTGGAGCAGAAAGAGCAGAATGCAGCCGGCTCTGCTCCCCAACTCATCTCCCCCCCCCCTCCCACCAGTGTTATTCCAACCCCTCCCCTGCACGGAACAGGAGGAGAGGGTTGATCCTGATGCAGACACCGAAGTAAAAAGAACAAACGCAAAAAGGGGGTTGAATGAAGCACAAGTTTGAAACTTCGGCGCAGTAGTGTCTATTGTCAAGGCTTCAACCCCGGCTACTATGCTACTGCTTACACGTTTCAAACTTGTGCTCATTCAACCCCTTTTTCTGTGTCACCCAGGGTTTAATTTTTGACAGAATGACCTAGATGAGGAATTCTGCCACCTGTTTCTCGGGGCCTGAGGGCGCGGAGCAGAGCCAATAGTATAAATCAGCTCTGGTGGGTAGAGCACTTATAGGGGGCTGGGAATGAAGGATTACTGAGACAAGGAGGAAGGGTTTGGGAGAGAGGGCGTTCACACCTGCCTTGGCCCCACGCCACAGTGCCACTTCCTGGTCTACAAATTAAGCCTTGCTCACAAACCAAAAACCCAAACAAAGAAGCAGAGTTCAGAGTAGGATATATAACCAATAGCAAAAGCCAAAGCAGAAACAGCTCAGGGGGATACAATAAGCCATTACGTGCCAAATTCATCACCTCCCCAAAAGAACGAAAGAAAAAAATACTGTAGCAAATAAGAAACGGGATCCTTTGCAGGCTGAAACATCTTTAACTGGATTATCCACAGATGTTGCACGTGAGCTTCCTAGACAACAAAGGTTTCTTCTTCAGGAGAATCACCGTCATCTTGCAGCTCATATCCAACACAAAAGGACAATCATGGCCCGCAAAGGAGCCCCTTCTAGGGCCAACCTGGACCCCCAAACTCTGCACCAGCAAGGAGGGCAACGGGCGATCCGTTCAGAAAGTACAAAACCTCTTATTGTTTCCTGCCAGCTTTTCCCACTTCTGCAGAGTCTGCAGTTTGAGAAACCGGCTCCTGGTAAAAGCTATTAACATTTGAAAAGACCAGTGGCAGGAACGCAGAGCTCTCTGGTGCACCAAGTTATTCACTCCTCCTGCTGAATACCTTTGTCAACAACTTGAAAGCAGAAAACATCAACAAGAAACTTGAAGTAATTACTACTCCAACTCTAGCAGCAAGATAAGCCCCTTCCCCTCCAGGGAGTTTGATTTTTTTGGCCCAAAGGAAAGCATCTTGGGACTTGCAAAGAATCAAATGGAACTCACTAACATGCTATAGAATAATGTCAGTACTTACTTGTGCTGTTTCATCAACGTGCACTCGCCTCCTTCTTGAGGATCCAGGTTGTACATGTAAAGATAACCATCAGATGCCCCAACCAGTAACCTGGGAATCTTCTGAATTCTATCAGAAAGAAAGAGGAGAAAATAGCTATTAATAGTCTTTTTAGAGTAATGGACCATAAAGTTAGACGAGATAACCTCTTTAAGTCCCATCGCTATTTTTCTGATTCTGTGAGTAGGTAAAGACTTGTTCTACAAGGGAGAGCTTTAGATTAGCCTAGACATGTATGTTATTTGGTTTAAAAGGTCTTCGGTTTATTTATCTGCAGGAGAAGGCTAAAATAATCATCCTTTGCTTCTTCAGAAGCTGATGTGCTGTGTCTTTGTATTAAGAAGTATGGCATACATCTCATCCTTGCTTGCATGTTTCTGAAGTAATAAAATTGCAAAATACATTGGTATCCTATTTGGATGAAAGACACTCTCTGAATATAGAGAGTGCATAGATCCTACGCATCACATATAATCATCCACAAAGCACAGGAAACTACAAACTAAATAATCACTAATTGCTGCCTCCTGCACAGTCTATAAACAGTAACAAGCAATCAATCTGTATCTGTGCCAATTGAAGTAACACAGTCTAATAGCTGCCGTAATAAATTGTTATTTTGACAATCACTCCTGACCTGATGGTTTTTAGCCCTTAAACTCCCTATATTTTATATAAGCAGCAAAAAGGAAGAGAGATTAGATTCTGCTGGATAAAAGCAACAGTGCACAGGCGCATGGCTTTGTGCAGATGTAAATTCCTTGTAGGTGAAGGCATTAGCTATCACCCCCTTATGCAGGAAAGCGCTGGGCGCCCAATGCACACTTTTTAACGCAGCAAATTTAACTCCAGCCTCGGAGGTGGAGTGAAGTCGACTTGCAGTCAAGGACTCATGAAGAAAATAAGGCTCTCTCTGTTGTGATGCGTCATCCACCTCCTTAATTTCATTGTGACCTTTTAATTTACTGCTCGCGGTGAAGAAAAATAAAATGTATATTTTGACTTAATTAAAAGAAACCCACTTCTCTTATGGCCACACAATTTAGACGTCCATAGCAAGGGGCACCTATTATGCTGAGGCGGCTGAAATATAACAACAAAAAATGAAGCAGGATGAAAACGGACACTTGTATTGAGCGCCCGATGCAATAAACTATTGAGCGCTACGGTTGCACAATTCTCCTTCAGCGCGTCCTTTTTAAGGCTGACTCTCATTTAAATAGTGCATCGGGCGCCCAGGGGATGTGGCTGCGCGCACATTAAGACAACGGGGGACTCAATACTAGCACCTGTTTTCAGCGCACATTTTACTGCATCGGCCCTGGAGAGTGTGTACAAGTTAAAATCTGGTTTAAGCAGGATTACATAGTATAATTTACAGCCCAAATGTCTCGATGCCCAACTTTCAACATAGCCCAAATTGCACTGCTGCCTTCAGGAAATGAAAAGATTTAAGCGCTACAGAACTGCTTCCAGTTGCTACTTCGAGAGAGTTTAACAGGTCAGTATAAGCTTCTTCCTTTCAGGCCGTAGCCCTTGGGAGCCTTGCATAGTGGAAAGGTTACTAGGCTGCTCAGACTCATTAACTGAAGTCTGCAGCAGTCCAACAATTCCCACTTTATCACAAACCTCCTGAACTCTTTTGCAAGTTTCTGTGAAACAGCAATTAATGTTAAATTAAGGTACAAAACACTTCAAGAACTGTGCAAGTCAAAGATGGCACAGAGCGCCTCTTAGCAATACCGGTATGGCTATTTTCACTGACTGTGTGCAGGCAATGAACTAAAGATCAATAAGCTTACGCACGTGGCAAGCGCACAAATATTTTTGTGCCCACAGAAGGGCAAGCGAACTGTAGCAAAGGCCCGGCCTTGGTTAAACATTTCCGTAACCTGCGATGGCAAATAGCTGGTAGAGGCCATCAGCACTTTCCCAAAGTAGCCTGTCCATGTAGTGGGCTCCTCTGGAGGCCTGAAAGAAATTGAGCAAGAACAAGAAAAATGATCAGGACCAAACATTTCAATCCTCACTGTTGTGCTAAGTAACTACTGTGCTCGGTGGAGTGAATTTTCAATGGAGTTCCATGTGTAAATGCAGCATATATCATAGCAATGTTCCATAGCCCAACTGTGTGCGTGCAAGCCTTTGAAAATTCAGCCCTATGGAGCGGATTTTCAAAAAAAAAGAGTTACGCTTGTAAACTCACCATTTACACAGGTGAAACCCAGTTTTCCTTTTGAAAATTACCTCCAGTATGAGAAATTGAAATACCCTCAGATTTTACATGCATAACATCCGCTCATTTTTAAAGAAAAACCCGACACATTTTTCAGTGATGATTGAATGTTTATTGATTTTTACCCTGACTTATAGTAGAGATTCTGTCCTAAGCTACTGAATGACAGCGTTAAGTGAATTTAACATCCAGCCCAGCAGCTAGTCCTGGTACTAAAAGGGTCTGCAATGATGTCTTCTCCTTTTGATCAGTGTGATGAAACTAAACATTGTATCTGACTGACTAAAACCAAGACTAATTCCTACATTTTTATTTATTCTTAGTTTTTGGTTTATTTAATTTTTTACCCAAGGGGAGGTAGAACAATAAAAACAAATATAAATACACAAACATAAAAACAATAGAATGATAAACAAGCAGTAAATAATATGCTATCAAATAAGTATTGTTTTTTAGGTAAAGGACATTTTCCTTTTATAGTTGTTGACCTTTATCTTTTCATGATTGATGATTTTGGTGGAATGTTTTGAGTTTTTTGATAAATTGTTAAATTCTTTGAATTTTCACCTATTCCACAGTTTGAAAAAAAATTGATAAATGGCCAGGATATAATGCCCATTCAAATACTTTCTTTATAAAATAATACTGTCAAACTTAGGAAGAACATTTATACTACATGGAAAAATAGATCCTAGAATTTAGCTAAAATGCTAACAAAAGTATTAAAAAATATTAAATAAAAAAAATTACCAGAAACATTTTAAACCATGTATTTGAGTCAGAAAACTGCGACAAACAAATAGCTGCAGCTCAAGAACTAGGCCTCCAGCAGCTTGTACTTAAGACTAACAGTTGGCATCAAGTAATGAAAAAAGAATTAAAGTGGCAAACCTGTGATTTTTTTTTTTTAATAGATATTTGAAGGAATGCAAGTAATTCTCCAGCTGGTCAATACATGTTAAATAAGGGGTCTTCTAATTAAAAATACACCGACTAAGCAACTAATCAAGGTAAAACAACTACTGAATAGTGCATGGGAATATGCAGTTCATTTTCTTCCAATATAAACCTACAGACATGGTGCAGCGCTGAAACTCACTTCTCTTTCACGGTCTCAAGCTTGAAGATATGCACTGTCTCCGTGTTACTGGAGGCAGACAAGAACATGCCATCCATGCTGAACGCCAAAGAGCAAATGCTAACACACCTAGAAAGAACAGAAAAGTGAGTGAGCACACAAATCACGGCTGCAGGAAGAGCACACCACAGCAATTCTGCAGACAAAACAACCCACGCTGCACCCTGGAGAGTCTCAGAGACATTAAGCATAAGGGCAGGAGTCATTAATCCCATACTACTGTCTGCACCACCCTTGAAGAGGTGGGGAGGGAGAGGAAGAGGAAGAGGAGATATTAAATGGTCATTCCTATAATGCAAAACCACCTGCATGTGGGAATACTCTGGCAGGCCCTTGTTTTTCTTCTCTATCAATAAAGCAATCAACATGGCCTACATACTATTCAACATTTAACTAGGACTTAAGACACAGAGAGCCAACCTCAAATGAGAATAGGCAACGGAAACGATGCCTAGCAGAAAAATCCTTCATACAGACATTTTGGGAATGGTTGTTTATACTTCTAGGGTCTTTCAAAATGTGAAAAACTATTTAACATTCTGCAGCGGAGAGCCAGTTTTTCACTGCATAGCAACCACAGCCGGTAAATGGAACAGAGTATTAACTATTCTTCAAGGACAATTCCCTACCAAGCAAAAGAACTTCAAGTTAAAATGAGAAGTACTCTAAAACAATCAGCTGCAGAGCATTAACTTGTACTACTGCACCTCTTTACTCCTCTTCTGAACTCAAACAGCTTCTGTCCTTCTGGAATGGAAAACACACGAATTACTGTCCCCTGGAAAGGAGGAAAAAAAAGCAAAGCTATAGACTCCAAGGGAGAGCTTCAGTGAAGGACACTTCAGATGCAAATCGCCAGAGGGGCAGGAAAACGTGTTTTTCAGCAGTGAAACTATCGTTAAGTATGAATGTGCAAATTAAGGCATTAGGCACGAAGGGGAACTCTTAAGAGACTTCACGGCTGCAGGGGTAGGCACACAAAATAGCCAGGTTCCAATAATCACCTTACTAACAACCCTCAAATATCTTATTGCTATCACAATATATATTTTAATAGTTTTTAAATGTTTCCTCTTGCCAAGCAGAGGGATGTGTCATTATGAGAAAAGCCTAACTGTCAAGGAAATGGAGGAGCTCTCTAGAAGGCAGATACAGTACAGTGCGCTCCGGTGGAGCGCACTGTTAGCCTGCGATTGGCCGCGTGTTTTTGACACGCTATTACCCCTTATTCAGTAAGGGGTAATAGCGTGTCGAAAACGCGGGCCAAATCCCTGAAACTAATAGCGCCCGCAACATGCAAATGCATGTTGATGGCCCTATTAGCTATTCCCGCGCCATACAGAAAGTAACGCCTGCCCAAAGGCTGGCGATAATTTCTGCCGGCACCAGGAAAGTGCACAGAAAAGCAGAAAAAAATGTTTTTCTGTACACCCTCCGACTTAATATTATAGCGAAATTAACTTGGAGGCCCCAAAAGTAAAAAAAAATTAAAAAATAAATAATTAAAGATCGGCCCGCGGGTCGGAAGACGGACGCTCAATTATGCCGGCAACCGTTTTCCGAACCCGTGGCTGTTAGCGGGTTTGAGAACCGAAGCCGGCAAAATTGAGCGTCTGCTGTCAAACCCGCTGACAGCCGCCGTTCCTGTCAAAAAGGAGGCGCTAGGGACGCGCTAGTGTCCCTAGCACCTCTTTTTACCGCGGGCCCTCATTTAAATACTGGATCGTGCGCCCAGAAGAGTGGCCTGGGCGCGCGTTGGGAGAGCGGGCGCTCGCCTCGGAGCGCCGGCTCTCCCACCGATTTTACTGTATCGGCCTGTCGGTGAGGTAAACCCAACGTAGAGAAATCATGGCATCCAGCAGCTGCTGGATTTTAAGATGCTCAGTGCTGCTTCTTATTTTTCAGTGAAATGGAAAGGTCTCAGATGTCTGAGCCAGTCTGTATAACTAATGGTTCAAAATGAGGAACAGAGCTCTTCCTACTGCCATTGGCATGATAAACATGAGGCAATGCCTCTACTTCCACTCTTACAGACATTTTAAGTACCAGAGCTAAGAAAAACATTGCATGGCTATTCAAATCATAAACTGGTAACCTGTTTAACGGAAAACTATGACAAATAAATATATATATATATATATATATATATATATATATATATCTATCTATCTTACCTTCTCGGATGCCGTTGCGAGTTTCATGCCACTTGCATCAAAAGCCAGGGCAGCCAGGGGACTGTCATGAGCTGGGATCATATTGGCGGCTCTCTGCAAAAAGCAACCACCAACATGGAAAGCTGAGCAACAGAACAAATGCACCAACAATGGTTCTTAAGCAACGTGCAGCTACGCACAATTAATTGCTGTGTTACTCTCACTAGTAATGCAAAAAAACATTTCAGAATCAGAACTATTGATTAAAATTGCGTTTACTTGTAAGATAAGATTAGCAATCTAGAAACAAATTTCTGTTCTGCTCTTTGCACATCTTCACTGAATTATGTCATTGACTCCCGAGTCCAGTTCCAAGGATTCAGAAGCTCATCGCATGCCACTATTCAAACTGGTTTGTGCCATATTTCTATGCCTCATCTTTCTAATAAGCAGAAAGATATTGCTATGTCAATATAAGAAAATGGACAAAGGGAAGACAAATAGTTTTATTATAAAAAAAAAAGTAAGATGAACAAATCACAAAATGTAGTGAAGATATAAAACCAGAGCTGTGCTGGGGGCATAACTATGCCCGAATGCCAAAGCAGTTCAGAAAGAAGTACATTCATTAAATCATCAGGGCTTCGATCAGAGAAGAACACCACTGTAGCTTTATAACAAATTAGGACACTTTTGTAAGCAACGGACACTGAGGGAGTCATACCAAGTTGTATGATCGACTACTCTGGGCTAGATCTTTTTTGCTTTTCTTCAACATGCAAAGCCCGGTCATAATCTAGGCTACAGCTCTCACTGGTTCTCTTATCTCTAAATGAAGACACGCTGAAGAAGCCAGTCCAAGTTGCTTTTGTTTAAAAAGCAAGGGAAAAAATCCAAATCATCAAACTCTGAACTTTTTCCTTGTGACATACACTAGCTTTGAGCCCAAGTCTTGAGGAGTGAAAGACAGTTGTACTAACCCACTAAATAAACCATGTCTAAGGAAAGACAAATGTGCATCCATATGGGAGCCAGTGGCTTACACAGGTGCCCTCACCAGATTGATGGTGTCAAAAACCTGGACCTCGCCGATAGTCGCACTCCCAGGGTACGCCAGATAACAGTTATCACCGTTTATGGACAGTGCACACAAACCTGCATGGGACAAAGATAAACAGAGAAGAAAGATGTGAAAGCTGAATTGTAGGTATAACCGTGTAAATGTATTCCACACAGGTGAAAGCAACTTATATTCTAGTACGACAGCTACTCGAGAACAACCTTTTATGCAGATTGTAATCTTGTACCTTAGGAAAGGCAGCAGCAACCTAACTAGACAATTAGACTCAATTGTTTTCCTGTTCTTCAGGATTATGTTAGACTTAATAAACCCAACTGACGAGGGAGAGACATTTTGTTTCCCAGTGAAGACACACCTTATGTTTCACTGGTTTAAGCAATAGCAGCATTTTTCTTTCTACTAATGTGTATTTACAATTCAAACAAAAGTGACAAACAAGAACGAAGAGTAGCACGCTGCTATTACAATATACAAAAATGATAAACAATGCAAGTCAACAATGACATTAATACACAAAATGCCTCTTTACATGTCAGGTAGACTGGATAATAAAAATGTAATGTAAAATTTAAAAAAAACCCGACAAATAATTATTTCTTGGCTGCATAGAGAGAAGAATGGTCAGCAGAAAAAGGGAGGTGATATTGCCCCGTCCGTATAGGTCCCTGCTGAGACCTCATTTGGAATAGTGTGTAATTCTGGAGACTGCACTTTCAAAAGGATATCAACAGGATGGAGTCGGTCCAGAGGGTGGCTACTAAAATGGTCAGTGATCTTGGATCTAAAGCACATGGGGACAAACTTGTATACCCTAGAGGAAAGGCAAGAGAGGGGAGCTATGATAGAAACATTTAAATACCTCCTAGTTTTCCATGTACAGGAGGCAGGTCTCATTCAATAGAAAGCAAGGCTCTTGAATGAGGAGTCATGGGATGGGAGTGAAAGGGGGGGTAGATTCAGCAGTAATCTAAGGAAATATTTCTTTACAGATGCATGGAACAGCCTCCCTGTGAAAGTGGTGGAGACAAGAATAATATCCAAATTCAAGAAGCCATAGGACAAGCACAGATGATCTCTGAGGGAGTGGTAGGGATTGTAAAGTTGAATTAAATTGGTGTGGATGGGCAGACCAGATAAGCCGAATGGTCTTTTTCTGCAGTCATGTTTCTCCGATTGTACGCTTATATTGTTATTGCTTTGAACTAAACACACTCTTTCACTTTAAATGTAACTTCACTCAATTATTCTATTTTTTTCCAAATGCACTGCTGTCCGTTAAATTTACCATGCAGACAAATGAATGTCCTGCCAACTAGGAGTAATCAGCTTAGAGTGGCGCTGTGTTGGCTGCTGCCCAAACCCTGCTACCAGAATCCGTGTCAGGTTATGTCTTTGTTCACCTACCTCCGAAATGTGATATTACAATGGATTTGTCTTTTTAATTGCATTGAAACCATATATCATAATGAATGTAATTTGTTTTAAGGGTTCTCAAGTTTCATCTCATCTTTGATATTTCTGTCCCTATACCTTGGCTCTTCAATTTCCTCATAAAACAACCAACTCCCATATTCCTCCACCTAAAAATACTGACGAACTTTTCCCATTACTGAACACAAGCATCTCTCTACTGCTAAGAAATAATTTTATTATGCTGGCAAGTATAAAAATTCACCATCAAAATGTATTTTTTTTAAGTTCTACTGTTTACCATGCATTTCTATTTGACTATTTAGTTAAGAAAACAAAAAAAAAAAAATAATCTGGTAGGCAGCCAAACTGAAGCTGATAAATTATAGCCTTGCTCTTTACTAAAATTAAATAATATGAAAAGCAAAAGCAGTACACTGATTTCAGTCTGTTCTGGGAATGGATTTAAGATTTTGTCGCCCCTAGGTAGTTTCAGTATCCCTCAACTCCCTCCTCCCCCACCTCCTGTAAGGGTCTGTTACAGGGCGGCAGAGGGTTGAGAGTCAGCAGAGCTGGAAGGCAGCAAATCTTAGCCGGCCTGATGCCCCTAAAGGTTTGCCGCCCTAGGCACAGGTGTAATGTGGCTGCCTACAGACAAATCCAGGGCTCTTCACAAGATCCTTGTCTGCTATGTGAATGTCTTCAGATGAGCAGAGATTTTATAACCGATGTTTGTTAATGCTCGTTTCTTGGTTTTTTTATGCTCTTTTCTGGGGCTGTATATCCCATTACATGTCTAGGCAAAACCCCTAGGCCAAGTATATGCTGGAAATTACAGTACTAATCAAGACTAATATGAATTTTGCAGGTCTGTGCGAGTCAGAAATGAGCTGATTTGCATTAGGGAGTGGGCTCACCTGTTGGGTTTGGGGGAGTCTCTCTGATTGTGTGCAGTACCTTCATATCCCGTATATTGTGTATATAAAGAGATTCTTCTAGGCATACTATCAACCTCTGCAGAAGGAAAAAAGGGGAAGAGAAAAAAGTACTACACAATGACAACAAAATCTGTGAAATCAGAAAATAACACTAAATCATTCCTGTATCAGGACACACAACACTGCATGAGATCATTCATGTGACAGTAATAAAATGAAATGTCTCCTTCTTGCAGTGGCAATAAACCGATTTTCACAACAATCAATTTAGTGTACAATAAATAAAATCATAAATACAATAAGACAAACATCATATTAAATACATAAAAACAAAAGATTAAATTAAACATACAGAACATTATACAATATAAGCCTTAAAAAAGATAACAAATCTAGACCCCCAAAAAGATGAACAAATTAATCCTCAGAAATAATCAGGTCTTTACTAAATTCGAGATATTTTTTCTCTATACATAAATCTAATGGAAGGGAACTCCAATAGAGAACCTGGTATTGAAAGGAGGACCATCTCCCATATGCTCTAGTCCAGAGGTTCCCAAGCCTGTCCTGCGGAACCCCCAACCAGTCAGATTTTCAGGATATCCACAGTGAATATGCATAAGATAAAATCTGCATACTATGGAGGCAGTGAATGCAAAATTTATCTTACGCATATTCACTGTAGATATCCTGAAAACCTGACTGGCTGGGGGTCCTCCAGGACAGATTTTGGAACCACTACTCTAGTCAAACTTCTCAGGGGAGATGGAAGCTTCAAAACCTCTAGTTGAGAGTTTGACTTGGTTTATAGGGAATTAATAAATTGTTCAAATATGCAGCAGCCCCCTGGTTTAAATGTCCTAATCATCAAACAAAGAAGTTTAAAAGCAATCCTGGTTTGGGCTAGGAGCCAGTAAATTTCTTTGCGCAGTACTGTAATATGCTCATATTGTGAAGCCCCAAAAATAACTCAAGCCTCATTTTGTAGTAACTAATCTCCTTAAAGCAATCTTGGCAATATTGAGATACAGTGAAGCTACATTATATTAGAACTGATTGAAGAAAATCAAGTCTTGTTGGACTTCTGCATGCAAACAATGAGCAGTGAAAGACACATGGTTCTTTACAGGTATTCACTCTACAGATGTACTAGCATTTAATCACCCCACTCTACTCAGTCTATCCTGCCTTCCAAAAGGAGACTCAAGGGGTTCATAATTCATTGTGCAATAATATAAACCAGAACAACATAATACAATAGCAATACAATAAAACATTGCAATATAAATCACAAAAAAATAACAAAAACCCAACATTCCCCAACCATTCCAACAACCCATTCACAATCTAGCCCCGATTACAAAATATTTGATTTATATTCCACAGAAATGACCCCCAACCTACACCCCAAGGACAATTCCTCCCATTCTTCCCAGTCACATTCAAAGGAGCTCCCAAAGGGACAACACCTCCCCCCCCCGTTTCAGCCTGGAGCTATGGCCTTGCAGATAACATCACACAGTGGGTAGAGCTATCTGTTGGGTCCGTGTTGGATGGCTGAGCTGCGATGGAAAAGGGGGAAAAGCTGGAAAAGTCTCACCCCCTTCTCCTACAGCTCTCGTGCAAGCTTGATGCTGTTCTTTCTGCCTATAACTCAGTTCAGCACATCACTGACCTAACTAATGAAGGCATTAGGCACTTTGCTATGTAATCAAAACACTAGAATTCCTTTTAAGAGCTAAAAACTATTCAGTGAGTGAAAACATTTCAACATTTTGTAAAATAAACCATGATTAGTCATTATCGATTTAAAACAAGTATAATGAAACAATCTGTATTTTTGCAGTTGTTGGGAGTCTGAATTAACATTCAGGTGAAGTCACTACTCACCTGCCTGTTGAGTTTGACAGCTAAGATTGTGTTGGAATAGCTGTAGTTGCAGATCTCAGTCCCCTTCTTAAAGTGACAAACTTTCAACTTTCGTGGGGCTTTGAGGCTAACAATGGCCACCAGACTACTAGAGAACAGCCGCTCAACAATGCACACGTCTTCAGTGTCAGCTAAGAGGTTATCCAAAGGGGAAGGAAAAAAGAAAGAAACTTTTTCTTAGTTTGCAGAAGCAGTTAATAAATTATGCACAGACATAATAAACTTGATATGCTAGCCAACAGCCGTACTTCAGTGAAACACTGCATGTACATTTCTCACATGAGCGGCTACAGAAACCTGTGTTGTATTTTTAGTTCATTAAATTAAGCTCTGAGATTGATAGCTTGATTGGAAAAACCAGTGCGAGACTGAAAGAGTATTGGTATCAAGTGGAACAGGCACATTGACATGACTAGGAGTCATTCAGAGAATGGTCACTGGAATACATTAGGAGAGGGGCAGGCATGTGGGGAAAAGACTGGGTAGCTGCACATGAAACCTCATGGTGTTTTAGTTCCAGTAGGGACCCACTCCAATCTGGAAACCCCAAAAGGAGCAGGAAGAAGCACACAATCCAAAACAAACAAAAAAATGATCAGGAGATCTAGCTGAAAATGAAAAGCAAAATGTTGTGCTCCCTACTTACAACCTAATTTACTACAAAAGCATCTAATTTGATAGTCCTTGTTGGCATTCTGTTCATGGAAGGAAAGGACCTGACATGACCACATTTCAGTATTCACACCTGCAAAAGTGGTATTATGAAGCTTTCAATATTTGAAGACTCTTTCTTCACTGACCTGAGGGACTTTCAAATTCATAATACCCCTGGGGCAGGCATGAATGCCGAAACGTGGCCATGTCAAACTATAGGGTCGATGTAATAAGCCGCAGTAAACCCAATGTGGGTTTTTGCACTCGTATGTGTGTGTGGTTTTCCATGCTGATCTTATGCATGTATGTAATAATGTATTTAGCTTTAAAAAAATGCCCGCACAAACCCTCGGTGAGTTTAGCGCGAGTGCATGCAAATGGCATATAAGAGGAGGAAATTATCTATTAACAGGCAATACAGGGAGATGTGCTAGCAGAGAGAATGGTTAGTGCAGGTTTTTCAGCACCTGGGTCAGGGCACGAGTTAAGTTGAAGCGCCTGTCTGGAAGTGAAGAACAGCAGCAGCAGAAACGAGAGGTCGGCGAGGGACCAGGCTGAGAGAGGGCAGTTTCTTGCTGAGGAAGAGAGGGAGGGACTGAGAGGAGCGGGTTTGTCCTGGCTCAAGGTGCTCACAGAAGGGTACAAAGGCAGTAGTTATTCCACTTGAGAAAAACACTGCTGGGGATGGTATGTACCTATAGACTGAACTCCAGGGCTCTTCTCAGTCTGTATGAAGAAGTCCTCTAATACACCATAGATGTGTCATTTCGGCCTGGTCAAGCTTCTCAGCCTTACACTTCCATTTAGCACATGTCACTTTAAACAATCGAGAATCTCTGCTGTACTCATCGGCATCCGCCATTATAGTTCTACGCGGTCGGAGTCAGCTCATGAAGGGGATAGACATTGCTCTGCCCACCTTCAGTCCCACTCCCGCACCACTAACTTCTTCAGTGTCTTATGAAAGGGGAAGGTTTTTGCCCCAAGAATCAAATCGCGGGTCTCCATCCGCAGATAACTAATGCAGGTTTCTGTGGGGATTTCTGCACAGGTTTCCACATAGGGCCTTGAGCACGTGTATTTGTGCCTGGATTTTGTTTCCGTGGATTTCCTGCATGTATTTCATTTACATACCCTACCTTTATTATATCCCAGGAGGCCGCTGGGTTTTGCTGCGTGCCCTCAAAAAACATGCGCAGAAAAATAGCAAAATTTTCAGCACAGCGGCCGATGTAGTAAGGCCTATGTGTGCCTCTCAGCTGCAGATTTGGAATAGCAGCTTGTGCAGCCACCAGTCTCTTAGAAGTGCATGGTTTTTTTTATGTGCCTAGTGGTGGTTTTTATAGTATATGATTTTATTTATTTATTTATTTAGAATCTTTTATATACCAAGGTATAGCAAGCTGCCTGCACTCCGGTTTACAGTTTAACAACTTATTACAGATGATGAACAATTTAACCGGGAACTAATTGAACTTATTACGTGAACGCAATAAATCATTCTATATACAGGCAAATTGAACAGGGATTACAGTATACAAAACATCTACGGACAGGTATTACAGAGAACAAACATTGTACAAACAGAGTCTAATCAGGTCTTACGGTCTACAGACATTGTCTAAACAGAGACCAAACAAGTACGGGTGCACAAGCTGCATATAAACTTGTGTACGTCATCGAGTCTTTGGTGTGTAGACGGTCAGTTTAGCCAACACCATCTGTGAATGTTTGAATATTCAGGTTTTGAGTTCCTTTTTGAATGATTTGATGTCGCAGAGTGTGCTTAAGTAGTCTGGTAAGGAGTTCCATGCTTTCGGTCCCGCCATGGAGAAGGCTCTGTTCCTAGTGTTGGAAAGCTTAGCTGAAGGAAAGAAGGAAGAGGGGGTATGGCTAGGTGCAGTTTGCTGGCTGTTCTTGTTGTGCGTTGTGGTTTGTGTATCTGGATCATGTTATCGAGGGCATTGTTCTCTGTTCTGTAGATTGCGTTGTGTAAGATTGTTAAAGTCTTGAACTTGATTCTTTGTTCGACTGGTAGCCAGGGCAGACTTCTCAAAACAGGGGAGATGTGGTCTGATTTTTTCTTGCAGGTTAGGACTCTGGCTGCGGCATTCTGTAACAGTTGGAGAGGTTTTAAGGCAGATTTGGGAAGGTCAGTCAGGAGCGAGTTGCAGTAATCGATGCTGGTGAAAATAAGTGATTGCAGGACGGTTCTGAATTCTTGTTGGTATAGAAGCGGTTTAAGATGTTTAAGTATGTGAAGTTTATAAAAGCCTTCTATAGTTTTCGTTGCGATGTTCTTTTTGTGCTTTAGTTCGTTGTCGATCCAGATACCGAGGTCCTTAGTATTATTCTTCAGTTGGATGTTAGTGTTGTCAATTTGTAAGGATGGCAGTGGGGTTATTTGGCCTGTGTTGTTTCTTTCAATGAGGATACATTCAGTTTTGTTCATGTTGAGGCATAGTTTTAGGTGGTTCAGCATGTTTCTGATTGAGATAATGCGTCTTCGATCATTGAGGTTATTGGATAATGCGTCTTCGATCGTTGAAGTTATTGGAATGAGGAGTTGAATGTCGTCGGCGTACATATAGTATGTTATGCCTAGACTTGAGATGAATTGGCAGAGAGGGAGTAGGTAGATATTAAAGAGGGTTACCGAGAGGGCGGACCCCTGTTTCAAGGGGGAGGGGATCAGAGGAGTTGTTGTTAAAGGTTACTTTGAAGAACCAATTTTTTGAGTTGTTGTTAAAGGTTACTTTGAAGAACCAGTTTTATTTATTTATATGCTGCACTATCCTGCATTCTAAACAGTTTACAGAAACACATTCAGAAAATACAATACAAAACTATCACAAACATTTTATGATTTTATTGGTTCTTTATAAAAAAAAAAAAAAAAAACCCCCAAAAAACCCCAACCAACCTTTTTCAAATATTTATTATTTATTGTGTATTCCATACTATCCATCTGCTAGTGTTTGGTCAGGGATATTCATTCTTATCCGATTAAGCAATGATTTTGACGAGGATATTCAGCAGCATAGGCGTGATGCTGAATATCCCATGTAAGTTAGCCAGATAAGTTTCTTTTAGAAAGGATGGTTATTCCCTAGTTTGGATTGCTGAAGACACTGATGGGGGTGGCCAAATGGTTTTCTGAGTCTGTTTCTCCTAGGAAGAGTATGATTGCACAGTTTTATGATGTATTAGTTATTCATTTTATTGATTTTCTGTACATTAATATGATTTGTTGTTGTACACCGATCTGGTCAGTCTGGTACTAGGTTGAAATTTATTTTATTTATTTAAAAAGATTTGTTAACCATGCTTGCCAAGGTTTGGGGCAGTTTACACTAAAACGAGCATTATAAATTAGTTTACAGAATATTATATACATATAAAATAAAGTTACATTAACATAAAATCAAACTGAGTAGACATCAACAGGGTAGAAGGGAAATACAGACAAATTCAGGTGGAAAGTCATACCAGTAGACATAGTCAGACAGGTAAGATCATAGGTGTAGTATAATTCCTTTGATTGTACTTAGGAACATTTCTACAATTGTTTTTTTTATGATGAAAGTGTAGAGCATGTTACATAGATCAGTGTAACAAATTCCTACTTTAATGCTATTTAATCTGTATTTTTTAGACAGAATTTGAAAAATGTACAAGGGTGTGAAGACTTTTACAAGGCACCGTACTCCTTTCTAAAAATCAGATTAAGAATTTCCTTGGGCTGGTAGTGAGAAAAAAAAAATTGTAATGCAAATTAAAACAAAGGCTTATGCCAGAGTTCATTCATGGTAGAGGAGGAAGATTATGGGGAGAGTCCAATTAATTCTCTTCCATAAATTGCTGCTGATTTTCCCTCTAAAATGGGACCATTTTAAAGAAAGAAATTCTCATTAACAGCATTCTTTTGTGAAATGACAATAGAAGAATGTAATTCAGAAAAAAGAAAATTCAGACTTTGATGAAGGAAGTTTTAGAGCTCGGATATTTTTCTATACTGTCCTGACAGTATAGAATGGGGTATTTCCCCGACTCTGTCATTCATTTATATTTAACTCTCTGCAAGTTACATTCAGGTACAGCAGATATTTCTATTTCCCAAGGAGCTCACAATCTAAGTTGGTGCCTGAGCCAACAGAGGGTGAAGTGACTGGCCCAAGATCACAAGAGCATCGGCAAGATTTGAACCCTGGCTTCCCTTCCCTCTGCTCAAACACTAAGCTGCTACTCCAATCTATTTACATGATCCATGTATAGTTACAGAATGTTAGGTTCCATATTAGGTGCTACTACCCAAGAAAGATATCTAGGCATCATAGTGGATAACACATTGAAATCGTCGGTTCAGTGTGCTGCGGCAGTCAAAAAAGCAAGCAGAATGTTGGGAATTATTAGGAAGGGAATGGTGAATAAAACGGAAAATGTCATAATGCCTCTGTATCGCTCCATGGTGAGACCACACCTTGAATACTGTGTACAATTCTGGTCGCCGCATCTCAAAAAAGATATAGTTGCGATGGAGAAGGTACAGAGAAGGGCAACCAAAATGATAAAGGGGATGGAACAGCTCCCCTATGAGGAAACACTAAAGAGGTTAGAACTTTTCAGCTTGGAGAAGAGACGGCTGAGGTGGGATATGATAGAGATGTTTAAAATCATGAGAGGTCTAGAAAAGCATAACTCTCTGCTTCAACGGCAGGAGAGAAGAAAAACTGATACTTCACGCATATCCAGCATAGCTCCCTGCTTCAACGGCAGGGGAGAAGAAAAAACAACCAATAAGGGCTGTATAACATAGTCTGGGTACAACAAATAATCATGGGTGTAGCTTGCTTATTGCGGTGGTTACTACCCCTACTGCCCCTAACTAATCAAACTAGATATTTCACTTGGATGCAGCTCCATCACTGCTCTCTACATTAATGGTGGGGGTGGAAGGGAAATAGAACCAAGAGCTAAGAGAAACAGATAAGTATGAGAGAAAAAATGTGTGAAGCTTGCTGGGCAGACTGGATGGGCCGTTTGGTCTTCTTCTGCCGTCATTTCTATGTTTCTATGTGAATCAGTTATTTTCTCTTTCAGATAATAGAAAGACTAAGGGGCACTTCATGAAGTTAGCATGTGGCACATTTAAAACTAATCGGAGAAAGCTCTTTTTTACTCAACGCACAATTAAACTCTGGAATTTGTTGCCAGAGGATGTGGTTAGTGCAGTTAGTATAGCTGTGTTTAAAAAAGGATTGGATAAGTTCTTGGAGGAGAAGTCCATTACCTGCTATTAATTGAGTTGACTTAGAAAATATCCACTGCTATTACTAGCAACAGTAGCATGGAATAGACTTAGTTTTTGGGTACTTGCCATGTTCTTATGGCCTGGATTGGCCACTGTTGGAAACAGGATGCTGGGCTTGATGGACCCTTGGTCTGACCCAGTATGGCATTTTCTTATGTTCTTAACTATCGACAAATAGTTTTATATTTATTTTGGTAATTATTTGGCTCAAATGTATTTTCATTTGGTTCAATCATTTCAACATTAGTAAACTAGAATGCTTTAGATTTAAATTTTTATGTGGCGATTTATGAAAAGCAGATGAAAAAAGGTCTTCAGTGTTCATAGACAAAGCTTCGGTTGTAATATATAAAACAGCAGAGTTTACAAAGCATTATATGACTCCCAGGTGAGCAAAAATGACTGACAGGCTGCATGCAGAAGAGCAGACTGCTACCACTTAGGAGCAAACTGTGGAAAGAGAATCACCCATGTGGGTTCTCATTCTGTATTAATGGCAAAGCTGTTACAATGATTCATTTAGGTAGACCATACTGGATAACTAAAACAAACAAAAGGCCAAACTACATCAGAAGTAAACTGTGACAGTGGGCTAAGCAATAGTCAGTTAATGATCACAACCACAGATTATTCAATCAGAGGTACACTATACAAGACAATATCAATCAGTCCAACAAAAATCAAATTCCACACAACTATAATCCAAACTGACTTCTGAAACCATTACAAATGTTGGGCAGATTTACTGAAGGGTTTTTTCCCCATTTTGTGTCTGCGCGAACGCTAGTCAAATTAGAGGTTCAGGAACTTTTCACTGTATGCCCTGAATGAAAACATGGAAATACCAGTTCAGAAAATAACAATGAAAAATCCGTAATAATACAGTAGATATCAACAGTAGAGAATCTTTCAGCCTATCCTGGCTTCTTCCTTCTTGCCTCTACCTACGCTATGGTCGTTGTACCTCCTTGGCCATTACCAGTGTCCTCAGCACTAAAGGAGATCTACGAACTACCTATCTGCCTCCGTATTCTCTCTGTTATTATTTAGACAGTATAGCCAAGCGATCCTGTCATCTCCCCTCAATTATGCTCGTGAGTGTACTAAAGTCGTACCAGCACTTCATGCTGGTTGACCTTGCCATGGGAGCTTAATGTAATTGCACTGCCACACAAGTCTGTTTTGTTGTTCCCACTCTATTGTTCCTCCACCATGCCAGACAGAAGAGCGTGCACGGCTCCACACCTAAACCAAAATCCAGGTACTCCCCACACCGGTTTTTCTTCTACCTTTAGTCTGCCCAAATTCTGTCATGGTTTGGTTTTCTACCATTTTTGCTGGTAGGCTATCCAAGCAGCTGCTTACCACCTTTTCAGTAAAAAAGCTTATATGGGAAAAAAAACAAAGCAATCAAATAAAATAAATCAGAAAAAACAAGAACAAAATGTGCGAAGAGTGAGAAATACAGCAGAAAAAAAGTCATGAAAACCATAAAAATCCAAAATTCATAAACTGCTACTTTGGGTGAAAAATAAAAATTTACTGGCAAAATACACAATATGGAAAACTGATATGGAGCAATACATCACATGAAGATCATTAGAGACCAATTATCCAGTGTTGAGAAAGAGTGAAAAGCTGGCTGTATGAACCAAGGTAAATTATCTGATGCATTGCGGTGTTTGAATAGGTTGACTGAAGTAGTATGTTAACAATACAAAATAATAACTCAGTTTAACACTATTTTTATGCTATTCTATTTCATTACTAATCTATGGCATTTTCTTTTATTGTCACCCACACTGAAGTTTAAATGAAAGGAGGTCAATCAAATTGAAATACATAAATTTTCATTACATAGAGATACCTACTTAACTATATTACAAATATCTGCCACAGCCATTCAGGGCTATCAGGTTTCTGTATTCCATCCCACATTAAGAACATAAGAACATGCCATACTGGGTCAGACCAAGGGTCCATCAAGCCCAGCATCCTGTTTCCAACAGTGGCCAATCCAGGCCATAAGAACTTGGCAAGTACCCAAAAACTAAGTCTATTCCATGTAACCATTGCTAAAGGCAGTGGCTATTCTCTAAGTGAACTTAATAGCAGGTAATGGACTTCTCCTCCAAGAACTTATCCAATCCTTTTTTAAACACAGCTATACTAACTGCACTAACCACATCCTCTGGCAACAAATTCCAGAGCTTTATTGTGCGTTGAGTAAAAAAGAACTTTCTCCGATTAGTCTTAAATGTGCCCCATGCTAACTTCATGGAGTGCCCCCTAGTCTTTCTACTATCCGAAAGAGTAAATAACCGATTCACATCTACCCGTTCTAGACCTCTCATGATTTTAAACACTTCTATCATATCCCCCCTCAGTCGTCTCTTCTCCAAGCTGAAAAGTCCTAACCTCTTTAGTCTTTCCTCATAGGGAAGCTGTTCCATCCCCTTTATCATTTTGGTTGCCCTTCTCTGTACCTTCTCCATCGCAATTATATCTTTTTTGAGATGCGGCGACCAGAATTGTACACAGTATTCAAGGTGCGGTCTCACCATGGAGCGATACAGAGGCATTATGACATTTTCCGTTTTATTCACCATTCCCTTTCTAATAATTCCCAACATTCTGCTTGCTTTTTTGACTGCCGCAGCACACTGACCCGACGATTTCAATGTATTATCCACTATGACACCTAGATCTCTTTCTTGGGTTGTAGCACCTAATATGGACCCCAACATTGTGTAATTATAGCATGGGTTATTTTTCCCTATATGAATCACCTTGCACTTATCCACATTAAATTTCATCTGCCATTTGGATGCCCAATTTTCCAGTCTCACAAGGTCTTCCTGCAATTTATCACAATCTGCTTGTGATTTAACTACTCTGAAAAATGTTGTGTCATCTGCAAATTTGATTCTCACTCGTCGTATTTCTTTCCAGATCATTTATAAATATATTGAACAGTAAGGGTCCCAATACAGATCCCTGAGGCACTCCACTGTCCACTGCCTTCCACTGAGAAAATTGCCCATTTAATCCTACTCTCTGTTTCCTGTCTTTTAACCAGTTTGCAATCCACGAAAGGACATCGCCACCTATCCCATGACTTTTTACTTTTCCTAGAAGCCTCTCATGAGGAACTTTGTCAAACACCTCCTGAAAATCCAAGTATACTATATCTACCGGTTCGTCTTTATCCACATGTTTATTAACTCCTTCAAAAACGTGAAGCAGATTTGTGAGGCAAGACTTGCCCTGGGTAAATCCATGCTGACTTTGTTCCATTAAACCATGTCTTTCTATATATTCTGTGATTTTGATGTTTAGAACACTTTCCACTATTTTTCCTGGCACTGAAGTCAGGCTAACCGGTCTGTAGCTTCCTGGATTTTGAGATATTTAAAAAAACTGGATTGTTAGCTAGAACTTGACAGAATCTGGACTTCTTCCAGTAATTTAAATGGACCCAATATGCCCTGCTCTATATCACCCATACAGGCTTTTCTTTTTCAATAATAGTCGCTCTTGCACATTGTGCAAAGTGAAAATCCCAATAAGCAAGCCTTGGAGATGATTAATCCAACTCCTCCGCTTCCCTCCCCCCACACACATGCATACTTTTCTTCTTGAACCTTTGCATCCCTAAAGAAACTTTGCATATAAATGGTCTTGTTTCCAAAATACATTGTGTGGAACATATATAGGCACAAAAAAAATATAGTTTACTTGGGCTTGATTCTACCTAGTAGGGATAAAGGAAGCTTCATCCATTTTCTCAAGAATATGCCCAGTCTTAATGTGAAAATCTTTTTATTAACCTCAGTCATGGGATGCAGGGTTCTGAAGTCAAGCTTAGATGATTTTGAGTCATCGGAAGATGAAAATGTACTGTCAAAGTATTCCAACTGTCTAGTCAATTTTCTACTTTGATGGCATCAGCTACTGCATGTAAATTACTAGGCAATATTTGGCACTTTAGCAACGCGCTAGTAAAATCGCTTTATAATGTTAGACTTTGAAAAAAATGGATCAGAGTGAGACAGCTGAAATGTTTTAATTGAGGGCAGGACTTCCAGCACATTTATATTCAGCCCGAGAGTTGCATTGGATTTATTTACATGATCCAGGTGGTCATAGTCACCTTTTGTTCTCAGTGTTTCTTTGATGGAGAATCCAGTTTTAAAGGCTTCCAGAGAAACCTGGAAGGTAGTTCATACTTTTCTGGGGCCGACATTTCAGGCTAAAAACTGCTGGAAACATTGGGATATTTTCAGAGAAGGAATTTTGAATCTTTTGTGGCTCTTGAGGACCAGAATTGGCCATCCCTGCTCCAGTGATTCTGCAGAACTGGAAACTCATGGGGTCAAATGTATTTAAGCAATGGAATGAGTTGATATCTAGTACTGCTTCCTTTGAAGAACCACAAGTACTAGCGAGAAGGAGTCTTTCTATACAATTTGTAGGAAATGTTTGTATGTCAGGGTGAAGATTAATGTAAACTACTTGAATTAACATGTCAACTAGAAATAGTAACCCATCTTCAATGCTTGGAGCAGTATCCTATAGAAAGCAGATGTCAGAAAGTGTCCTGGTGGGGAAGGTTTGCCATTTGATATGTCTAGGCATAGGAACATCCTATTTCCTTACAAGTTTTGCATAATATTAGTTGCAGGCTTTCTACCTATATAAGCGCCAATCTGGCTGCAGCTGCTATTGACAGATAAAAGATAATACGATACATGCAGTCTGAAAACAGCATTAACAGTCATGTGGTTCTTGTACTGAACATTAGGCCTTAGTATTTCATAATGTTATTTTTCATGAATTAGGGAGGACAACATTACTCATGCTTTACAAACGTGCATGCAAACAACTCAAGGATATAATCAGTTTGCGATTATTGCTTGTACATTAGCCAAATGACAAAACATTTATAGCATCCCACCCTATTTTATTTCTGAGTTTCACATGCTGTCCATTTCAAGTTTCTGTGGTACCAAAAGATTTGATGCAGTGTATTACATTTTTTTTTTGCTTATTAAGATAGCTCTCTAGGTGAATTACAACATTTTGCAAACTGACTCTCAAGCATAATGATTCTGTAGCATAAATAATAATAAAAACAACGTCTCTTATTTCTGCACATCATGTTATCTTCTCAAAACATGGAGAAAATTGTAGATAGTGCAGGTTACACATTTCTTTTTAATAAATAAATATAAATCAGTACTGCTCTAGTGCCATAAACTGGTATGGTTGTTATGACATTCAATATGAATAAGCAGGGCATACATTTCCATACGCTGTGGTTAACCTGCTCGGTCTGGTGCTCAGAGATCACAACTTCCTAAACAGCTTACCATACATGTACTGGGAAGAAAAGCGCTGCATATTCTTAAAGACCCATACAAACAAATCCATGCCACAGTACGAAAGCAGTAAGAGCAAACATATTGTAGGAAATAAAGGCACATAAAACAATAACCACATCAGAATTCCAATCCTTGATCTTCCTTCTACATCTCCTCATTGCTGAAGCACAGGAACATTTGGAACACAAGCTAAAGCGGTTTGAAAACCAGCAAACAAAACCGATGCAGACTTTCCACGGATTTAAAGAGCAACTCGGTACGTCCAAAGTTTTACACCACAGGACTCCATTCAGTAAAGAGTGGTAAAATATCTTTAGGAAACACAGCTGTGGCCCATGTCAACCAACCTCTCCAGGGAAGGGATACAATGGAAATAGATAAAACACATAGGGGCTGATGTAATAAGCAACGCTAAGCCTTACCGCAGGTTCTTAGGTGCTAACATTGCCCTGGTATGTAAAAGGGGCTTTAGCGCCAAAAACCCCCACACTAAACAACCTGCAGGAAACTTAGCATGCATGCATGCAAATTGTAGGGTAATAGCCTAATTAGCTATTACCCTGCAATTCAAGGAGGCACATTAGTGGGAAGTTTCCTAACACGTCTTCTACTACCAAAGAATATTTAGCACTCGCTCAAAGGTAGGCATTAAACTTCACGCAGCTGGCCTGACAAGTCCTACCTCTCTCCCCAGGTTAGGTCTGGCACTGCAGTCAAGGCAGTTCGGGTCCAGGGATCCTCCCCTTTTCTGTACTAATCTTTAAATGCTTGTTATCCGGCAGATCTCTGTTTTCCCCCCCCCCCCCCCCCCCGAGGCCCTTCTTGCCCCCCTTAGAGAAAATAAAAGGCCCGTGCTGACTTCCCAGCCGGCCCACCCCAAGGGAACCTCTGTGGGAGAACCTCCGCCAGCAGAGCTGTTCCCAATTGGTCTTTTCACTGACCTGTCAGTGAAAGGAGCGATCCCCTTCTGAAACAAGATTGGTCTGTTCACCGATACGGGACAGTGGAGGGACCAATCAGCAGTAAGTGAAGGAGTAAATAAATTAAAGTGTTGAGCATTTAATATGAATTTATTCCCTCCTCCAATGATGAACCAATCTCCTTTCAGAAGGCGGTCTGGAAAGGGGATTGGTCCTTTCACTGACATGTGTCAATGAAAAGGACCAATCGGGAACATCCCTGCAGGGGGATGTTCCCCATTGGTCTAGAATTTAGCAGTCTAGGAAGTCAGCATTCGGGGGGGGGGGGCTAGAATTTAGCACACAGGGTCTGAAAGAAGGCCTAAAATCCCCCTAGCTGTCTCTGTAGGTAAAAGGTTTTCTTCTTTCTTCTTTTTTTTTTTTAAACTTACTGGAGCTCAGCTGCGGGTGGGGGGGGGGAGGGTATCTGCTGTCACCGCCACGCTCGGCCTTCTGCACCAGCTGCCTTTCAGCTGTACAAGCAGCTAAGTCCACGCCAGGAACCAGCTACAGGACCAAGGCACACCTCTGAGGGACCACGGAAATCACCTCCGGAATCTTCCACTGGGGGCGGGACCTTTAGGTATCACCGCAGGAAAGCGGGACTTTCATTTTCTCCATATAAAATTCTCCTTTCATAGGGAGATGCATAGCCACCATCTGCTGGCGAGGGAGAATACTGGCAGGCTGGGGTCACTGCAGGAATATATATACTGTGATGTCAGCTTGCTCCGTTTCCATCTGCTGGCAGCGGAACATAACGCCCTGGTCCTGAGTCCATCTGTCTACACACTAGGAAAAGGATTTTTTTTTTTTTTTTTTAAATACAGGTTGGTATGCAAATATTCTCCAAGTAAATAAAATTCACTTTAGTACTTCTAGCGCACTTTGTTTTTACACGTCGTCATTTGCATGCCATTAGTTTACTACATCCCACGGGGCCCCCTGTTTAATGGCCGCACAAAGAGAAACCTGTGCTAAAGTTTAAAGCCAACCTTAGTGCAGGTTTTAATACCTTGGCCCCATAGGAAGCACAAAGCTGGGTAAAGTCTTGGTCTCTGGGATGAGGGAAAAGGAACGAGTGGTTGGATATCATTTGGCTAAGGGTTCTCTGGAAACACCATCACAGCAACAAAAAACAAGAAATGGCACTTACTGCATTCATAGATTTGTTCAAGTTTATCTACAGAAGAAAGGGAGAAGAACTTGTAACCAGATTTACTGCCAACAGCTAGGGACCTGCAAAACAAAATGGGAAAATAATTTACTCTTTTTAAAAATAAATCTAATTTTATTTTGAAAAGACCAAGAGCTCCCTCCTCACTGATCAGCTTCTTTATATTAAGCAATCCATAAACAGTACCTTCAGCTTCCTGCATGCTCTTTAGCAGCTTCCTCTAAAGAGGAACTTCAACGCAGCTGCTTGAAATGCTCCCTGCAAGTATAATGCAGCACTATCAACCCTTACGAGTGTAAAATTATATTTATTTTCTCTAACTCAAGGCTTGGTATAATTGCTAATTCTTTGCAGAGCCTATAAGGAGTTCATATTCCCATGGTTTGAGGATAACTGGAATTGAAAAAAAATATATATCCATTTTCTCCTTCTGAGGCTACATTTTAAATTTGCCCATACTTCAAAGTAACTGAGCCAAATATTAAGAGTCTGCTGGACTAAAATACCTCCATAAAGCAAGCAGCATTTTAACATAGCCACCAACTAAAATGATGGATGTTAAAATGCAAAACTGTGTGAGTATGGAATTATAAGCTCTTTGCAATTTTGAATTAAAAGTCATTACTTCATTTTCAGTCTATGGAACACTAGAAACAATAACATCCCTCTCTAATGATTTGTGGATACCTGATAGATCCTATCAAGTTGCCTTCATTCTGGGCTGATCACAGGTCTGAGGACATAGAATAGCCAGGAAGAACCTGATTGTAATATTTAAAGGTACATGATGGCATATGACAGTATTTATAAACCTTTAGATATACATTAAGATAACTAAGCTGATATAAAATGTTGATATATTAGCAGCTCTTCTCTGTGTGCACTAAAGCCCTTCAAGTCCTGGATGTGTTCTGCAGCAGGAAGACAGCATGTGACATGATATTCTAGGTTTTAGGAATGATTCAGCTCTGATGAGAGAGTTGTCAGCTATGCCCCAGGTCCTCTGGACACAGATATGCATCAGCTGGTCTACACAGAAAATGGAGACCTTGAGCTGCTTCTGACACTCTGTGACCTGAAAAACAATGGGAGTGTTGGGGGTGGGCACAGCTGTATGTCCTTGCAAAAACTATAAGTTTGAGTCTGGAACCCCTGTCTGGCACCCCCGTCTTGTAGCCTCTCCCCTCTCTTCAGAACCAGTGTCAGTTAGACAGTGATTTACTGGTGATTGAAAATATAAGCTTTTGAAATTGAAGTTTTACTCCTAATATATTTTTCTCCTTTAAGTCTCTCAACCCTTTCTATGCTTTGTTAATAGGAGCTACACTGTATGCTCCTATTCTAACACTCTCTGAAGAAATGTTTCCATAATTAGATTTTACTTGTGTTTAAGATTCCCTTATTGATTTTGAATTCCCCTTGAAGCAGGTCACTAGAGCAAAAAATAGTCTGTATCAGGGACTGTGTATCAGTGGTAACATACAGAACTTGTTTTTTTAAAACCCTGAACAAACTATACATCAGCTTCCAACTGTACTTTGGGAGTTATTTATTTATGTATTTCTACGTTCTTATGTACCGTTCGTTCTACAGAATAATTCTGGTTGGTGCTGTTTACAATATTAAAAATTCAATGCAATCAATGAATACAAAAACTTCAATAATATTTCCAATAAAAACAAATAAAATAAAACTTCTAAAACATAAATACTGCATCTAAAAAGAATACACATGCCACATTCCCAGCCCAGCCCAAAACCAAATAATTAAAGGTGGAAAAAGATGACATAGTTGGGCCCTCACTCCTTGGACTGAAAATAGTGCATACTCGGTGATCCTGTGAGTTAGGAGCCCAATTCTATCCTCTCAATAACCCAGATATTTATCGCCATATTTTATGGGGCCTGTACACACTAAAGAGCTTGCTTGGCAGTGCATAAGCTCCCCATTTGACCCTGCAACAACAGCCTATGCCCTAATAATAGAATAAACAAAAGGTTCAAGAACCTTCAAACAGAAGTTATATTCCCTAAGTCTATTGTGCAAAATACTGATGTAACTGACTTACAAATAATAAAACACACACTGACAGCTGTTTCCCAAGAAGGCAATATTCAAAGCCTTTTCTGTGGGTAAAGATGCATTTTACTTGTAAAAGCGGGGGCTTTGAATATTGCCCAACCTGTCATTAGATATAAATATGTGCATTGTTGAACAATGTGCATACTTTTTTCAGTGGACTTTGTAGATATTCCTGTGGGCAAAGAGAAGCTATGTACATAAATTCAAACCTATTGGCGTGGTTTCTGACAGAAAAATGTCATGCAAAGAAAGTAAAGGCAACCTCTTGGTAATTTTTCCAGGAGCAATATTCAAAGCAAAAAGTCTTTGTGGATTTTTGTTCTAATTGATGCAAACCCCATGGGTAAAAGTACCCACAGGGTTTTCACCAATGTGGGTAATTTTGATTTTAGTTCCCTGCCTCCTAAGCATCTACATTAACTCTTAATGCTATACCAAAGAAAAATGCATATGAGCATTGCTTTAGAAAGTTAAGCAATTCAAAAAGGCGCCTAATCAGTTTTTGAAAGTTATTTTTTATGATTTGGTCATTATAGGGTTTTTTTTTTCCAGTTATAGTATTCTTTGCTTAGCATTAGTTTACTTTTCCAGTTTTCAAAAAAAGTTAACCATAGCAACATAGTAAATGAAAGCAGATAAAGACCCAAATGGTCCATCCAGTCAATCAGTTTTTGTGTTGAACTCAATGTTTTATTATAATGTGTTGTAATTAACTTGCAGTGAATTCTATAGTCAAAAAGGCAGGTAATAAATCCGAACAATAAATAGTTCCAATTCGTCTCTGAGCGTATAAATTCATCTGATAACGTTACACACATAATTCAGCAGGGTGCTCGCCTCCCCATCCACTGACCGAGATCAGCAGCCTCTTCTCCCCATTCTAATGCCCCCGTCACTTTCCCGGCTCTCCCCTTTCACACAGCCGAGGAACAGATGGCCTGGTACCTTCGTCACCTGTACCACAGGTCAGCTCAGTTACAGCCAGACCCCCCTCGTACAGTCACTGGGGGGAGTGGAAGAGAACCTGCTTACGTAGCTTATTTACCTTTCCCCCCTTTGGTACTTAAAAGGTTCACCTTTCCTTCTCCTCCCCCTGCCCTCGGGGGGGGGGGGGAAGCCCCCACCCTTAAATCTAACCAGAGTTAAGCCCAGACCCCACCGTTAGGGTGCGTGGCCGAGCGGCCTGCCTGCCTCTCTCTCTACCTGCGGTCCCGAGCCTCGCGGCTCTCCTTCGCGCCCGGGGGGGGGGGGTCTCCTCCTCTCGCGCACCCCACTCCCCCCGCAGCCCTCCTTACGTGTTGTCCTGGTTGAAGTTGGCGAACAGCAGCTGGCTGAAGCCGCCTTCCCCGCTCTGACTCGCCAGGTTCATTGCTGGTCGGGCTGCGTGGCCGAAGCGGCGTCTCACGGCTCTCCCTCCGCCGGACCCCCTCCTCCTCCTCCTCCTCAGCGAGTGCTCCGCCGGCTTCCGCTCGGCCTCCTCATCCCTCCCAGCCCGCTTGTTTACGATCGAGCCGTCCAGACCCTCGGCGCCTCACTGCGCCTGCGCAATTCCTCCTGACACCGCAGACGTCACGATCGGGCATGCTCAGTAGCCTCTCCCCGGTTCCCAGGCGTATGATAAGTGTGGGGAAGCTCTGTGAGAAAAGGTCAAACGCGCAAGCGCACCAGAGGAGGCGACCTGGAAGCGGGTCGCATGTGCCCTGGCAAAATGAAAGGCGAACTGATCATTATGGGGGCAGGTCCTATAAGAGCATAAGAAATTGCCATACTGGGTCAGACCAAGGGTCCATCAAGCTTAGCATTGTTTCCAACAGTGGCCAATCCAGGCTACAAGTACCAAACACTAAGTAGATCCCATGCTACTGATGCCAGTAATAACTGGCTATTCCCTAAGGGATTTATTTTAAAATCCGTACCTACGGTTGCCAATAGCCAGGTTTTCAGGCATTCTATACATCTAGAAGTACCGACCGGATGCTAAATGCACGGTTTTGCAGGTGGATCCTTCTTTTTCCCATAGCCTCTTAGTTAGAGGAAGAGAAAGGGAGGTCGGAGCCTATCGGAACAGAGCTGTGCTGTATCCCTGCCTCCTTTCCCATGCTATGATTGGACAGCATAGAGAGAGGAGGTGGTGCACAGCACAGCCCTCAGCTCCCAGTGGTTCTGCAGATACATAGATACACTGTTTAGGAAGTTCACTGGCAGGATCTAAAATTTATGCAAATGAGGGGGTACCATTCCTCCACCCCACCCCTCAGTCCTCAAGTGTCCAGTCCTGGTCTATGGAAAAGTTGGCAACCCTATCCGTGTGCGTGTGTCCATGTGCGTGCAGTTCCCGGTGTGCACACATGGACGCGACTATTTTATAATGCGCGGATTGGCACGCACGTTATAAAATATGATTTCCACGCACACATGCACGCCGGATTTTAATGTCCTTGGGACAAATCATTTGGCTCCAGGTCCTAAAGATGAGTTGAATCTTAGTCCACCCCTAGGAATTTGTTTTGTTTTTTTTAAAGCTCTCTGGGAGTTTCTCAGTCTGAAAAAAAAAACTGAATCTGAAATTTAGAGTAGATGGGCATGGGGAATTGTAAAAATAGAATATTTTCAACAGGTCTGGTTTTTGCTGCTGTGTTTTTTTCTCTAACTTGTTTTATGGAATTTTTCTTTATCAACATCAAATTAACCTCAGTCAACCACTGTTTACATTCACTGTTTAAAAAACAGTTCTTTATGTAAGATTACAGAGGGCAGCCAGTTTATCCTGATTCAATACACTTTGCATAGATTTTTAGAGTATGATATCTCTTTTGTCATATATACTTGCATACTTCATCTTTTAAAATTCCTCAGCACATTATTCTTGAGGTCACTGAGAATAAGAAAAAGGAGGTGGTGATGTTCTTGTACAAGTCCTTAATGAGGCCTCACCTGGAGTACTGTGTTTAGTTCTGGAGCCCTTATCTCAAAAGGGATAGAGACAGGATGGAGGCGGTCCAGAGAAGAGCAACCAAAATGGTGTGGGGTCAATATCAGAAAACCTATGGGGAGAGACTATGTATACCCTGGAAGAGAGGAGGCGCAGGGGTGATATTATACAGACCTTCAGATACCTAAAAGGTTTTAATGATATGCAAACATCAAACATGTTTATTGGTCATCTTATGTGAATCTGGTTTCTGAGCGATGTTATAGTGCATCAGATTCAGCATGTTTTCATTGCTGTAACAAAGGGGATCCGGGCCTTTATACAGTATAATGGCTATTTTGGAAGCTCCTGCTCTTATAGGTTTCCAGCTCATTCCAGGATCAGGGCAGGGATATGGGCCATGAACATTTGCAACTACCTGGGGATTTTTTTCTCCTCTTTTATATACTCTCCCAACTCATTTAGTCCAGTCATTGCAGTGACAGTCCTCAGCATCTTCCAGAACCGTGCAATCAATCTGACCCCTGGGTGTTACTATTGCATGATGACTCCCCTATTCCCCTCCACAGCTGTGACCAGTGCCTCCGAAGTAACCTCAGCCCCAGCCAAACTAAGGAATGAAAGAGCTGAGCCAGGAAGCAAACCCAAATCTCAATGCATGGCGGTGCACAACACTGCCACTGAACCACTGGACTGGTCCAGTCTATATGGGCTCCTGAGTGACATCATTTTTCCGTAATTTGTAGTTCTTCAGTTTGGGGAAGCCATTGTCCGTTTGAGAACCTAAACCTGTCTCATCAATGATAATAGAAAGCATTTCAAAAATCTGTTTTCTAGGATCCAAGAAAAATACTGGATAGTAGGCTGCAGCATCTTCTGGCTGCATTTATGCGTCTGAATCATCAGAATTTTGCGGCAAGTAGGAGCCACTGCTGCTGCTTTATTCTTCAGTATATTTTCCTGGACTGCTGCTGCCTAGCAGTGGAGAGCGTGCAGATGGCATGCTAAGAACAGTCAGTTTAAAGGGACAAAATCTTGCCAGAGGGAATAAAAAATGAGAGGAAACATGTAAACCAAAGAGCTTAGTTATTTATTTGTATTTATAGCACAGCTGATGGTGATATTATTAGCCGTAGATTCTAATCTACAATTTTCAATGCAGAAAAGATTTTAGACGTTGTAGAAGTTTAACAGTGGTATTATCCAATGGATGAAACCCATCGTCATGTGGATACGTTCTTCTTTTATATTATGTACTTTTCTCTTTAACTTACTCAGCAATATTGCTGAAGCAGAATGATGGGTACCGTCTTTTATTATTTATTTATTTATTCGCATTTCTAGAGTGTTCCTCCCAAGTAAGCTGCAGAGCAGTCTGTACTAAAAAGCTAAATTGCTAGTGACTAAGAGGACATTTTTCCAGTCAATGGTATTGCAAAGTAACTGAAACCAATCTGTTCATAAAAGTATAGTTGTCTGTGTTTTAATTGAGAATTTGATTGGTTGAAGTTATACTCTTGCTTGGTTTTCACTGCACTTTTTTGTACAGCTGCTTTTTAATAGTTTATTATTTTTATTTTACTGCTCCAGTGTCAGGACATCAGGTGAATTAAATTCATTGCTGTGATCCAAAAATGACGAGATACTGCATTCAAAGAAAACAAGATGTCTTCTCTGGAAGCAGCAGTGCTTCTGAGAGGTGGAAATATTTGTCCTCCCTGGTCCTCTTGGCTCCTCACTTGACAGCTGAGGTAGTTTTTAGGCTGACATATCTTTCAGGTCCACCTGTACACAGTCCACCCAGCCACAATGGGATATTTATTTGCTGATTCTCGGTGAAGGCGTCAAGGCTACACTGTCCCACCAGTTCAACAATTTCTGCATCAGACTTGTGAATAGGAGAATAGCGGAAAACGAACAGACTATTGAAACTAACTGGTAGAAGATTTAAAACAAACTCAAGAAAGTATTTTTTCCATTCAGTGCACAATGAAACTGAAATTTGTAGCCAGAGAATGTGGTCAAGTCTATTAGTTCAACTGAGTTTAAAATAAATGTGTTTAAGTTTCTGAAGGACAGGTTCATTAATAAATATTAGCCAGGTAGAGCTAGGGATTACAGTGGGGAACTGAATCCCTCATTTGGATCTGCTGGATACTGCCAAGCGATCCAGATTGACCCCTGTCAGAGACAATATGTTGGGTTCAATGGACTACTGGTCTGAACCTTCAAGGTACTTCTTATTTTCTTATTACTGCACTCCCAACACCACATTTCATCCATCAGAAGAGCTTCATACCACAATCATCATGGAGCAGAGAGGTGCAGCTTCATCCCTCATAGGGTCAAACAGATCAGTACAATCACTAAGAACTCTGTCCCTTCTAGGACCATAAATACCAGCAAGCAAAGTATTGAAAAGCCCACTCTGGTATCATCTTTTTAAATTAATATTCAAGGATTATTTGTAATGAATTCCCTATTAAAACAAAACAATCAGGTCAGTTAAGGGTGAAGAGCCATAAAGATGTCCTTCAGCAGTTGTACACAAGTTTTGAGTTGAATATCTTTTGGAAAGGTAACATTAGAGACGTTGGACAGACTGACAGGAAGGTTGTGCTTCTTTAATGTCTTTCCTGTTCACGTCCGGTGCATCTAACAGATGTCAAAAGTTTGTGATCTGAACAGAGCTGGTTAATCTGTACAATTGCAGTCTTGCTGTTTGCCTCAGGAGGGCACTATGGTTCATCAAAACTTCTGTTGGGTTACAGCTGGCACGATCTGATTTTAAAACTATCTCTGCTTGTGATTCAGCAATAGTCATTGCACATGGAGAGGAAGAAGATAGGCATTGGCTTTAGAAATTCACCATGAATGGAATATACATGGACAAAACTGGCAGATTGGGTAATTGGTTGACTCAGAAGGTCCACAGCAGTCAGCACATGTAATTTAAGAAAACAGTCTTATGGGTTCTTCTGGAAGGTGAGGAGTCTGTTGCTGCAGGATATTCTGGGTTAGCGCAGGCTGCGCGTGCTTGCTTGTTCCTTGTGTGAATATGCATGCTTATCAAGGTGAAGGCCCCGATAGGTACCTTGTTATATTCACATGGCTCAGCTCAGTGGACACCGAGATGAGGCCACCAGAATGCATCACCTTTCTGTAGTACTCTTTAGATAGCAGTGTCTAAGGCTGTTGTAGCGAAGCTTTGTTTCAGCTTATATTTGTTGATCAGAAGGGACACTGGGGAAGGGCACCAGAAAACCACCAGCAAATTTCACGGTTTTCGGGGGAGGTTTCTGCAATTTTCATGCTTTTAAAACGTATTTTCTACAAGAGCATTTGAACAGGCAACAGGTTTCCTGTCCACCTAAAGACAAAATAGAAAATCAGACAGAGTGAAGCTCCCCTCAGCCAATGAACAAGCAGGACCTAAAGAAGAACAATGGAACATCAGGGGAAAAGTGTTAAGAATTAGTAAGACAATAACTGGGACAGCCTGGACACCGGAGGCTCCTTCCTCCTCCCTTTCTCCCTCACCCATATGTTGAACCAAAACGGTAACAGGGAACAAATATAACGCAACACCGTAGTTGGATGCAAAATGGCCGCAGCTGTTTATTAGATGCCCTAACAACATGGCTATTTCAACAAGCCTTTCCTTAAGCATAGTCTTTTAAATCCATTTTAAAATTCTTATTTTACTACTAAGTTTAGTTTCTTTTATAATTTTAAGATGTGTTAAACATTTACTTTTAATGACCTTACGTATTTCATTCTATTGATTGTCTTTTATTCAAATGCCTTTAATAGGGCATTTATAAATAAACCGTACACCGATGTGATATTTGTTTATGAACGTCGGTATAGAAAACCAATAAATAATAATAATAATAATAATAACAAGGGAATCTAATTCAGGGTGCCGAGTCCTACGAGGTTAGCTGCACTTGACCTCCCAGTTAGGTGCAAAATAGATGCATAGTAAGCCTCCGCAGAAGTGTATCGTCCCGAGGCCTGCTCCCGCAAGCCTCGACGTGTGTGATTGAGGAAGTGTAGCCAGGAGGAGTCCCATGTAGAGCGCCACGCAGCAAGCCTACCCGTGTCCCTCCCCATCGCCTTCCTGCCAATGAGCACGTCAAGGTCCAATCCCCGGGCCTGACTTCTCCCCTCTTCTGTCTGTCCGCTGTAGAGTGTGGCCCTTGCAGCTAGCTTCCTTAATGGCACTTCCCCGCCCCGTTCTCTTTTGTTGGCCTACATCTCCCAGTCTAGGCACAGCCACCCCTGCCGTGACGAGGTAACAAATAGTAACTCCAACTAACTAAAAGGTTGTACTTGCTAATGTGTTGGGTGGGTTGGGTGGGAATCGCCACGTTACCCGATCCGTGGAAGAAGAGGGAGGCAGTGTGGTACCCGGAGGAATTTAAAAGCCTCTGCTGGCCCGCCCTCAGCACCACGTCAGTGCGCTGCCCCTCTCAACCTGTGTAGCATATAAAATAAGAAAGGATTTAGTTCCTCTGATTCAGTGGTTCTCAACCTTTTTCCCATCGTGACACACCCGACGGACAGCGCTAACATGAAACATATATAGAAACATAGAAACATAGAAATGACGGCAGAAGAAGACCAAACGGCCCATCCAGTCTGCCCAGCAAGCTTCACATTTTTTTCTCATACTTATCTGTTTCTCTTAGCTCTTTGGTTCTATTTCCCTTCCACCCCCACCATTAATGTAGAGAGCAGTGATGGAGCTGCAACCAAGTGAAATATCAAGCTTGATTAGTTAGGGGTAGTAGGGGTAGTAACCGCCGCAATAAGCAAGCTACACCCATGTTTATTTGTTTTACCCAGACTGTGTTATTCAGCCCTTATTGGTTGTTTTTCTTCTCCCCTGCCGTTGAAGCAGGGAGCTATGCTGGATATGCGTGTAGTATCAGTTTTTCTTCTCCCCTGCCGTTGAAGTAGAGAGCTATGCTGGATATGCGTGAAGTATCAGTTTTTCTTCTCCCCTGCGGTTGAAGCAGGATATGTGTAACACACTGGTCATTATAATCATGGCAAAAATAAAAGTAACACTGGGCCTTATTTTTATTGTTAAGAGTGACACAAGGGAACGATAAGTACTCTTTCTGAACAGAAATTACATAAATAGTAAACCAGAACAGCACCAACTTCCAGCACTCAAACAGTAACCACCTTACCTAAGAAACAGCAACTCTGAAAATATTACACCAGGCCTTAAGACACCAATACACCTCCTATTAGGAAAACGGAACAAGCCAGGCTGCTATAGAGCCCTACACAGAAACTACACGCCAACAGAGAACCTCACCTCAGTCACATGTGCAGACCCTCACCTAACAAAGAATAAAGAGACCAAAACACATAACTAGAAGCATGCAGACAAAACTGAACTGGAAACCGCAACAAGCCAGAGAGACTGTATGCAGTATAACAAAGGAAAAAGAGAAGCATCACCAGTCCTCAAAACAAATCAAGAAATATAAAATAAGTAGCAGTAAAACCATACTAACAAAAAGAACAGATTATTTCAAAACAGCTGATGAATGGAATATCCAATAATTAAAAACTCATATCAAAAATTTCCAGGTACAAAAACCAATAATTAAAAATAATAAGGATTAAAAAAAATGCTCTGCTGTCCATACCTGGAAACATTCGATTTCCAGGTGCCCTGAGATTGTTGTGAATTGGAGGGGGATGGAGTTTGCTTGCAACTTTCTCCTCTCAGTCACACACAAGCTCTCTCTCTCACAGGCTCTCAATCACACACATATACACATGCTCTCTCTCTTTCACTTATACACACAGGCTCTTAATCATACATACACCTGCTCTGTCTCACTTAAACATACAAGTTCTCAATCATGCTATCTCACACACAAAGGATCTCAAATCACACACACGCTCTCTATCACAGACACATGCTCTCACACACACACGCTCTCACACAAACAGGTTCTCAATCACACACTTGCACATACAGGCTCTCAATCACTCACATACCTGCTGTCTCACACACATACACACAGGATTTCAAACACATTATGCTCACTCACTCACTAACTCTCCCCCCACTGAACTAGCGGCAGCAACAGCCTCTTCCTCTTCCTCTTCCAGCCCTCGCGGCCTCGAGAAAGGAGTCCCATCGGCCACGGGGGCTGACATTGCTCCGGGCCGCGCTACTCTTCTGCTTCAGGCCGATGCTGCAGCACTCGTCCCTAGCATGTCCGCTGCGCGCCCCTTCCTCTTCCGGGCCAAGCAGGGGACTAGAAGAAGAGACCATGCTGTGAGTGCTGCCGACTCCAGCTCTCCTGCTGTGTTCCGCCCGGGCTATCAGCATTTCCAGCCTGGGTGGAGGAAGAGTTCTCATCTCGCTGGGGCAGAGGGAGCAGCTGGGCCAGTGGAGGAGCGGGAGCTGTGGTGACACACCTGCATATGTTTGGCGACACACTGGTTGAGAACCGCTGCTTTAGAAAGTAGCTGCCGGGAGTCCAAGATGGCCGCCGTCTAGAGTGGAAGCGTCAGATCTCGCTCCGGGGCTTTTTGCTGTAAGCCTTTTCTTGAATTTTCCTACTTGAAGAATTTTTCTTGCTATACCGCACAGAAAAAGAAAGGCAAAGATTAAATCTGTTGTTACCTCGATGCCTACTTTTGATGAGAGCCAGCCGCGGATCGAGTCTATGTTCGGTGGAACCATGAGGAACGTGCCGGGGAGAGGCACCGCGGGGAACCCCGATGTAGAGCAGACGCCAGGACCCCAGGTGGACGAGTTATCCCTCAGCCCCGGCGCACCAAATACCCCGTAACCATCGTCGGGGGTCTTCAGCTTGTCTGGAGATGCTACAGCCGGCTGGTTGGAAGGAAAAATGGCTCCAGCTGGAACACCAGCCCCGAGAAAGGATGCGGATAAAGCGTCTATTTCAGAGAGCTTTGGAATTCAAGGCTCCGGGGGCAAGGATGCCGAGGAACACCAGGACACCGATGGAAACCGGGGACCTGTGGGTGCAGGGAGAGCAGATCCTGAGGTACATTTATATGAACCTTTTCCTTTGGTTAAGCCCCAGGAAATAACCACAGAAGTTATTTGGAAAATGTTTCTTTCGATGGACAGTTCAATTAAAACAATGTCAAGTTTGTTGAGAGAGAGCCTACAACACATTAAATCTATAGATACAAAGATACTTAATATGGAAAGTAATTTAACTGCGACCGAACAAAAAGTTAAACATATAGAAGAGATACAACATAATCTTATCAAATCTGAAACTATATGCTTTAACCATATGGAGAAGATAGAAAATGATATAAGAAGAATAAACTTGAGGGTTTTAATTTTTCCTAGATTAAAAGCAGTATCCCCACGTGATATGTTTAAAGACTACCTTAAAAATGTTCTAAAATTTACAGATGAGGGAATACCTGCTATTTCAAAGATATTTTACACCCCAAAAAAGTAAATAAAGAAGAAAAACAACAACAAGCATCAGGACCACAGGAAGAACCTGTAAATGTCTCTGCATTACTAGAATTAACATTAGATACTGCGATTGAAACTAGAGATACTCTGGTGGTTTCCTTTGTTTTTGTTTCGGAGCGAGATGCAGTATTAAATTTATATCTACGTAATCAAAGTGGACTATTCCATGGGCATAGAATCTGGATCTATCCGGATGTAACGGAAGTTACTCAAGAAAAGAGGAGAAAATGTCTTCAAATGAGACAAGAAGTAATGTCTAGAGGTGCAAAATTTACGTTGCGCTTCCCATGCAAATGTATAATATTATATCAAAGTTCTAGCTATATCTTCTTTGAACCAGGACAGTTGCGTACATACTTAGATTCTTCTTCCTGATAGAACGCAGGTTATGGTTATAGGATTAACTAATGATCCCCACTCTGTAAACGGCAATATAATAGATAGATATCTATAGATGTTTTCTTATTTACTGCTCAATGTTATTGGACTCCCATGTTACCTATAACTAATATACAGATGTGTAATGATATTAAATTACGTAAAGTGTAATATTTTCATTACGTTATTATTATTGTCTGTTTTTTCTCTGAACAAATGTTCTGTAAAATTCTGTTGAAATTTCAATAAAAATAAAGTAAGTAAATAAAAAGAAAGTAGCTGCCAAATGTTTGTTTTTTTGACTCGCAGTTTCCTCCTGCTCTCTAGTACTTCCATCTCAGTCAGAATCAGAGCTGGTGTGTGGTGGGGGTCTTCCTCCTATTTTATATCCCCGGAGCCCCCAGCACACTTAGTCCCTGGGCCGGGAGGCCTGCATCAGAGCTCCTTCCAGAACCATGTACCATGGGTCCTAAATCTGGCCGCTAGGTATTTACCCTAAAGCAATTGCCCTGACTCCTTCCACTCCCCCAGGGGGTTGTAATTGCTGCCTACGCTGCCTCCACAGCATCCCCAGCCCTAACTGACCTGGGGAGCAGAAGTCTCGACCCAGGGATCAATCTGGGGACCTTCCGCCCGGCGGGTGGCTCAGCACTGGCTCTGAGCTTCCAGCCAATCCCCATAGATGCCAAGCGTTTTAATAAGCAAAGGACTGAAAACGTCCCTGCTGCTTCCAGGGGAGCATTAGTGCTGCTGCAGGATATTAACACATCTGTGTGTGACGTGTTGTGTGACACAGCCCAGCCAACTAAGATCTGATTTACCCGGCAGCGACAAAGGGGCACGTGTCCATGTGTTAAACAGCAGGAGCAGTTGGCAGATTTTGTGCTGTGATCTGAGGCCTACCCTAGGGAGGAAGATCCAGAGAAAGAGGAATGGCGGAGGGCTTGTCAGGTTGGAGGTCCCTAAGCATAAGCCCCCATTCTCTTGCAGAGTTACAAACCCTCTTTCTATTTCAATACCCACTTAATAGCAGCACCAGCTGCATCAGGATTCCTCTCTTCACAGACCAATACAAGGGGGTCTGGTATTCATGGGATAGTCCAGTCTGGGTCAGGGTATCGGGTACATGGGTATATCAGGTACAGGTGCACTTACTTTTGGGGATCCCCACTCGCGGGTGTTCTCAGCCTGGTCTTTAATTGCTGGGAATACCCTCCTGACATCCCAGCGCTCCTTTGCTAGTCCTGAGGATCAAGCCGGTCTCCAGGGCTGGGGTTGCAGATCCGGACTCCCGGCTCTACCTGCTCGGTCTCGCCCCAGCCTCCTGCCAGTCCAAGGCTAGCCAGATCCTTTTTGCCCTTGCAGGGGCATCAATCAGCGCCGCTGCACCTCTCCCTCCTCTTGTATTTTCCAGCACCAGCCCTGGAGATAATTCTCCCATTCCTTAAATTCTTTCAACCGTAAGTACATGCTGCTGAAACTTTGAACCTTGTCAAATTCCGGTGTCATTTTTTTTTCTGAGACTTTGGTTGTCATAACAACAGTATGTAGGTTTTAAAAATAGGAGCTTGTTTTTCATTCAATCTGTGTTTTGAAATCAGAAAAAAAAAAAAAAAAGCTTTCTGGCCAGCACGAATTCTTTGTGGTCTGTTTGTATTTAATTCACTGGACATTTGTGAGCACAATGATCATTCTGATTCCCATTAACGCTTCCCACCAGTGCCTGGTGATGTGTGGGCACGGATGCACCTTAGAAGGCACCACTCTCCCCATCTGACTGACACAGTCTCACAAGATGAAAAGAGATTGCCTGACGGCCTCCGTACATTGACTGCTTTACTCTAAGAGCTGTATTTTGATTTAGCGGCCGTCATTTTTTCCAGTGGATACCAGACTTCTGGAAATGTATTATCATTATTATTAGCATTCTTACAATTTGTATAAGCGCATACCCCAGATGTATGCAGTTGTGCAGAACAGAAACACATCAGGGGCAATCCCTACTCCTTGGGAAACGTTTCTGAGTGAGAGAGCTGGGGGGAAACATATCTGTTCATTACCTGGACCAGCAATTGGAAAAAAAAAAAGAGGCACAACAGAGAGCGCACATCAGCAGAGCTGGTTTCAGAGGCACTAATGGCTGCACGGGCTTTCTCTGCTCCTCCTCCCTGCAAAGAACAAACAGTACATTTCTACGCAAAAGCATCCGTCTGAAAGTGCAACAACAAAACTCAAAGGATTTGCTACAGCTGCCTTTAACCTTGACTTTCGGAGTGAAGTAGCAGTTCCTGTTACCAGAACCATTTTCGTGCAATAAGCCTGTGTGCATTTCTACTGCCTGGCGCTGTGCATGTCACAGCAAAAGGCCCCTCTGTTTGGGAAGCAGGGAGGCAGACAGAAGAAGTCATCGTTTGTCCCAGGGTTTACATTTCTGTAATTTCGGTAGGAGAGCAAAATACACAGGAGGGAGAATGTGCAAACAAAACTGCTGCAGGAAGCAGGACGGGACTTTTGCTCCAACGTGCTCAATTCAAAAACCCAAATCAGCCTGAATGTAGAAAACTTGCCTGCTTGACTTCTTTCCATGTGGTTTTTCCTTCCAGGAGGCTGTTAAAGTCGCACCTTGGATGGCTCCTCCTGCCTGCTCCAGAACCTTTTTCAAGGCAGTTTGATTTATCTTTTTTTTTGGTTCACACCCGTTGGTGACGAATAGCTCATGAACATTTCCTTTTACAACAGTTGCTGTTTGGCAAAACTTATTTACTGCTTCTGCACCTGCTTCGGGTGTCAAAATAAGTTTGGGTGAATCATAATTAAAAAAAAAAATAAAAAATCGAGCCATCTCTATCTCGCTGGGCTATCGCTCTTTACCCAAGTCAGATTTTCGGGTGTTGCCCATTCCTTAGCCTCTCCCTCAAGCAAGTCCAAAACGTTAGAGCCTTTCTGTTGCAACAAGACGGATGCGCTTTGTAAGAGCGGCTCTGACTGCTCCCAGGCGGTGCTGCAGGTTTCCTACCTGATGCATTTCATGATTCAGGGGGACAGCACAGCCACCCCCAAGAGGAGCAGCCTAGGCAGGAAGAGACCAAAAAAAAAAAAAAAAAGCAAGAGAAGTAATTCAAGGCTCTGCGGATTCACTGGGTTCTTGCTCTTGGGGATGAAGAGGACGAGGCATAACCCTGGCCGGGGGGAGCGAGCTGATTCCGTGCAGTGTCCGGCGCTCCCCCTTCTTTAATTCTCTTTGAAATTCAGATCTGCTGCTAATTTGATCCGAAGGGGCGGCGCTATTAATAGCTTTCCCGAGCAGATGGTGGAGCTCAGCTCGGGCTGGCAGGAGGCACCGAGACGATCCGGTGCCATTCGGACGACTCTGGCATCGCTGCCCTGCTCGCTCACTGGGGGCTTTGCGCGCTTTTTTCCTTCAGTCTCCAGTGCAAGGGTGGCCCTTGAGTTCCTACTTTGCATTGTAGAGAAAGCGAATTCTGCCTTTGCTCCTCTCCTCCCTCTCAGCCCTTGGTCCTCCTCTCCCTCCCTCCCCCCCTCTCTCTGCTTTTGCACATGCCCTGGGCGCGGAGACAAAGCCGGAGCGGAGGAAGTTGGACGGCTATCGCGGGCTCCCAGCTCCCTCCCCGGAGCAGCAGCAGCAGCAGAGGGGGCTCCCGACCACCCCCTCGTTTTCCAGGCTAAGCTGAGACTCTGGAGCTGCGATTTCAGCCGCGATCTGCCCCCTTTCCCGCCTCATTCCGCCCGGATCTCTCGCTTGGGTTTCTGATGGAACTGCGAGGATGTTCGTGCCCACGGTCCTGGATTTCCAAAAAACGAAATACGCGAGGTAAAGAGAAGCTTTCGAAATGGCCTTGTACTGACTGCTCGGAGCCCAGGGCACTTCATTACTGATTCTTTGGCTGGGGGAATCCGGCGGGGCAGCTGCTAAATTCAAACAGAGGCGCCGAGGATGCCCCTTTAGGTGGGATGGGAGAATATTGGGTGCACTCCTGACGCTTTCCCAGGCTGGGAGCACGAGGAGAAACGGTGACAAAATAAGAAAGGGCCAGCGGTCTGTGTGGCTGGGGCACTCGCAGACTTCGGAAGTTGACCGGGGCTCTTCTGGGCTGATTCAAAGCCACCTCCCGGGGCCAACACAAATGAAACCTTAGGGACAGAGAGAAATTCGGGGCAGGGTCTCCAGGTAGGTTTGGAAATTCGCTGTGTAAGGGGGGAGGGGGGGGGTCTTTTGAATCCTAGAAAAGCGAGGGCATTTGTGGAAATAAACTTCTATTGCACCAAAATGAAACGTGCAAACAAGAACAAACAAAAAAAAAAAAGAAAGCAAAGCAGTGATATGAAATGAAGATTTGTTGTGGAAGATGTTTGTCTCTTGATGTATTTATACTGGTGCGTTTTAAAACGTGGTGTGTTCAGGGGCATTGACGTTAATAGCAGGATGCTCCTGCAAATAACCAAAATGGCCCCAACTCCTGTACCCATATAATGAATGCTGCCTCTTTCTTTCGCGTTTTCACCTCTCTCCTCTCAGTTTTAACTTTTACTGGGCTTTTTTTTTTGTGTTCTTAGCTCATCTCGTTATCGTCTGTCTTTCTCTTTCGCTTTTCCCGTTTCACTCCCAACGGCCTTCCCTGCCTGCATTAGTGGTGGAGGTGAGTTTCCAACAGAGCAGGTCCTTCTTGAATAAGTTTCTCCTTTGCTCCAAAATGTCTGTCAGCTCAGCAGTTCTCAAGGAAAGGGAGACTGCAGCCCAGATGGAACGTTGTGCTGGTGGCCACGAGGACGGGGGATGCCCTGGAACCTCGCAGTCTGGCCTTAGATGTGCGTAAAGCATTACAAGGATCGCCTTTCTGGGCAAAATTGCGGAACCTAGAATGAAAAAAAAAATTAAACTAGGCTTGAGCTTTGTGAATATTCTGTGCAGTTTACCTTCTAACGCCGAACATTTACATAGGAAAGATTTTAGTAAAAAAATATTAGTTAATTAATATAGTTATTAGTACTAGAAGGATGTTATTTATAAGAGAGGCAGTCTTTTTCGGTCTTAAAAAAAAAACCAAGAAGGCTTTTGTAAATCGAGGGAGCTCTAATGAACCGAGAATCTTGATGATAAAGGGATTATGCCAATACACATGAGAAATGTACTCTGGTGCCAAAAGTCTGAAATCGAACTGAATTCGAAGTTGCAAGCTGGGAACCATCTGCACCCACAGCAAATTAGCCCGAGCTGAGAGCTCGGCCCCTCCCTATTCGGCGGCAGAAGCAGATGTTTCGGGTCTGCCGGGGGAGCTGTCCGTTCAGCACCAGCCGGGTTCGCGGCCTGGGAGGGAGGACAGACCCGATCCGCCGGCAAGGTCAAGGGTTGGGATCATAAACGGGAAGACTATCTCAGAAAAGAAAGGAGAAGTCAGCATTGTCTAAGACAATTTCGTTTAAGTTCAGCCATGAGCGGAATAATAGAGGAGGGCGTCACTAAAAACAAACGCCGCAATTACATCATTTCCATTCATAGGAATATTAAAAAAAATAAGAGCTTGTTGGAAGGCTTGAGTTTTTAGCAATGCTGTGCACTTTTAGTAGTAAACAGTATCAACAGCGTGCTGGAAACTACATCTGTTGAGCAGGCTTTCCTTTCTAATTGACAAATATCTGAGGAAAAGCCGAAAGGCCAGAAACATCTTTCTTCATTTTGCAGGCAGGTACTTTTTAAGGAGTGAATTTTATCAATTTGTTACCACCATAAGTTGCATGAATAAAACATGAAACATGTAAACGATATTTGGGAAGGCTTTCAGCAGAAGCTGTTTTGTGTAGGACAATCTGGTGGGACTTTAGGGGCTGGGTTAGGCAAACCAGTTTTGTTGTTGGTACAAACACAAATACTTTTCCAGTGGTATCACCAATCTAATTCCATGACTGCTGGAAATGGACCACGCGCCGGACATGGAAACTGTGCTTCTCACATTCCTGTGCTTGGTATCTAAACCCAGGTCTGATGATAGATTACTAATTATTTTTAAATCAAATATGAAGCTGGAGTATGTGTGGACCTACCATTAACAAAATTAGTTAAAAGGCAATCAGCTAAAAAGTTTGCTAGACTTGATGCCTTGGGAAGGCTGCTGAATGCTGAAAGACAAACCTTGGGGGGGGGGGGGGGTGTTACCTCCTCCTCCTCCTCAGGCAATGTTGATGCAAAACTTGATCAATATATGTCTATCTTCGATTAGTTTTAAACGTGCTACTGGGGTTGCCTTAAAGAATCTGCAGTTATTACAGGACACTGCAGCAAAAGTTATCTGGCCCTAAGGAAGGTGGCTGTGTGTCCCCATTACTTGAGAAACTGCACTGGTTCCCCATACTTTGCAAAATTAAGTTTACAATTCTTTGCCTTGTCTTCAGTCCCTAGTGGGGAGCCAACCCAGGTATCTTTCAGATCAATTAAGATCATTAAGGTCGACCAACCAGGATCTTCTTAAGATTCTCCCTCCTTCCAAAATAAGACTCAAGGTGGCTAGGAATACTGCATTTCCATATCACGTTCATGTTGTTTGGAATGCCTTGCCATTAAATGCCCTGCTTTAACTAGTATTACTTATCATTTATAAAGCACTGCTAGACATCTGCAGTGCTGTACTGATATGTATCATGCACAGTCCCTGCTCCATGGAGCTTACAATCTAGTCAAGAAAAACATACATGACATGACATGACATGCCCATTTGAAGTAAACTACATGAAATTCAGGAAAGGGTGAAATCCTGGTTATTTAGACAGGCCTTTAAAGAAAATTAGGCCTTCTGTCTTAGATCTTTTGCTCTATCTGTGGACCCTTGTGCTGAGGCAGGATTGGCTCTACCTGTAGGGAGGAGCCCTACAGGTTCCCACCATCAACAGGTGGACCCAGATGAAGCAGAGACCATTCTGGCTTTCACCTATACTTAGCCCATATTCCCCTCGGGTTGAGCCTTTGAGTGCTGGGGCTGGCAGGATATAGGTGGGGTCTCTGCTGAAGGCAGAAGAGTAGGTCCGATATCAGCTAGGGTCATAGGCAGGCGGTGCTCAAGAATGTCTGAGGTGCAGGCAACGATCAGAGACCAGCGGCAGTCAGGCGTATCCAAAGTGCATGCCATGTTCAGAGAAGGCAGCAGTCAGTGGTATCCAAGATCCAGGCAAAGTTCAAGCCAAAGGTCCATCTAGGGAGGAGACACGGGACAAAAAGGCAGGGCAAAAAGGCAAGGACAGGAACAGGCAGGGGCTAGCCTGGAGGCAAGCTGGACGAAGAACTGAAGACAAGAGTGGAACAAAAATGCGGCAAGCACTACATTGACATAGCTGGACCTGTTGCTGAGGCATCAGGTAGACATCCAGGCTAGTCTTTTAAAGGGCAGGCTTGGTGATGTCATCTAAGGGCGCTGTGGGGGTTTTCCTGCTGTGGGCCCTTTAAATCTTGCAGCTTCGGCATGCGCACCATAAGGATGCCATTGGTGGTCACATCGGGGAGGAAATCGGCAGCATCCTGCCGTGTGTCTGCGGGTAGTGTTTTACCATGATTTGGGGTCAGCGTGGCTGGGCCAGCCCTGGTCAGTGGTATTACCCCTCAGACTGCCAATTGTGACATCTTTTAATTCCATTTCATTATTATTATTATTTATTTCTTTTATATTATTTATTTCTTTTATATACCGACATTCAATCGAGATATCACATCGGTTTCCAGATAACCAAGAGAATAGGGCGTAGTCCGCCCTATTTTACATTATAACATGGTAACCAAAAAAAAAAAAAAATTATAACATATTATAACAGTGGTACATGGAACAAAAGGTTATAGGATATAACAAAAGGTTATAGAAAATAACATATGTACATGAATGTGTTGTTGATAAAATAAATTTAGGATTAGGGACTTGTTGGTTAGGTAATTTAGGAATAGAGGTGGGGGGGGATGAGGGAAGGGAGGGGGGAAGGTGGGGTGGGAGGAAGTAGCGGAGTTATATTTAGCTTTTTAGTGGGTTGTTGTTTAATCTTTGTATATGATTGCAATGGTTATTTATTCTTATGCCACCTTTTAGGTTTTAGTATGTTTATTTAATGTTATCTTATATTATAGTTTTATTACAATTTAATGGTATGATGTAATTTAATTATAATTTTATGTCATGATTTATATTGTTTGCAATTTATATACTGTGCCTGACTTATCTGATTGTAAACTGCCTTGATTACCATAAGTAAGCCCAGTAAACTAAAGCTAAAATGTTGGTTTCTCCCCAGTAGGTCATGTCTATCTATATGGCCAGTAATTCTGTTTTTAAAAATGGCTTCTACCATTTTGCTCAACACTGACATCAGACTCACCTGTCTATATTTTCCCAGCTCGCTCCTGGAGCCCTTTTAAAAATTGGTGTTACATTGGCCACCCTCTAGTCTTCAGGTACTGTGGCTGTTTTTAATGATAAGTTACAGATTACTAGATCTGCAGTTTTGTATTTGAATTCTTTCAAAACTCTAGGACGAATACCATCTTATCCTAATGATTAGTTCTCTTTAGTTTGTCAATTTGCTCTTTTACTACTCTCATTTCCTCAGCGATTTGCTTCAGTTCCTCTTGATCCTCACAACGAAAGAATGTTTTCAGTATGGATACCTCCCCAACATCCTTCTCGTTAAAGACCAAAGCAAAGATTTCATTTGGTTTTTCTGCTACGGCTTTGTCATCCCTGAGTACCTCCATACTCAGTCACTCAGGCTTACATATATTAATGATTTTAAGTGACATCATAAAGCACCAGGAGGCTTTTGGCCAGTCAAATCATTTGATTTAATTTTCCCTCATCTCATTTTATGATACAGAATTGTCATGTGCTGTGGGCTATTCTACTGCTGGAAGTGGGGGAACATTTCCCATTGGGGAAAGTTAAAAATAAAAAAGTGCATCTGTTATGAAGCACGTATGAAAATGCCAAATATGCATTATAACATTCCTATACCACAACAGACACCCTGAATTCCATAGTTAAATAATGCAACCTGTTGATTTATGGTAAAAGGCACTGGTTTTCTGCATTTTATTGCTTTTTTTTTTCATATGGATGAGAGAGTTGGACTAAGTTATAAAGCAAGGAAGCTCTCGTACAGTTGTAGGAAGACCATCCAAGCCAGGTCTGCCACACAACACAATGTTAAAGAGAAAATGTGCTAAATGGATAAGGATACGGACTCCAGGATATGTCAGCACTCTATCTTAGGGGCCTTTACTCTGATCTGTACATTTCTGAAAACAGCACAAACCCTGCAGGAAGTAAATCTATATTTTTTGTATTAAGATGCATGGAGTCAGAAGGAAGAGGAGAAGACAAAAGGATGGCGGGTGACGCAGAAATAATGTGAAAAAGAAATAAAACTAGAAAACACGACGGTAAGAAGCAAATATGGAGTGAAGAAATGAGAGAGAGAGAAAGTGCATATTCTCTGCAAATACAGTGCGAAATTCTGGTGCCCTGCAGCTTTCTAAAATCTTCAGTCTTTCAGCCTCTCTCTATGCAAAATATGTAACTAGATATATAAACAGAACGATAGAATAACAGTCAGAAAGATGCATGACTAGAAACAGATGCGGGAGATTGATCATTCGCTCATTAGCCACCATAGTGTCCAAATTCCATCGTGGCCCATCAGTAAATGAAGTTTTTCACAACAGAGCTGAAAGCAGATATTTTTTATTTTTTAATATTTATTTTAGATTTATATTCCGCTTTTTGCAATTTTTTCAGTGCTTCAAAGTGGATTACATTCAGGAACCATAGGTATTTCCCTATCCCCAGAGGGCAATGGAGGGTAAAGTGACTTGCCCGAGGTCACAAGGAGCGACAGTCAAAAGCCACTTGAAAATTGTCTTGCAGAAAGTGCTAATCATCCCTGGAAGGACTTTCCGAAAACTGTGAATCTGCATAAGGCAGAGAGAGGCCTGCCCCCCCCCCCCCCCCCCTGCATCCTGGAGCACATCCAAGACCTGTAAGAGGAGCCAGGGCAGCTGATTGATTTCCACTGAGGGAGAAAGTGGGAAAGTGAGGGAGTGCAAAACAAAGAGCAGAAGCAGTGTCTCTTTCCTGGCAGCTCAAGAAGAGGAAGATGGTTATGTTTAAAAGACAGCTCAACCCAGGGAAACCACTCAGATCAATGTGCAGGAGAGCAAGAAGCGTGGGATCAAAATGGGAAAGACTTAAAAAGACACGAAGGATCCATTTTTCTAAAAACAAAAAAACCCAAACGTGCACAGTCTTACCGTTTTCATGTGCTGGCCTTGCCACTTCTCAATTTGTCTTCTTGTGAATTACAATAGAGCTAGGATTGTACACCGCTTTGGATTGCTCTGATTTAGAACTAGGGAACGCTTAATAAGAAATTTAAAGGATGCTACGGGGCAGGGAAGGAACTTTAAGCCTTGATGGGTGAGGTGAATGTCAGATGCACTTTCACCCTCTTCAGATTTTTATGTAGCTCTGTGTGGACCACGTACAGAATTGCCAGATGTGTGGGAATTTGTGTGCTTGAAGACAAGTGTCCTGGGCTGTTTCTCTTCGAGAATTAGCAAGTGCCTGCATTCTTTGCACCTACTGTGTGCGTGTTGCACTAAAGGTCGGGGAAGGGGCAAAATGTAAAGAATTCCAATAATTAATTTCATTAATAATCTGGAAAAGGGAGCAACGAGTGAGGTGATCAGATCTGCGGATGACGCACAATTGTTCAAAGTTGTTAAAACAGCAACGGATTATAAGGAACTGCAGAAGGACCTTGTGAGAAGAGGAGACGGGACATCTGAATGGCAGATGAGATTGAATGTGGAAAAGTGCAAAGTGACGCACTTGGGGGGGAAAATAATCTCTACTCCCGGTGCACAATGCTGGGTTCCATTTTAAGAATCACCACCCAGTAAAGGACCTTACTGCATTGAAGTTCTCAGCTCAGCGTGTGGCGGTGGTCAAACAAGCAAATAGATTGCTAGGATTGCAGAACATCATACTATCAGTCCAGGGTGTGCCTGCACCTTGAGTACTGCATGCATTTCTGGTTGCCCCCATCCCAAAAAAAAAAAAAAGATATAGCGGAACTAGAAAAGGTGCAGAGAAGGGTAACAAAAATGATAAAGGGGATGGAACGTCTCCCCTATGAAGAAAAGTGAGCAGGTTAGACCTCTTCGAGAAGAGACAACTGAGAGGGGATATGAAAGAGCTCTAAGAAATCATGAGTGGGGTGGAAAGAGTAAACAGATAGCAAATTAAACAAACAAAATCTGAGGGAATATTTTTTCACTTGGCACACAATCAAGCTATGGAATTTGTTGCCGGAGGATGTGGTGAAGGCTTAACTAGCGTAGTGGCATTTAACAGAGGTTTGGACAAGTTCCTGGAGGAAGGGGCCATAGTCCAGTTATTATCCCTGGGAGTCAGCAGCCAGAAACAGATCTACCTTTTGAGATCTGATAGGTACTTGTGACCTGGATTGGCCACTGTAGGAGACAGGATGGACCTCGGTCTGACCCAGCCTGACATTTTTTATGTTCTCAAAATAGTGAGCGTGTACTATATGAAATAATTACTGGTATGCAATGAAGCATGGATCTGATACAGTCTGAAAGGAGAATATTAAATACAGGATTAAGCGGGTTACTCCTGGAAGGTGCTGCATGCGGACTATGCACGCTTATGTTAACGTATGATGATCAGTTATCTCTGGCTATGTTCTGTTGACTGCCAAGTTATTATAACGAGTTTTAAAACCAACTTCGCATTCTGCCTTTGCTCCACAAGCTGCCATGCCTCAGCTTCCTCATCCCACGTCCACTTTCACCCACTCTCACCAAGCTTTCGGAATCCTGGAACGTGCCACACCTCTACTGCGCAGCCTTAGGGCCGTCTCATCAGTGGAGGACGCCTCCTGCCGTTGTGGCTGTGCCTCTCCATCCGTATGCATGTATTGGGGGTAGAAAGTCTCTTTCTGAGGTTCAGGCTCTCCTACCAATTTTCAGTCAAGTCCATCCATGAAAACTCACATGATAGATAAGCCAGGTAAGCAGAGTCAAAAAATGCATCTTTGTGCAGGCTTCAGCCATGCACTTTTACTGCTTATTGCTTGCCCCCTGCTTCAGCCCCTGCTTGTTTAATACAGGCCAACCTGTGTCCAGCTTTGACTGCTGCTGCTGCTTGACTTTGCGTATTGAGTCCCAAGTTATTATGAAAAAGCACACGCCCATCTTTTTTCCCAGGTCGGTATTAGAAAGCAGGGAGCCACTGAAAGTTTACCTCACCTTCGGCAGTGCGCCTCCTTCTTCCACTGTGACTGGCGCTCTCCTTCCTTACAGGTCACGCAGCTCGAAGTCCAACGCTGAGCCTCATCCTCCCAGCTCGCGCGTGGGCCCGGTGCGGCTGCTGGCACAGCGCCCGGAATTTCCTGGCATTGGCCTGGAGACCCGGCAATCCTCTTAACGTTCCGGAGTCTCCGGGCCAATTCCGCAGAGTTCCCAGGAGCGAGCAGGCCCCCGCCCAGGCCTCGTGGTTAAGAAGCACGTGAGCTCTGGAACCCGCTCCCGCTTTTAGCCGCATATGACGAGGGCAGTTTTCAATCAGGTTCTTTTGAAAACTGTTCTCAAAATAACTTAAAGTGCTCTAGTGGCCATTATGGTCCTGGAGAAAATCTGGTTCCTTTCTCTTTAATCAACACAGGACTTATCCAAAGGAGCTTTTCAGGAGAGAGAGGTTAGCTGAAGATGGGAGCAAGTGAAAAGTCCTGCATGATAACTTGCTTAGATAAGAAAGCTCTCGGCTCCAGTGCAGGGGCAGAGCTCGTGCCACTGGTGCCCGGGGCCGGCGCTATGCGCTTCTTATGGTCCTGTGAAGTGCCTGAGCCGCATCATGTCCAAGAGGCGCTCACCACCTCTGCGCTACAGGGGCTTCCTGGAAGGTGGTGTGAGTTTCGGGCCTCATGTCTGAAGCCAGCCGGGGCAGTGTCAGAACCCGCCTGGGAGGGAATTGTTTTCGAAGGATGCAGAGCACACAGCTCATGTTCATTCTTGGATTACAGGTCAAAAGTGTACAGGGGAAAAGCCAGGGGAGGGGAGGGCAGCTGGAGGCAGAGCGATGTAAGATGGGCAGGAGAGAAGGAGGCTGTGCAACCCAAGACGGCTGTTATAGAAGAAGCGCGCTGGAAAAGCACAGGGCATGCAGAGGGGATAGCTGAACATGCACTGTTGACTCTCTGAATTCCACCACCTCCTCCGCCTTCCCATCACTGTTGTATCCTCTTTCCTTTTTCCTGAAGTGCAGAAATCTAGCACCCACATTGGTACAGGGTGAAAACTGGAGTCTTAGTGGGTTGTGATACCTTTCAAAGGATCAATAGAGATAATGCTGTAGTGCTATCTCTTTTTTTCTGTTGTTGCAGACATGTTATCTCCTGTTTATTCCTGCTTCCTTGTATCACTGAAGCAGGAAGCACGGCGGGTTTCCAATCAGGTCACCCCCCCCCCCCCCCCCCCCCCCGCACCTAATCACAGCTTGTAGCTGGGCTGCTACTAGAAGGATCTTTTTTTTTCGGCAGGTAACATAGCAGTCTTGTGCTCCTTTGCAATGTGCCTGCTCTGTAGGGCAAGAACTCTCTTCCAACAAAGAGGTACCTTACAGGGCAGTTTTTCAAAGTCTTTTTAAGCGGGGAAATAGCAATTTACGCACATAACTTGGCCATCTGAGAATCACCCTCTTTCAGGCTGGCTGAAAGCGTGCACGTCATGGAACAATTCACGCACATTTAGCTGCATTTAGGAGAGGTGTTTCCAGAGTGTTTTGGGCAGGATCAGAAAATAATCTGCGTAGATTGCATTTTCAGGTCTACACACGTTAGGGGCAATATTCGGCGTGTTGGTCCAGCGAGGTTCGGCACCTGGCCAAACAAACTCCAGGGTTTCAAATTTCCTGCATGCCGAATGCCTCCGAGTTATCTGGCTAACAGGTCATTTGCCCGCTCTCCCGCGACTTTTACTGTATCTGCCCGTAAGTAACTAACCAGCTAACACTTAGCTAGGGATGGCGCCAATCAACCAGCTATCAGGCCGATATAGTACAGTGCACTCCGGCAGAGCGCACTGTTAACCCGCCATTGGACGTGCATTTTTGACGCGCTAGCATTACCCCCTTATTCAGTAAGGGGTCGAAAACGCATGTCCAACCCCCCCCCCCCCCCCCCGAACCTAATAGCGCCCGCAACATGCAAATGCATGTTGATGTCCCTATTAGGTATTCCCGTGCGATTCAGAAAGCAAAATGTGCACATTTTGCTTTCATAAATTAGCGCATACCCAAAGGTAGGCGTTAATTTCTCCGAGCACTGGGAAAGTGCACAGAAAAGCAATAAAAACTGCTTTTCTGTGCACCCTCCGACTTAATATCATGGCGATATTAAGTCGGAGGACCCAAAAGTTAAAAAAAGTTTAAAAAAAAAAAATTAAAATGGGCTCGTGGCTCGCGGGTTGAAAACCGGACGCTCAATTTTGCCGGCGTCCGGTTTCTAAACCCGTGGCTGTCAGCAGGCTCGAACCGATGCCGGCCAAGCCGCACATTTTACTTTCAGAAATTAGTGCCTACCCAAATGTAGGCACTAATTTCTTTGGACACCGGGAAAGTGGCGATATTAAGTCAGAGGTCCCGAAGAGTAAAAAAAGTAAAAAAAAAATTAAAAAAAAATTTGAAGTCGGCCGGCGTCTGTTGGGTCGAAAACCAGATGCTCAGTTTTGCCGGCGTCCGATTTCCGAGCCCGTGGCTGTCAGCAGGTTTGAGAACTGACGCCAGCAAAATTGAGCGTCGGCTGTCAAACCCACTGACAGCTGCCGCTCCGGGCCAAAAGGAGGTGCTAGGGACGTGCTCTCCCGCGGACTTTACTGAATCGGCCCGAATGTGGGAAGCTGAAGATTGCCCCCTTAAAGGGGATTCCAGCTTGGATATTCAGTTTTTAATCTTTAGACTAAGCCAGATAGCTTTATCTTCCATGAACATTTTATTTTATTTTATATTCTGCTTTTCAGTCACTTCAGAATGATTGCATTCAGATACTGAAGCTCTTTGCCCGTCTGCAGTGGGCTCACAATCTTAGCTTGTGCCTGAGGCAACAGAGGGTTAAGTGGCTTGTCCAAGGTCACAGGAAGCAGCGGCGGGATTTGAACTCTGGCTGTAACCACCAGGCTACTCCTCTCCAAAGATGGGCAGGACCGCCGGTGCCTGTGAAAACGCCACACGTAGCTTGGCTGGGTTGCTGCACAAGTGGCACCAGGCACTGTTAAATGGATCGCAGAGGTGAGCGTGGCACCGGCGCGGTGCCAGCATAAGCGAGCCAGCTCCTCGTGCGCTATCAGTAATTTGCATATTAGATGGCACTGGGCTCTCTGCTGAGTGGCCATCCACGGAGAAAGGGCACATGCCGTCTCCTGGCCCGCAGCCCCACCATTCTGCAGTGGTTTTGCTGGATTAGTCTGGGCAAAATTCTCACCACAAGCCTGAATAAGAAACACTGAGGCCAGTATTGAAAGAAAGCTGAGAAGCTGACCTAGGCACCTAAAGTGAGATTAATTTTCCACACAACTTAAACTCCAGTTTTGGACTGAAAATTCACCAGAATTTAGCCCTGCTATTTATTCTCCTACATTTAGGCACCGAAGTGGGTGGAAAATCAGTGTTAGGCGCCTGACTTACTGCTCTACCCTGTCCGTCCACCCATTCTTGACCCCTGCATTTAGGTCCTCAGCCCTAGTCAGTTTTCAAAGATGCCAACTTAGGCACCAAAATCCTTTGAAAATTGAGCCCATTTGTCTAAGCGTCAGAAACTGGTGCTACAATAGGTTTACAGCAGTGTAACCGGCACTGTCCAAGCTCATGCAAGAGAGAGAGAGAGAGGGGGGGAAGTACAAAACAGCCAGAGGCAGAGAGAGAGAAGGGGAGAGGAACAGAAGGCTGCATGAGAACTGGCTCACAGCCTTCCTTTCATTCTTTAACACAAGTGCTTCTTTGTTTTAAAATTCGTACCTCGTTTACAGCTCTTTCTCTGGGAAACGGGACCAAGGTTTGAAAGACATGAAATGGGAGAAAAGCAGAGGGTCCTCATCAGCACCAGTTAAACAGTCCTTGAATATTAATCCTGGCCCGAGTGTGCTTCTGTCACTCCAGCTGATAACCCCACAGCACTCTGCTGTAACCTGCAGCAATTACACACCTCATCCAGGGCTTTGTATGTTCATCTCTGATCAAGAGAGGAGGGCTGGGTATAGAACTCAGTTCATGGGTGTAGAAGATACCACTTGGAGATAAGAACATGAGAATGCCATACTGGGTCAGACCAAGGGTGCATCAAGCTCAGTATCCCGATTCCAGCAGTGGCCAATCCAGGCACCAAGTATCTAGCAGGATCCCATACTGCTAACACCCAGGGATAAGTAGTGGCCTTCTCTAAGACTATCTGGTTAATAACAATTTATGGAATTCATTTCCAAGAACTTGTCCAAACCTTTTTAAACCCAGCTGTCTTTAGCACATCCTCCAACAATGAATTCCAGAGCGCAAGTGTGCATTGAATGAAAAAATAATTTTCTCCAATTTCTTTTAAATGTGCTACTTACTAATTTCATGGAGCATCCCCTGGTTTTTGTAGGCACCAGATGTAATGGATAGTTATTCCTTTTTGGCAGTTTGTAACTTTTCAAAAGAACCTGTCCAGCACCTTCAGTTGTTGATGGCTTCGAGAGGATGGAGGGATGACAGAGTTAAAGCAATTCACATTTCTGGATGGCATATTTCTATGTCTCACTGAGCATTAGGGCCACCCTCAATGAGACTGCTCAGCTATCCTGGATCTCAGGTCTACTCTTGGGTATTATAAGGTGGGATGGCTGTTAGAAAGCTCAGAGCCACTGGGTTCCCAGGCTCCTCTCTTCTGATGCTCTTTTATTTTATTTCAATTTTTTGTTTTACTTCCAGCAGTTTCCTCCTGCTCCTTTTCTGTTTCAGACTCAGTTAGACCTGGCCTCCATTTGGTTATGGTGCTAGGAGTCTACATTCGCAGCTGCAAGCCCTGGCCGGAGGCTGTGAACGCCACCTCCACAGCATCTTCCAGCCTCGGCTCAGCCAGGGAACGGAAGCTGGGCCCGGGAACCCAAGCCCAGGTGTTCTGCCCAGGACTTGGCACTGGGCTGGCCCACTGCTCTAGTTTCTAACCTCTGGCCTATATCAGTTGCGCTTGATAAGATTTTCGGGGTTATGCATTTGTTATGTCCCCCAGAATGGCTCGGAGAATGGGAAAGGGCATTATTTCCGCAGGATGAGCAGTGACGGGAGGAGGGGGCTGTGTATTACATCTCGGATGCAAGACGCCGTAGTCATGAGCATGCGGAAAGCAGAACGATCACTTTTTTTTTTGCACTGCAGTGGAGGAGCAGGGTCCAGGATTGTGAAACCGTTTCTGCTGGACGAGCCCGGTTAGCCTCTGATATTAGGATGTATGTGGCCTCCAAGGAGAGCATGCTCGGGCGCTGACGCCTAATTCTTTTCTCCTATGAGAGGGCTCTGGTCCTTGGCTTCCAGCAGCAGCAGCAGCAGCCTGGCAGGAAAGGAGCGCGAGCAGTTTGGGATCTGCAGAGTTTGCTCCCTTTATTTGCTCGGGGCTAGAACAAGCCTGGCTACGGCATTTGTGACTTCCCTGTGATAAGGGACAGCCTCGGTAGGCAATTAAGAGGCTCCTGCAGTTTGAAATTAATTTTCAAAAGGCTTAGGTGCCTAACTTTCGGGCCGATGCTATACCGCGCGCCGGCTGCAGGGCGTGTTTTGGGCGCACATCCATAACCCCTGAAGCAAAACGGGAGGGAGTGTGTCCAAACCGCGCGTCCAGCCGCGTGCGTAGGTAATAGCGCTCATCCTATGCAAACGCATGTTGATCAGGCTTTTATCTATTCCTCCCCATGCAAACACATGGGTGCCCGAGGTGCATGTCTTTACTCACTAAAATTAACGCCTGCTTTGGAGGAGCCCAAAATGTGTACAGAAATGCAAAAAAATACTGCTTTTCTGTACTTCCTCTGACTTAATATCGTGACGATATTAAGTTGGAAGAACTAAAAATATTAGAAATGTCCCTCCCCCCCAAAAAAAAGTGTGCCGTGCTCAGGTTAGGAAAACCGAGGCTCTGAAGTTGAGCGTCCGTTTTCCTGACCGGCTGACAACCACCTCTCCTGGGCGCTCGCCGCCGAGGAGGCGCTAGGGGGCGCATAATTGCAGCCCATTTGCATTTTGCGTTGGGGGCCCCGGAGAGGCGGATCGGCGCTTGTTAAGGGAGCGGACGCTCAATCACGAGCACCCCTTTAACGCGCGCCAGTATTGCGGGGGGGGGGGCCAGAAGTAGGGCAGAGAAAGGAAATGGGCACTTAGCACCGAGCTTAAATCTAGACAAATAAACAGCAGGCCAGAATGTTGGGCAGAGCTAGATATAGGGCACAGGCAAGGTAGGCCACTGCCTTCAGGGACAAATTTCTACAGGTGCCAGAGCCTTGCTCTCGCTTCGGTACCTTCATCCGGGCCTGTCGCCGCCGTGGCACCGGCACCGGTGCTGCAGCAGCAACTGCAGAGCTGTAAAATTCAGTGCGGGGCCTCCCGCAGCCCTCACATGCGCTGAGCACCCCCTGCAGCGCCCCACCCCCTCCTCACGCACGGTCGTCCTGTTACGCCGCAGAAGGCCCCCACGCTGAATCCTGGGAACCTTGAGTCACTGCGGGTCCGGTGACTCAAGAGCTGGCACCACCACAGGCAGACAACTGCTCACACACCGTATCCATCCGGTTCTGGGTTTAGGTGTCCAAACGTAGGTGAATTTTCAGCTGAAAACTTAGGAGCCCAAGTTTGGCTGAGATTAGACACCTAATTTACGGGCTCTGCTTCTTTTTTTTTTTTTTACCATTGGCCTGTAAACATTTTTCTTATAGAGAAGAAAATGAGAAAATCCCTGTAGTACATCAGCCCCTGAGTTAGACTCTCAGGGGATGCCCTGCAGGCACTGCCAGACGTGTGCCCTAGAATTCAAGAAAAAATGGTGTAGGACAGCAAATTGTAGTGCAGCAATTGAACTGATATCGAAGCAGTGCATTCTTTTTATCCTCTGATCCCAACTCTAATTAAACCCAACTTCCTTTGTTATGCCAAATTTGCACAAATGCATGTTATTCGCAGGAGCAGAATTATTTCAAAAGTGAAAAATAAGCAAGCTGGACACTATATTCACAATAAAGCAATAACTTGCCTTCTGTTTGCCTGAGCAAGAGCCCCCGCTGGAAATCACTATTGGGTGAGCCGATAGGCTCTTTCTCCCTCTAGAAATCTGTTCGAGATAATAGATCCTTCGAGAGATACGTCTTACGGTTTCTAAGAGGCTCCGGTTTTTTTTCAGGACAGGTTGGTCCAGTTCTGAATGCAGGAGGCAGGGATTCAGAATGAAAAGAGCAGAGAGGAGGCGCAGAGCAGCGCTCGCCGGCGCCGCCGAGGAGCTTAGCTTCCGATTGGACGGCACGCAGAACGGGCCCCAAGCTCTCCGCCGTTCGGAGCCTCATGGGCCCCTGTGCAGGTGCGGATCTCTTAGCAGCCGCGCAGAGCGCAGAGGCTTCATCGGCTGGCTGCTCCCTCCCTGCCCAGAAACGACTCTCCTAGATTAGGACGGCGTGAAAAGCGGCACGCGGGGGCCAGAGGCTGGAATTGTGTCTGGATGCACCTCGCCCTGAGCTAACCAATGGCAAGGCCTGAGCTAACCCCAGATAAACACCGCGTGTAAACCGTATCTGAAAAACGCCTTAAGAAAGGAGCAGCAATCAGGAGGAGCCACAGTCAGCGGGATGGTGGCGATGGTGCCCACACGCAATCTACTTTCGGGACACTTCAGCTCCTGGCATTATCAGTCTTGCATCTTCCACCATAACATTCACTGGACATTTGGAAGAGGAAAGGACATTTTTTTTTTAATTTTTATTTTGGACTTAGCTCTAAAAAACAAACAACCCCCAAACAGTCTGGTTTCTAGAGGTGGTGGCGTCAGCATCTGGAATGAGAACCGGAGGGGGGGGAGGGGGGGATCTGTTTCTCTTGTCTCAGGGTGGAATCGGTATTATTTTTAAATGCATTACAGAGATGGCATCAGAAAGAGAGGGAGGGGAGGGGGGGCGCCCGCAGGAGACGAGAGAGGTTTCGTGAAAAAAAAAAAAATCGCTGTGCGCGTGTTGCCATGACGACCATGACATCAGCGCAGAAGCCCTCGTGCGCTGCGCCTCATCTACAAAGGGTTTAACGAAAGAAAGCTGACAGCAGAGAGAAGCCCTCCATCTGGGTCCTGCAGAGGTTTTGGAGGGTTGCCTAGCGACCTTGCACTAGAATAATGCCCCCTTGTTCCAGACAGATTGTTGCACTAGGTTGGACAGGAATGCTGAGCAAATCCATGATTAGGCTGGAAATGAAAAAAAAAGAAAAACCTGAGTGAAAAGTTCTCTTTGTTCCTTTTATTTGTTGTTGTTTAACCCCTTCAGGCCTGATTTCAGGGCTTGATAAAATCTTTAATTCATAAATGCAACCTTTTCCCAACGTACAGGAAATGCCCCTCCCCCCCCCCCGCACTCCTTCTCCCCTCGTCCCCCCCCCCCCCCCTGTCCATTCCTAATAATCAAGCCCTATAGGCAGGGCCGGCGGGGGCCTATGGCACCAAGGTCCCAGGGGCAGCATCTGCGGCAGCAAGAACCAGCGACCCGTCTGCCCTCACTCGACCCAGCGCTTCTCTCAGCCATGCGGTAAACCTGCTCCACCCCGGGTTGCCCCGCCTCCCGCCATCTTGCTCTGGCTTCCCTGGCGCGGAGGAGTGGGAGAGAGTGCGCGAGCCCGGGCTGGGGGCGGGGGGAGGGGGGGAAAGGCGGAAGACACCGAGGGCGCCCAACACCCTTGCACCGGCCCCGACTATAGGGAAGGCTCCGGCCAGGAAAAGGATGAATGTTTGGCGAAACACCGGGGAGGCCATGTTCCGAGCCACCGATGATGGTAAATAACCATTCTTATCCAGGTAAAACAGCCCCGTCTGGTATCGTGTCCGCCCCGCGGCGTTCCAGGAGGGGGGGGGGGGGCAGCAATACATACGCAGCTGGCATTTTGACAGCTTTATGCGCGGACCTTTCCAGAAAAATTCTATCCGCACAAAAAAAAAGAGCAGGTTCGAATGTCCGTGGGTACCCTGTGCATGCAGCAAGTGTCAGTGCCAAAGTACTCTCCCGCACTTTGGTTTTTAAAAATTGGTGCAAGATCCTTGGGTTGAAAGCACCAGCGGACTTTATGCTAAAGCAGGCGGTTTGAAAATTTCCTCTCTTAGGGGAGCAATTCTGGATAGTCCACAAGTCCTTCTATCACGCATGCTTTGCAGCCTATTCTTTAAAAGGAACTACCCGAGCTGTTTTTCTTTTAAAATTAGTAGGCATAAAGCATGCACGCTAAAGCCGCCTGCATGATTTGCACCCACAAACCATGCAGGCGGCAGAGTAGGGGGTAAAATATCACGATCATGCTTTTGAAAATATCAAGTATGCATGCTGCTTTCCTCCCCTAACCTAAACACGCTCCCAGGAATGGCTGGGTTTTTTTTTTTTAACTCAGCTAAAGGCATGCACCCTATGAAATCCTGTATGTATTTTTAGCAGGGCAATTTTCAGACAGGCCAATATCCCCAGGTAAATGACTTTGGAAATCGCTCTCTAATTTTGTTACAGTATTTACAGATAAGTCAAATGTTAATCCAGTTTAATCTACAGTTTAAGTGAAGTAAATTTGGGCCTTTGCAGTGGTTAAGTGCCTTTTGTACTTCTCTTGCGTGCAGCATTCTCTGTACTGTGCTGTTTTAATGCATCTGAAACATTTTACACAGCAGATATTGGGCTACATGGAGGAAGCGAAGTGCTAAATGCTTGGATTTTCCAGTCACTAGGATGTAAATTTGTTTAACATGCATGGCTAGCACAAACTGAAAAAGCCCATTTTATATTTTGGTTCGTTTTACCTGAAATGAATGGATGATGACTCCAAACAGCCCGCCAAAAGAAATCTGAATTATTCATTTTGGCAAATAGCATGCATCATTTACAAATAGATTGTAAGTGATGCAGAAACAAAATTCAGTCAAAAAGCGGGTCGAAAAATAAACTGAACTGAGAAATTTTGCCTGTGAATCCCTACTAGTCACATTTCGAGTCCCCTTTTACCTGCCTGAAAGCGGATTATAGGCTCGGCTCAGTTTGATAAATCTGAGGGGCAGAAAGTAATTAAACAAAATAAAACGTTCTATCCAAGTCTTGCTCAGTACCTTCATGTGGTGGTCTTGCTGTGCAACATCTGCACCAAATTTCACTTAAATTAAAAAAATTCCTTCCTTCTCTTGACACACAGTTTTACTGTTACTAAATGTTTTCAGCTTTAAGGGGGGTGGTTGCAATTTTTAGTAAGCCAGGGGAGGTGCACGGCATACGGGGATGTGCTTCTGTGTAATATTCACTGAACTTTCAAGGAGAAACTATGTTGGTAATTTCTCTTTGAAAACTTGCTTAACACTCTCATGGGTAAAAAAAAGAGCCTACCTGCTTTCAACCTGCTGTTTGTGTAGGTGGAGGAATGGGGATAAAATTATGCAATTTTACACTTGCATTTCACTTTGCTGATTTAAACGTGTAACTTGGAAATATCTCTTTCTAATGCAGCTAAAGGGAGGCCCTTTGTGAACGTGCCTGGCCGACCCAGCTGGCTTAACTCAACAGTTACCAAGCCGGATCCTTATCAAAACAGATCTCTGAATGTGCGCTTAGCACCAGTGACCTGAAGTCGGAATGCACCATTTCCTCTCTCCTGGGCCAGTCCCCTATTATTTCAGACTCAACGCATCCTCTCTGCCTCTTTCTTTGGGTTTCAGGTTCATGAATAGCCGGGTTCCATCCAACCGAAGGTATCAACCCACCGAGTACGAGCATGCCGCAAACTGTGCCACCCATGCTGTAAGTCTCCCAAGGACGGGTCTGTTTGGGACGAGGGGGGGGGGGGTGTGTGTGAGGTGACCATGTGACTGCGCATTACCGCACGCCATGCGACTTTAAAGACCTGACAGGTCAGAGCTAAGGGTAGCTCTCTTAAAGGCTCATCCACTATTGCCCAATCTGTTTTTTTTGCGGGTTTTAGAGAAATAATCAAGTGTGAATCTGCATGTGCGCCCGTGGTTTCTTATCTGTGAAACCCTCTCCGTGGCTGTTTGAATGAAAGAATCAAGAACACGGGGCTTCAGGTGCTCAGACACCGAGACTGTGAACAAGAGAGCCCTCTGATCAAATAACAGGCACCTGCCTCTGTTCTAATCCATTTTTTATGAAGTGTCAATTTTTTTTCACTTGGAGCAGGGAAATTAATCCATGTAGTCAGAAATTATAGACAGAACAAGTCAATATATCCGAGGGGAGGGAGAAGCATTCTAATCGGGGGTGAAGACGCCCACCTCTTACCCCCCCAAAATGAAAACATCAACATTTTCCATTTAATTTCCTTTTCCACAATTTAGGTCTAGAAACTGTGATGTAAGGTCCCCGCCTCCAGAATGGTCAGCTTCATAGGCTGCCGATAAATTGCGTTCTACAGAAAGGGCCGGCTTTGTATATATTATATATTGATTTGCTGTTAGCCGCCCCGGGTTTGGCTTTTGGGACTAGAAGGGCAGGATACAATGGTAAAGAGAGAGAGAGAGAGAGATGCAATATGGACAGACCCCCCAAAGGGAGACTACATATTTTCAAGGGGCAATGGGGAAAAAGAAAACAAGATCTAGAAGAACCAACCCATGGATATGGAACGCTCTGCACTCATTTCCAGAGGGGAAAACGTTGGGAAGACGAGATGCTCATTGGGTGAATTGCACTCGTATGCTCTCCTGTCCAAATGTCTGTCCTTGTGCTCGCATTGTCTTAGGTCCTACAGTGAGATGTCTGTTTCTAGAAGAAGTTTATTATGGGCCCTAGTAGTGGTGAATGGTGTTCCCTTGTATCAGGTGAATTTCTTAAGGAGTCTTATATGCAGAGAACATTCAGTACTACTTATAAATATGAACAGTATCTCTAAACTAAAGATGAGCATAGTTCTGAGAACCAGACCATAAAGTCAAGCATTCTTGTAACACGGGCAGGCTTTGAACAGCCCGTGCAAGAAAGTCGGCAAAAAACACATGTAAGTTACACCAGCTTTCAATGCAGGTTTGCATGCATTAATCCACTTTAAGGATTATCCCACCAAATCTACCCACACACACCTGCTAAAATGTGCTCAGAATTGTTTCTTGAAAATGTACATGGATAAAATCCAAAAGTATGCGTACAAGTCCAAACCCCTGGCCAACTCCACCATCTCCCAGTCAGTCCAGGTGAGCTTACACAGGAATTTGACATGCGTACCTTTGTGTGCATACTGGGCGGGGCCATTGCTGCATATAAAACGCTGATTAACTCGCAGATATCCCTCTGGAAATCGCCCTCCGTGGGGTGCGGAATGCACCACTTTTGATCACTCAGAAAGATATGTCACTTACCTTCATCTATGTTCTCCTGGATTGTTATTTGAAAAATTGTGAGGGAAAAATCTCCAAGCCATTTCTGCATTTAAATCGTCCAGCTGAGAAACAGCCCTCCCTCAATCCAGTGACAAGCACGCAGGCTGCTCCACGGTGCCCGTACGTTTAGCAGCAATGAGGGGAGACTTTTCCGGGGCAGGGGAATAACATACATAAACTGCATTTTCAAATCTATGCAAGTTGCTTTCCATGAAGAAAAATCACCGCAGGATAAGCAGAGGCAAAGCACCGTGGGCTCTCTCTAGCCCTGGCAAGTTTGAAAGCAAATCATGTATGCATGTCCTTTTGCTTTGGAAATTTAGGGGGGCAAAATCCAAGAGTAAAAAGTACCTGTGGACTTTGTCCCAAAAAAGTATAATTTTAAAACAGGGCCAGTGTTAGATGCACTAGGGCCCAGGACAGAAACTAAGGAGTGGGTCCGGCCAGTATCAGGTGCCCGGTGTAACATTTTGGCCCACTGCAGGATGGTCCCGTGACCTGCTACACTAAACCCCAAACATTATGGCCAGGGATGCCGCCATGCAGCTCTTCCCCCGGCCTCCTTAGGCGAGTGTGTGCGCAGTGCATCGCCTCCTAAAGGCCTCGCGGCAGGAACCTCGATTGCCGGCGCAGAGTGATGATGTCACGCGGCTGGGTATTTAAATTTATTTATTTATTTTATTTTAACATTTTTCTATACCGTCGTTTGGTGGGAACCGTCACAACGGTTTACATGAAGGCACATAAAAAGAAGCTAACGTATCTTAAGTTCCATAGGTGCCATTTGAGGGTCGGTAACATAGTTTGTAAATAGTACTAATTGGTAAGTGTAATGATTCATTTCCAATTCACATTGTAACAGTTTAGGTTACTAGAATACCTTTAACATTGTACTTTTACTCTTTTGCTGAGCTTTAAAAGAATGAAACTTAATCTGCTTAAAAGTTACACACATATTGATTTTGGTTATGTGTTTGTAGTTCAATTGTAAATCCCAGCCATGCTATAGCAAATGCCTTAGGAATAGGTCCTCTTGCTGCATACTGTTCTTATTGTTGCCTTGTCCTGATTCTCTTGTCTTGCCTTGACTCTGCCTTGCCTTATCGTTGCTTTACATTGCCTGCTCCTGCTGTGCCTTGGTCCCTTTGGTCTTGTCTGTCTGTCTCTGCCTGACTTCCAGTTTGACCTTGACCTTGGACTTTGACTATGCTTCTGATTCTCTGCCTGCCCCGACTTCTGCCTGGACCTTCATGTTGCTTGCTTGCTGTCCGCCCTGACCTTGGCCTGCTTACCCAACCTTGTCCGACCGCTCCCTACAGAACCCTCGCCTAAGCCCTGTTGGCCCCTGGAACCCAAGCGCTCAACCTGTGGGGAATGCGACTGGTAGAGTTGAAGCCCTAGACCTAGTCCCAGTAAGAGCGTGTCCGCCTGCTGTCAACGTGGGCCCAGTGGGTTCGCCTGCTAGGCTGCATCAACCACGCCACAGCCAAGGGCTCACACTCTGTGACACCTGGAAGTTCTGCCTTCATGACAAAGGGGCCCCTTGTGGTGCTGGGGGCTCAGACGATTACCATGTTTGCCAATACATGTAGTTTGGGAGGCACTATGGAGGGGCAGTGCACTCCCCCCTCCCCCTCCAAATGCTGTAGGTGCTAGTGCTGAATTGGGCCTCCTCTGCCCTTCACCAATATGCCCTCCATATCTCTTTCACCCCAAGCTAAGTCGGCAAAATATATCTACATGTTTTCCCCACCCCAAAAGATTATGTATGTGTGCATAAATAATAACGTTAAGGTATTAGTCTTCTAATGTTCTATGCATGAGTCATTTAGTCTTTTTGTGACCAGAAATGTCTTTTGCCTACTGGCTGATTACTTCAAAGCATCAATGCTTAATGAGCACTTTAGCTATTTAATGGGATTGAGAACTGAAGCTAAAGGGCCATAATGCGGAAAGTCCTCTGGAGCTCCCAGTCTGAAAAGGGTATTGGTGCCCAGTAGGCCTCGCCCAATGAAGATTATTTAACTGCATAATTTTCCACCGATCAGAAAAAAAAACCAAGGCAAAAGTATTTGTTTCACTCCAGCCTGTAACGTTTGGCCAGTGGCAGGCCGGACTCCGCGACCAGCCTAACCCAACCCGGGAAGCCGCAATCCTCAGCTGCGGCAAGGATGACGCCATCGCAACACAGATACCGTTCCCCTAGGGACGCGCGTGCACCGTGCGCCGACACAAATAGGCCCTGGGGCAGGTACGGCGGAGACGCTCACAACCCAGTCGCAGTCCCAGCTAGCGCCTTAGCAACAGGTCCCTCTGCCGTGCCTCGCTGCCTGCAGTGCGTGGTACTTCCCCGCCCCCTGCGTTCGCCTCGTTCCAGCCTGCTTGCTCCAGCCCTGTCTGCTTGCGTTGTCCCAGTCCTGGTCTTCCTCTTCTTCGGATTGCTCTCTCGTGCCTAACCATGACCTGGACACCGCCGCCGCCTGATCCCGGTCACTGCCTGGACCACGTCTCTGTTGTCTGCCGCCCACCCTGATCTTGGGCCTGGTTACTGATGCTGACTGCTCGCTCGTCTCTGGACTCTCGCCCAAGTCCTGCCGGCTTCAGAACCCAAGGGCTCAACCTGCAGGGCAAGAGGCTGGTAGAGGTGACGCCTAAGACCCTGCCCCAGTCAGAGCGAATCCGCCTACTGTCGGTGGGAGCCTAGCGGGGTCTCCAGCCGGGCAGCGCCAATCTCACCACAGCTCAAGGGCTCACGTTCTGTGACACAGCTAAAATCTACAATATCTATTAATCATTTAATTTTCTGAACTTGTTAAAGGCTAACAACACCCCTGCCTTTAACTAGGACTGTGATCATAAGAACATCAGAAATGCCATGCTGAGTCGAACCATCGAGCCCAGCCTGCTGTCTCCGACTCTGATCAGTCTGGGCCACAAGTACCTGGCAGAGCCCATAAAGCAGATCTAACGCCTGTCATTCACTCCCGGGGAGAGCAATGGTTTTCTTTAGTCTACCCGGCTAATAAATTGTTAGGACTTTTCCCCCAGGAACTTAATAACTTAATAAATTCAATTTATGCGCACAAAGAATAAGTGTTCTGGGAGGGCGGAGCTGTGATCTGCACACATACCTACTGATTTTAAAAAGCGTGCATGTAAATTAACACGCGCAGGACGGAGCAGGCGTAACTTTGTACGGGGGAGTCCCTGCCTGCACAAAGGCGTACTTTCCAAAGTGAACTCATGCGCAGAAGTTTGCTTTGAAAGCTGGCGTAACCTATGAGCTTTGGCCAGTCCTAACTTGCGTAGGATGTTTTAAAATGACCCTCCCTATGTACAGTGCAGCTAAGACGATGTCACCCATGACATATAGCCTGTTTCACTTCACTGAAATAATCAAGCTTTACTTGCCTTTCAACTAACTTCTGTGTCAGTTGTACACTTACAATTCCAAGGAAGCAGGAGAGAAAAGAAAAATCCATACTGTTGAAGGATTTGATTTTCAAAGCCACTTTGGCCTATAAAATCTGGTTTTCTGCATATCCATGGCCATTATAAAATAGCCCGGGGCTCAGAGCGGGTAAACGTATATGCATAAACCGGACATGAGAGTCCTTTTACCCAAACTGCAGGGAGGCGTTGGGGCAGGTGCTGGATGAAATTAGTATACCTTTTTGATTTTAAAAAGTATTGCACCTACGTGTGTGAGCAGGAGTTCAGCATTCCCCTTGAGGAGGAGCTGTCGCTTTACGCGACGTAATCTGTGCGCACACACTCAGGCATTGACACGCACATTTCCCCGGCAAAGTGGTGCACAGGGTGCGCCTTGCAGATCTGGGATAAAGTCTGCGTGTGAAAGGGGAACGTGATGCACAGTTATAAGATGACCCTGTAAGTGGACTCGTGCCGAAGTGAAACATTCGCAGAAGTCATAAATGAAACTAAATGGGAGAAAGTTCTTTTTCACTCAACGCACAATTAAACTCTGGAATTTGTTGCCAGAGGATGTGGTTAGTGCAGTTAGTGTAGCTGTGTTTAAAAAAGGATTGGATAAGTTCTTGGAGGAGAGGTCCGTTACCTGCTATTAAGTTCACTTAGAGAATAGCCACTGCCATTAGCAATGGTTACATGGAATAGACTTAGTTTTTGGGTACTTGCCAGGTTCTTATGGCCTGGATTGGCCACTGTTGGAAACAGGATGCTGGGCTTGATGTATCCTTGTTCTGACCCAGCATGGCATGTTCCTATGTTCTTAACATTTATGTTAACTAAAATAAATCTTTTTATATTAACTGGAATGCTCATTAAAATGTTGCATGAATTCTTGAAAGCAAAACAATTTTTAGTTTAATTGCACGGTGATGTTGCCCTGGCCTTCCACAACCCAAGAGAGCACAGCTTTTGTAGCGGAGATGAGTCGCTCTGTGATAAGGCCCCCATATCGCCCCCTCGCCCGTGCCTCGCCTCTCTCCTGAGATGACAAACCATAGCGGAAAGCTGTGATTTTATTTTTTCAAGGCTCCAAGCCTTGACAGGTGCATTCAGGAGCTGCTGATCAGACTGACATGCCCATGCTGATTTTTGTCCCTCCTAAAATGTTGGCCACTCATGCACAGTAATATCTTTTGAAAACAAAAGACCCTAATTTAAAGGCAGTTTTTTACTGTATATCCTGCCATATCAGCTCAGTCTGAGAAACGCGAGAACGTGATGAGTCCTGAGAGGATGCACTGTTTTCAGGGTAAAAGAAGCATGTTGGGCCAGTTTTTACATACTCAACTCATCTGGTAGATTAAGAATACCCAATGAAATTATTATAATTTTATTTATATATATATATTTTTTTGCATGGGACGTATAAGGTTCTGGGTGATGCTCTGCTGGCTTGAGTGGCACAAGTGAAGTTAAATGCGTGGGTCAAGCCATAGCTGTGCCGCCTCCGAGCAGACATGTAGCCTGAGAAATCTAGCTAAGACATGCAGCTGCTCCTAAGGGCAGAGAGAGACTCAGAAACTGAAAAGGCAGAGCAGGGCCTGGGTGCGCAGCGCAGCAGGGAAACTCCCTGGCGAGTGCAGCGCGAGGGCGAACTCAGCCGCTAAGCTGGGAAGGTTAGGGACAGAGATTTACCCGAGCTTCTCCCCCGTAGGCATCAGAATGGGAGAACAAGTTTGCAAGCAGGCCCTGAAGGGTAACGGAGAGAGCAATTTTCAGAGCCGTTCTCCCGGGTGGATTGCTCTAGGCGTAAGCTGCCCCTCTCAGAATAATGGGGGGGAATAAAATGCATGCGGGTTTCACAGAATGCAGACGTATGCCGCGGGGGGGGAGTGTTTCGGTGAGGGGAGGGAAACGCTGCATGCACGTTCGTATTTTCAAACATACAAATGCTTCATTTTTACCCCCGATCTGCCGCCTGCCGAAATCACAGACGCGAGTCTCCGCAGGCCACTTTGCACGCACCTGCCTCGTAGGTAATTTTCGAAGAGAAGCTTCAGGGTAGTCTTCCCTTTCCAGATGAGCCGCCCGCCAGGCGTGCGCCTGCGGACTGCGCGCGCGGCGTCTTGCGCGCCCTTCAGAACCGCCTCCTTGGAGGGTCGTTCTCAAACAGCCCGCGAGGGCTAAAGGCTGCGAGCGCGTTGCACCCGCATATAAATTTGCCTTGAAAACCTGTGTGGGCGCGCACGCCGGTGCGCACGCAGAAAGTTACGCCCGCTCGGGAGCAGGAGTGGGGGCGTAGATTTGCGCTTGTGCAACTTCTGCGCGTACTTACGGAAATCAAAAGTGTGCACGTAGATCCTGTCCCCCTCCCCCACCCGGAGCTCCTCTCCGTGGTGCACGTAAATGTGCGAGCGGAAGAGCTTTTGTGCGCACATTCACGCGCACAACCTTCCCAGGTAATCCTTCCCATGTATAAAACTGCTGGCTCCACGTGCGAGTCCCTTGGGAAATGAGGCAGGGGCTGAGGTGAAAGGGGTCAAGCCCTCTTTATTTATTGCCTTTTCCATTCCTTTTCTTTCCTCTTCCCTCTCTGTACTGCTCTCACGTTTTCAGCACCTCCTCACGCCTGCTTATCTCGTTTCCTCTTTTATAGGTCGGATTTCCCACCTTTCCTTTATCATTCGTCTCATTCTTCCATCTCTCTGGTTCTTCTTTCTCTTCCCTTCCTATCCATCTCTCCTTCCCCTCCCTGGGACAGCTCTGCTGCTAGAATTATCTGTAACTCACAGGGAGATCTGACGTTCACAGGTTCACATCTTGGCATGGCCTTTTAACCTTCTGGGGCAGATAAAATCAGTACAAATTATTACTGCAAAAAAAAAAAAAAACATCTTTGTATATTCGTACACAAACAGCGTTGGTCTTAGCATTTTTCTCCCTCCATTCTCTCTTTTTATCTTTTCCCCCTCTCTTGTACAAGTTTTATAAGCAACAAAAGAGAACTGAGCTTCCTAATGAAATGAAATTCCGGCAGCAGTGAGAGATGCTGTTCTTTTACTTCCAGTTATGGATCATCCCCAGCATCCTTGGCACCTCCATCCTCTACCTTCTGTCGGATGACCAGTGGGAGACCATCTCAGCTTGGATCTATGGCTTTGGCCTCTGCGGCCTCTTCATCGTTTCTACCATCTTCCACACCATCTCCTGGAAGAAGAGACACCTCAGGTGAGAGAGGGCCGGGCATCCTGGCCCTGTCGCCTCTCGATGTGAAGCAGAATGGGAAAGAGGTTTCTTTATATTGCAGGCCTCATGGGATTCCCAGAAGATGGACCACGACTTTCCCAGGTTTTGGTTAGATTTCTGAAATCTCATCCTGATGCAATATTGAAACTGTTCCCTAAAAATGTACCTCCCTGGACATTTCAAATATGTGTTCTATCCCTCACTCTTCTCCCTCCTGTACCACCGTCCCCCTCCCCATCCTTCACGCATGCTCATCTGGTGCATCTATATCCGACTCAAATGAGGGATCGATGGGGTAGGGAGCACCAGATAACCAGGGACGTTTATGCTAGACCACACCCCGAGCATTTTTCATGGGAAAGTGTGATTGATTCAGAACCTGTTGTATACCAAGTATACCAAGAATTTATGCTTTTCTGATTACTAGTTATTGGTGGCTGTATTTTTTGGGGCAACTTTACATTTCCTGCCCTGAGGTTAGGAAAGCTAAAAGGTGCTGTAGTGAAACAGAGGTTTCATCTGTAAATGCCATTAATTTTTTACCTTGTAAAATTTCTTTCCCTTTTAAGACTCTTTATTTTCTACTGATTTTATGTTAAGCAGCAAGTGGCAGCATAACAGTACAATGTTTTACAGCACTAGTAGCTGAAGCCAACAGGGATAATCCCTAAGGCAGAATGAGCTGCTGACATCCTGCTGTGAGAGAAAGCACAGTGATAACTAAACATCACCATTTCAGCTGAGAGACACAACTGTATGCTGATAGGAAAACGCTACACAGAACCCTCATATCTGACTGAAAAAGATAAAGTGTTTAACTCTGTAGAGAAGTTAATTTAAGTGTAATAGTTAGTATTACTATGAAGATCCCTTTTCCCCTGCCTGTTATATTGCAGTTTGTTTAATCTTATGTTCATTATTTTACCTTTTAATAATAAACTCTTCAGTTTATTAGCTCTGTATTTGTGACTTATTAGTCACCCAAGTAAGTGACTATGATCTCAAGGTTTTTAGTAAGTGTTCTGTGAATGCCTTCCTGTGAACTCTGTAATCTCAGTTTGTTGTAAAGTTGCAGTGACCCCAGAAATCATCAGGGAATAGCTTGTGGGCAGGGTCCTTACCCAGAGGCACATGGAAATCCATTTGGGAGATAGGAGGATACCAGGACAGGGGCACATGCACAGGTGCAGGTGACACCTGTGTTGTGCATGTTGGGACTCTTAAGTGTCCAAGGGTTGATCCCGATCGGTGGTATCAGGGGTAATGTGGAGTTATTACATGACTCAAGTGCCGAGCTGCAAGGCCTGGTGAACCACATATTCCCACGGCATCCATTCTGATCCTTGTTGCCAAAGATTACTTCCTAGCATTTTAAATTTGATCGCAAGTATTTGAAAGCCTAAGTAGCCTTACTGAATGTACTTAGGAATTTTGCAGCCCTGCCTGGGGTCCATATTTCCTATTTAACTGGAATCTGTTTGAGGCAGGAGACAGAATGATTATCAGATAAGCATGCTGATTTATTATATCTTTTTTTTTTAATGTGGCATCCAGTATGCCCAATGCCCCACACTATAAATACAAGAAAAATATATGTTTCATCCTTTGGAGATCCTGAACTCAGACCTTCATTTTCTTACCCTTAAGCGACAGGGCTGACCTGTTTTCTCCTCTTTAAAATTAATTTCAGAGTTTCAATGATAATGATGATGAGCTATTTCTCCTGGAGAGGGCATTGGGTTTTACTGAAAATATTCTCCCCAGGGGGTTGATCAGACAGGTCCTGTTTCAGGAAGCTTCCTCACCGCTGTTCTTTCCGTCTGTTTGTCTGCAGGACAATGGAGCACTGCTTACACATGTTCGACAGGATGGCCATCTATTTCTTTATCGCAGCCTCGTATGCCCCCTGGTGAGTTCACATTGCCCAGGAGACCTGCTCTTGAATATTTGGAGGTTTGTTGGAGGGGGGGGACTTTGTAGTAGGGATGTGAATCGGGTGCCCAATCGTTCCCGCTTTCGGGTTCGTCTGGCCGCGGGGGAAAAAGTAACAAAAAATAACAAAAATAAACGTTGTTTTTTTTTGTTAGCGCGCGCACTAACCCAAAAAACGATTTTTACGAAAATTCGGGGGGAAAAGTGATCATTTCTTTTTTTATCCGATATATAACGAATTTAGAAATATCGTACGATATTTCAATTCGGTAGAAAAACGATTCACATCTCTACTTTGTAGGGCTGGAGTTGGGACCAGGAGAATCCTCAGTCTTGTGGTTGTTCTCAATAGGACAGAATTTCCTACTGTGTTATATGTTTTTGGGGAATGGGGTGTTTTTATCCAATATATCTGGATTAAGCTCTTTATTGTAAATCTCCATGAGTGGCATTTAATAAATGCTCACAGTGGGGGTCCTGTTAGCTTTAGCTCCCTTGAGGACTGCAGGGTAGGACTCCAATAGAATTTCCTCCTATCCGTAAAGCATTGCGTGAGTGATTCCTGCTCAGGAAACTGCAGGTCGGTTTGAACGCCTGCATTGCTAACCTCATGCATGAAAAGTACTTCAGCTTTTTTCAGTCTGCTACTGCCAGCTCCGGCGATCTGGGCTGCTGATAGTGCTGGATTCGCCCTAACCAGCACGCCAGCCCTGTGAGAATTACAGAAAGAAACAACCCCGTGGGCCAGCAGTGCTCACAGCATGACAAAAGGGGTATACTATACATGGTTTTCTTTTTTACTTTTTTTTTGCATTTTTTTTTGCATTTTAACGGGCTCTAAATTGCTTTAGCATATGCTAAAATACAGAAACGAAACAAACATCTGTTTTTTTATTAAGTCATTTCAGACTATAAACGACACAGAACAAAACAATAAATGTCATTGGCCTTTTCGATGTCGTTTTAAATAAATGTACATCCTTACATGACAATACAAAAACTGGAAACACCAGATCATCCCCCCTTCCACTACTCAGTGTGTGACCTTCAGGAAGCCCCTCCCCCCACCCAATGCGTAGGCATAATTAGTAAACTCTTTGGGACAGGAACCTCCAACTATACGTGTGATTTGGCTGATTTGGCTTTCAAAGAACTGTGTACATTCCCAGTACCATAAAAACAGAAATATATTTATGAGAAGGAAGACTTCCATATTGGCTCATTAGGAATAAAGGAACCAATGCGCTAGGCTGCGTTAACATCGGCTGTTAACATGGATAAACGCGGGTTAAATGCAAATGAAGCATGCAAAAATGGTAAAATATGCACATGAAAAATTGCACGTTAATGTAGATAGTCACTTCTTTGAGGTGTACTTTTGTGTTAATGCGTCTGCAATGACTTCAAAGAGGCTTCACATGTAAAAATAGCTTACTATATATGCACATAAATAGCATGTACATGCATATATGCCATTTTATATCCCTCGAGAATATGCCTGTATTTTCGGTTTTGCGTGACTAATTTACCCAGGGGAAAAAAGAGGTGATTTAGGAGAGTTATGAGGTGGGTTTCAGAAATACTTGAGGTAGGTGCTATTTTGTAAGATGTATATATTAGCAAACTTATTAGTGCACTTTTACACCTGCTGATTGACTTGCACAAGTGAAATCGGACTTGTTTGTTATCTGCAGAGTTTGGATGGGAGGCGTGGATGTACTGGGGGGGGGTTAGGGTGAAGTGCTAGAGGGGCAAGGTGAACTGGAGAAGGATTTGTTGAACCAGCAGACATATTGAACTGGTGAGTCCAAGTACTCAACGCAAATAATTATTTTCAAACTGGTATACGCAGTGTCACAATTATTTTGCGCATAAAATATATACAAAGAAAGTATGCCTTTTAGTGCATAAAAAATATTTGTGCGTACTTTCATAGCAGAAATACGTGCTATTTTATAAACTATGGAGCTCACCCCCAGACAGTTTATAAAATATTAGCATTACGCGTGGAAATGTTGTATCAAGGACAGGTTTGAAAGTTGGGCTCTCTATGTTTAAATGTCCATACTTTTTTGCTGCGCAAATTGATATTGAGCTATTTTATATACCTATGCATCTCATTGCCTCATTATCATAGATTTTGTATTAACACTAACACAACCTAATTTAGGAAGTGCTTTTAACAGATGTTAATGTTTGCATTACCATTAACATGCTTTAGTAAATTGGCCCCCAAATTAGTCAGGCAAAAACAAGGAAGCAGAGAGAATATCTTTTTGTAAGGCTAAGAACGTGTAAAGGGGCAAATATTCAGAACCCTCCATAGCCCTCACATCTTGCATTTTTAAAGATTTATTTGTCACTTCTACCCAACTACGTTGTCTGGTCCTCTTTTAATCAGCTTCCTTATTATAATTATATTCTGACTGTGCATTTTCTTCCTCTGATTTTAAGGTTACTGCATTGAAAGGGGATGTTAAGGGTCTGTGTCTCCATTGCCACGTTTTTCTTCATTTTAAATAACCGGATTGCTGCATCTCTGGATTTTGTTTTGATCCTTACTTTTCCCGACATTTTTGCTGTTGCTAGGTTGAATCTACGGGAGCTGGGTCCCTGGGCTGCCCACATGCGTTGGGTCATTTGGATCATGGCGTCCATTGGAACAATCTACGTTTTCTTCTTCCATGAGCGGTGGGTTCCAGCACTTTATCCACCATTCAAACATACAGCACACATGTACAGAATCTCTCGCAATGTGCTGGCCACATAAGTGCACAGCCTGCGGGTCCTTTTCAAAGGCAGAATGTTTTACGTGCAGACGTGGCCTGTTACAGAATTGCCCTCCTGATATGCAGGTAAACATGGGTGCACATATCCTGTGTGTGTGTGTATATATTTCCCTGGACTGAGGCATTCCCGGGTCAGGGAAGGAGAGGGGTTTGGACCTTCTGGATTTCAAAGGTCTGTGTTAAAACTGTCACGAACAAATTCTGCGCACATTTTAGCAGGTCTAAGGGCATGCGGGTAGATTTGTTGGGATCATTTTCAAAGTGGACATTAAGTACGCATTTGCTGGCCAACTTATGCATCAAGTTACAAATTACCCCACAGTACACGCATACATGTAAGACACTTGTTCAAATGCATGCAAAACACACACAAACACTTACATATAGTGGTCACACCTAACAGGACTGGAGCAGAACAACAGACATTCTCCCCTGGGGAAAAGAAATGAACTGTATGTTTGCAGGTTTTCACCAGTTTTAGTGCTCAGTACACCATCTGTACAAAAGAAATACATTGATAAATACCTACAGAAATATAAACATGAATGCACACACTCAGACAGGCAAGCGGAAAGGATCAGAGCAGGAGAAACTGCCTTTAAGAAACTCTAGGGAATTAGTCCATTTTACCGTCTCAAAGACGTTTAAGTTTATGGAAGGGAAGAACTTGGAAAAAGAAAATGCTATAGAAAGGTTGAATGAAGACGAATTGAAATAAACCGAAAGGGGATATAGATAGAGACAGTAGAGCCGTTCCATCACCAGTGAATCCCTTTCTGTTGCTGTGTGCTGGCTACTGCCTCAACTGGGAATATGTGATTCTCCTGGAAAAGGCTCCCTTTTTTTGGTTATTTCCACCAGAGTGGTGAACGCTTTCTGACCTGCAGAGAGTTGGATTTCAGTTGGAGTTTGCTGCCATCCTCTTTTTCTCTGTCTCAGGTACAAGCTTGTGGAGCTGGTGTGTTATGTCGTCATGGGGTTCTTCCCAGCCCTGGTGATCCTCTCCATGGTAAGTGAACAAACCAGCCAAACTAAAGCCCAGAGAGCATTACAAAATGTGGGGAGAGAGTGTCCTCACTAGCTGCAGAGGAAGGGAAAACGCACACCACATGGTGTTGTCAGGACTACTTCTTATGCAAGAATCCTCTATCACGATTGCATTTTCTGGGGCCTGTTTAGTAGATGTTCTCTTCCATTTTTGGGTCTGTGGGGAAAATGCCCAGTAAATGGAGCCTTATATTAGCAAACCTAAATTAGTGCACAAGCTCTTTCGATATTTCAAGGCATCTTGCAAACCATTGTGGCTTCTTGATGCAGAATCGCAGCATTGCCGCCGATAATGGTAGCTGCCATTGCCAGAGGAAGCATGTTGGATGTTCACAAGTTTTCCTCTCAGGGCGGTTGCATGGTTCAAGGTTCACATGACTTGTGTTTCTTCTTGTATGTCATGACAGACAAATCGAGAGGGCCTCCTCGAGCTGTTCGTTGGAGGATTTTTCTACTGTTTGGGCATGGTCTTCTTTAAGAGCGACGGGCGCGTACCTTTTGCTCACGCGATATGGCACCTCTTTGTGGCCATTGGAGCTGGCATCCACTACTATGCCATCTGGAGGTACCTGTACAGACCCAGTGAGCACACACCGGAGGTCAAAATATCCAAATGAGATGCGCCTTAAGGTTTCATGGTGAATACAACACATTTGAAGCCCTCCAAAATGGGAGATTTTTCTACTGGACGTTGTTCTCCATTTGAGAACAAATCGCATTTTAATTCCATTTTTGGTTTGTTTTTTTTTATTCTTTCTGGGAGAAAGGAGTCTTCCTTTTCATCATTAACTTGCAAGGGGTGGCACTTTGTACCCAAGAAATGTACTTGAAATATTTGCATTTTTCTGGGGTCTTTTTAAGACTTTTTATCTTTCATTTTATTGAGTGTTTTTTTTTCCTAATGCAGATGTTTTGTACAATAATGAAAATATGATACTTTTTAGAAAAAAAAAAAAAAAGAATACGTACATTAATAAGACCCCTTTCCAGAATAAAAAAAACAGTGGTCTGTGGGAAGACTTTGTTGACAAGCCAAAGAGGTCCCATGGGGTCTCACAAGTAAGAATTCAGGGATGTGTTCCAAATTAAATGTATTTCAAATCATCTGCCTCAGAAATATGTCAGATGTTTTTTTAAAAGAACAAAGAAAAAAATTAAAATAAAAAAAAAACATTTACTATCTAGCACCATGAGTTCTCAGCATAAAACGCATGGGCCCAATGAAATTGAGGGACGGTTTATAAAAGATTCACCCAACTACATCTCTCCTCCCACTGACCGACTAAATTTGTCCTCCCAAATTCACAGAGTGCACAGAATTAGCTGATCATCTCAGGAGTGGGTTTTAGATATTGCCGGTCAGCTTGCGTTTTCAGTGATAAACTGAACCAGACGATTCCAATTGTGCAAATGGCTGTCCTAAACCTGGCTGGACAGACTTTATCTGGCTAGATTTAGGATAGCTTAACCGGTTAGGCGCAGCTGAAAACTGGGCTAAAGATAGCTGGGGTTAAATTGCCCGGTTGTCTTTTGCCACTCGGCAGCAGGCGTGGGGGAGATTTGCTGAGGGTCAGACAGTAAGTGGTGGAGACGGGGGATCCTCAAGGTCCATAGCCCCATGCTCCAACCACTATACTGTACTATCATCCATCAGAGAAATTAATTACAGGCAAATTATTTTAAGATTGCAAAATGCAGTAATCTCCTTTTGGGAATATTTTTTTTTGCAGTGGAAGGGTCTAGAAGAGGAAGCCCATAGAGCTGTGGAGTTAGAGGTCACTAGACGTTGAGCTCATCTCGGTGACCATGAGGCCAGGCAATCTCGCAGAACTCATCTTTCATCTTAGTGCCCCAACATCCATATTGAGTTATTGGTTTTTTTGTTGGTTTTTTTATGATAAGATGTTTTGCTGAACTTCCCATGGTGTTGGATGGGATTTCCGGGATGCAGGGAGAGGGAGAGGGAGGAGCATTAAGGGGAAAAACCATGCCTACCACAACTTTACAAGCTTGCATCTTGACAGCAGGCCTCTTCATGCTCTTTCACTGTGAAAGAGCGCCCCCTAAGGGCTGTTGCTGAAATTTCTTGCGAACACTCTCTGGAGCTGTTTGGAGGTTTGCAGGCAGGCTAGAGATTCCTGCAGAATGATTGGGCAGGGGTTTGCTGACATCTGTGAGGGATGTGAAAATGAGGAAAGATTTTGCTGGAAGCCAAAAATGCCAGATCCCTCTCCCAATGCCAGTTACATGGTACTTGGCGGAAAAAGAAAAGGTACTGCCTTACTCTGCACTTTAATTGTTCTCTGTTTCCTAGTGCTCCGCACCCAGGGGTAGCTATTTTTAAATCTTCTGTCTGGTCAAGATGAAACCTAGGAAGCTTGTTTTTAGAAGCATCCCGCTCACCAAAATCTCACAAAAGTGTGTATCAGCTCAGCGATCCTGATCCGATGCCGGCTCAGTGGCAGTGCAGTGCGCCACCACGCGGAGGGTCCCTGCTTCAATTTCCAGATCGGGTCTTCCGCACTTTCGGGCCATTCCAATATCGGAGTGCGTTAAACGGGCGCTCATGATCGAGCGCCTGCTCCCTTAACGCGCACTGATCTGCCTCTCTCAGGCGGCACTAGGGAAAATTTCGTGCCCCGAGCTCCTCCTTGGCAGCAGGCACCCGGGAGAGGTGGCAGTCAGCGGGTTAGGAAAAGGGACGCTCAATTTTAGAGGGTCCGTTTTCCTAACCTGTGCACAACTCGTTAATTGAGCGTCCCTTTTCCTAACTTGACTGCTAGCACACTTCTTTTTACATTTTTTTTGGGGGGGGGACATTTCTGATTTTTTAATTTCTCTGACTTAATATCACCACGACATTAAGTCAGAGGAAGTATAGAAAAGCGGTACTTTCTGCTTTTCTGTACACTTTTTGGGACCCTCCAAAATTAACGCCTGCTCAGGGCAAGCATTAATTTTGGCGAGTAAATATGTGCACATCCGGCGCACTTTTTTTTTTTTATGCATTGGGGAAAATAGATAATAGCCTGATCAACATGCATTTACATGTGATGAGCGCTATTTCCTGTCCATAACCCCCGTTTTGCATCGGGGGTTATGGACACGCCTCCAAAACACGTGTCCAATCACGCTGCGAGCCATGCGCTGCGGCCAGCGTACGGTATTGCATTGGCCTGCTTGAGTTGGTCGGGGCTGAGGGTCCTGCAGAGGAAGCACTCCCAGCCCTGGGAAAGGTGGGAGTCATAGTGTGTGGATTTAGAGCCCATGATTCAGGGCTCCAGAAGGAAACCCCTGGTAAATGGCTCTTGTCCTCAGACCATCCTGCAATGACCCAGACTAGGAAGAGTGGGAGAGTCCATTAAAACTGGGGGGGAAAAAAATCCCTGTGGGTGGTTGTGAATGAAGAAATAGGAGAAAGGAGGAACCACCAGGTCGGAAAAAACCCCCAATCCTGATCTGAAATCCAAAGAGTAGGTGGGCAGGAACTTTCGTCTTTCTGGAAGCCATGTGGCTACACTACGTCAACTGGCTGCGATGGGTAGGGTAGGGAAAGAAGCTTCTTTAGGCTCTTGACCGAGGTAGCCACCACGTCAACAAAGTCTTCCACTTCCAGAAACTTGAATACATTCCAGGCCTGTCCTCACACTCTGCGAGCTCTGGAATTCTTTGTTGCGTACGCCAGTATTTATTGTACTGTATTTATTGCATTCCTTGTAGGAGAGTGCTCAGGACCTTGACGAACTTTTCTTCCTTCTGTACGTTGGGTTTTTTTTTCTTTTCTCTATGTGTTAAGAGCGGGCGGAGATGTTTGTTTATCTTTTTAAAGAAATGAAACAAATTAAAAAAAAACAAAACCCCAAAAGTTAAAAATTGCCCAAAAGAGCCCCCCCCCCCCACTCCCAGGCCCTCCCCCAATCCTCTCCAGTCTCCGTCTAATACCCAGGCCTGGATTTGTCAATAGTTCACTAGGCCAGCTGGCTGAAGATTTGCTGCCTTCCAGCTGTGCCGAATCTCAGTTAGCAGAGGTCATCCCTGGGCATCCTGATCCAGCTCCTCCCGTCCCAGGCCGTGTGCAGAGAACAGGAGAGGAGCGGTGAGCCTGGAGAAGAGAGATCATTTTGGGGTGCTTAGGAGGGGCCAACTGGGGGATCATTAGGGAGTGAGAAAAATGGCTGAGTGTGAGAGAGAGAGGAATGGGGAAGGAGGTCAGGGTTTGCATATGTGTGAGAGAGAAGGTAGTGGAGCTGGGTATGTCAGGTTGGGTGGGGAGGGTTACAGAGGGGATGCGAGAGAGAGTAGGACCTTCCCCCCCCCCCCCCCCTCCCCCACTGCAGTTCCTGTCCGTTCTCCCTGGATCCTGGAACCCAACATCTGTTCTATAGGGAGCCAGGGCAGTCGGCGAAGAACAAGGCTGATGTGGTCCGACCCTTTCTGTCCATCTGTAAGACGTGCCGGAGCCCACGTTAATGTCATGGCAGGAAGATGGCGGTGTAGACAGTGTTCCAGTAATTAATTCTTCCTTGCACCTGAGCAGGAAGCGCAGTCAACACATTTTATTATTCAAAAACGCCCATTTGCTTCCTGGGCCTGATTTAGCCCTTGGTGTTTGATTGTCTCTATCCTATCCCCTCTATTTCTCCTCTGCTCCAGGTTGTATCTGCTTTAAGTCCTTAAATCTCTTTTGGTTTAGAACCTGCAGTATTTTGGGAGCCTCTCTCTGCACTGCCCCCAGCCTATCCGAATCCTTTCAAAGGTGCAGCCTGAAGGGCTGGACACAGTATTCTGTGCGGTCTCACCCGATGACCTGGACGGAGTCATTATCACCTCATACATAAGAACATAAGAAATTGCCATGCTGGGTCAGACTGAGGGTCCATCAAGCCCAGCATCCTGCTTCCAACAGAGGCCAAACCAGGCCACAAGAACCTGGCAATTACCCAAACACCAAGAAGAACCCATGCTACTGATGCATTAATAGCAGTGGCTATTCCCTAAGTAAACTTGATTAATAGCCGTTAATGGACTTCTCCTCCAAGAACTTATCCAAACTTTTTTTAAACCCAGCTAAACTAACTGCCTTAACCACATCCTCTGGCAATGAATTCCACAGCTTAATTGTGCATTGAGTGAAAAAGAATTTTCTCCGATTAGTGTTAAATGTGCTATATGCTAACTTCATGGAATGCCCCTAGTCTTTCTGTTATCCAAAAGTGTAAATAACCAATTCAATTCTACTCATTATTTTATAGACCTCTATCATATCCCCCCTCAGCCATCTCTTCTCCAAGGTGAACAGTCCTAACCTCTTCAGCCTTTCCTCATAGGGGAGCTGTTCCATCCCCTTTATCATTTTGGTTGCCCTTCTCTGTACCTTCTCCATCGCAATTATATCTTTTTTGAGATGCGGCGACCAGAATTGTACACAGTATTCAAGGTGTGGTCTCACCATGGAGCGATATAGAGGCATTATGACATTTTCTGTTTTGTTAACCATTCCCTTCTTAATAATTCCTAATTTTCTGCTTCTTACCCCTTTCCCTATGGGTCCTCCTGCTCTGGCCACCACCTTATCCTATGTACTCCTTCCAACTATCTCTGGTTCTTCTCCGTCCCCTTCTTTTCTGCTTTTTCCTTGTCACCCTCCACATATTTATCTTTTTCTCACGCACACAGGCAAAGTCTGCCTGTTTGGGTTTTTTTTGGGGGGGGGAGGGGGAAGGAGTAGGGAGGTCAGATTGGCAGAAGGAGAGGAGGGAGTGATTGATCTCCAGAACGTGGAGCATTTGGGGGAGAGGGGCACTGACCCTCACACCCCACTCCATACTCTGCCTATGCTAATATACCTGAAAGAAAAATGTCTTTATCACCTTAGCTACCTTCTCCTCTGCTCACACCGCTGCTTCTTTCCTGCCCTCCCCTATCTGAGATCCCTTGTATCTTCTGAACGCTAATCTCTTTACCCTTGCTTTTTCTGCCACGTCTGGCTTCTTCTTCCTCTTACTTTTATTTACTCCCATAACAAATATTTGTGCTTCTCATTGTACCTCCTTTTAGTTTATCCCACTACAAAGACTGTTGCACCCTGCCAGTGCTCTTGGCCATTGTGTGACCCATCTCACCCTTTGTTCTTTATTAAACCACACCAGCGTAAGACCAGGAGACCACCCACCTGGGCGTTAGAAGCGTTTTCTCCATCTGTAAATACCGGGCCCGAGATCGCCCAGCTCTTCTCCGTTTATTGCGCTCGGCTTTGCTTCTCTTTCTCTCTTGGCAGCTATTCGTGCTCTCACCGACATGGGCTCTGCCACGGAGGGCATTTCTTCACAACGCCCCTGTGAATCGCATTCTGACTACAACAGGCCCATCTACAGTCTTTCAGATGTGTGAAGCTCTGACGCTGGGTCGGTGTTTGAAACGTTTGGGCTGCCCCCTTTAATCTGCGTGGGACAGCGATGGTATCCGTGGCTGTGTCTGAACCCTTTTGCTCGGTTCTTATTTTGTGTGGATAGGTCCGCCTCTTACCCGTTTCGTAAAAAGCAAAGAGGTGACTTTCTCATTCCTTGTTCCAGACAGTATGGAAAGGCAAGATGTCCTCCACACTTAGAATACCACCAGCTACACTGGACAAAGGGTGGGACCCTTTCCCAACATAAATGTTGAAATGTTCGGTAAGACAGAAGAGAAATGGAGCTAGAACTTTATTGAACAAGAGATCCACAATTCTTGTTATTGGTTGTGTATGGCTATGATCTTCTGGAAAGCAAAATCCCTTGATCTAAATATTACTTAATGCTCTTCTGTTATTAATGCTGTGGCCAATCTTAAGAACATAAGACTTGCCATACTGGGTCAGACCAAAGGTCCACCAAACCCAGTATCCTGTTTCCATCACTGGACAAGTCGGGTCACAAATACCAGGCAGGTTCCCAAGATAGATTCCAAGCAGCTTACTCCAAGAATAAGCAGTGGATTTCTGCAATTCTACCTTAATAATGGTTAATGGACCATTCCTCCAGGAACTTGTACAAACATTTTTTTAAAATGCTGCTACACTAATAGCTTTCATCACATCCTCTGGCAATGAATTCCAGAGCTTAATTATGTGTTGAGTAAAAAAAAAATGTTTTTCTCTTATTAGTTTTAAATGTATTACCCAGTAACTTCATTGTGTGTCTCCTGGTCTTTGTACTTTTTGGTACTTAATGTTATGGATCTGAACTTAAATTCCCATGACTTAGCTGTGCAGGCATGGCTGCTCTTGCTTGCCAGCCTCTAGAAAGAGGGCCTTCTCTCTGCACAAGTCACAAAAATGAAGAATTTATACAGTAGATAATCACATTGGGTAACTTCTTGTATAGGATGACCATGAGACTCACATGATATAGACCTTCTGCTTTCTCTCGGACAGATGCAGACATCTGGATTTTGTAAATCACATCCTGCACTGTTCTGAGAGCTTAGCCAGATTTTTTTTTTTTCCTGTTGGAAACCAGGATTGGAAAAGTATTTCAATGGGAACGAAAGGTCCTCAAGTGGCAAAAACTTAATCCAAAAGCACTGGATAAAATCATCACATTTGGATAACACGCTAGGGTTCAAACTATCCCATCCCAGCCCCCGAATTCAAAATAGAAAGTAAAAGAAAAAAATACTTTGATTCTTCAGGAATTAATATGCGGGAAAACAGAACATTGACTTTGTATCTGTCCTTTCTCCATGCCCTGTTCTCTTTTTGATCCTGTCTTGTGCATATTCAGAACCTCTTAGCATCATTCTGACTTTGGAACAATGAATTTCCCTGCAGAGGTTGGTAAAAGCAACCTTTTATTTTAATTTATAAGAAAATAAGAAGTCACCTGCTGAGTCAAACCAGAGGTCCATTGAGCCCAGCATCAAGTTCCGACCGTGGCCAATCTGGATTACCATTGCCCTACATACAGAGGGTCTTAAACTAGGATCAACCCTGCAGGTCAGGGCAAGCATCCTAAGCCATCAGACCACATAGTGCAATGGCATAGAGGGCACACACAGAGGTGGAAGTCACGTAGTGAGGGCATGTCCGTGGAGGCAACAATTACAGACCGCTGTTGGGAGTAGGCGAAGAGGCAGAGCTACAGCAGTGATCCCCTCACTGACTTCTCTGTGCCCCCGAAATTTCGACGTTACACTATGGGATCCTTCAGGCAGCACAGCCAGGAATGCTTGTACCTCATAAACACCAGGTCCAGACATAGGGAAAAGTCAGAATTCTTTGCTGGCTGAAGTCCGATCAGAAGAAACAGCAAACTTCTCTTAACAAAATGTGACAATGAACTTTATACAGAAAAAAAAAAAAAAAAAGCACACCATTGTTGACTGTGGGAAGAGAATTTTTAAAGGGATTTAACCCGGGCAGTAAATGGATATTTTTCTGGCTAGATTGCCCCAGTTGAAAAGGCATGTTCTTCCAGCCAGACTGTAGGAAGGGCTAAGTCAGGGAAGGAGAAGATGTTCAGATCTTCGCAGATTGCTTTGCGCATCCTTTGTAGTAGGCAATTTTCAATGGGAAAGTCCAAAGCTTGTGAGTGTGAAACAACCTCCAGCAGCTCTCAGTCTCGCTTCATTCCTTGGCTCGGTGTTGACAGCTTTCCCCCTCCACACCAGTGCCTCAGGACCCAGCTGCCCCGAAGCCTGCAGGAAGCTCCGGGCTTCCGCTGCCATAAGGTAAAAGCCCATTTCTACAGTCATTAAAGGGCAAATGGCCATTTCCAGTATATAAAAACTCAACGAGGTGTAAAATAAATCAATCTCACGTTCAAAATGTACAAAATCAAAAGAGAGAGAATTTACTTACTTCAATAACAGCTTTAATCAAATTACAAAGTAAATTACTTATCCAGAATCCAAAACATTACAAAGCACATGATTCGCCGAATACTCAGAACCCCAACATTCGCACCATTCATACAAACACTCTGTACTACACAGAAAAAACACTAATATTGCATAACAAATTCTTCTCTGTCATCAAGGAATATGTAACAAAACATAGCTCCAATTTATATTAGCATCAAAATTGCTATTTTACTTTTACTTGATGACAGAGAAGAATTTGTTATGCAATATTAGTGTTTTTATCTGTGTAGTAGGGTATGCATTGTATGAATGGTGCGAATGTTGGTGTTCTGAGTATTCGGCGAATCATGTGCTTTCTAATGTTTTGGATTCTGGGTAAGTAATTTACTTTGTAATTTGATTACAATTGTTATTGAAACATGTAAATTCTTTCTCTTTTGGTTTTGTACATTTCCAGTGTATTCCAGTCACGTGGCAATGTCACATGCTTAAGTTTCTTAAGCAATTTTACATGCAAGGGTTGAAATATTCTTTGCAAGCATCTCCGATTCCAATTGTTTCTCAGAATGCCGGTTCGCTCACATTAATTACAAATGCTAGTATAGAGAGCAGGGCTTCCCAAGCCTGACCTGGTGACCCCACAGGTTTTTAGGATATCCACAATAAATATGCATGAGATAAATTTGCATGCACTGAGTCTCCATGGTATGCAAATTTATCTCATGTATATTCACTGTGGATATCCTGTAAACCCAGCTGGCTGTGGGGTCTCCACGACAGGTTTGAGAAGGCCTAATTTGAGCCACCTTATTCATCACATGCAATTCCTCTAAGATACCAGCAGGGAGTGCTAATGGGTGGAAGCACTGTACTTGAGAGCACTCCACCTGACAACCAATGAACTCCTAGTCATGTCTACACCGATGAGCAATCAGCTCTGCTGTGCTGTGCTCTCTGTCAGTTTGTACTGTATGTGATTCTGTCCATTTTACTGTGTAATCTTTGACACTGACTTTTAATGACTTTGCTAACAGGGTATCTGTAAATGTTTGCAATGTGATTTTTTTTTTTAAATATTGTACACTGTTATTGATACTTTCTGCTCTTGTGAAATCAGTATTTTATATTTAACAAAGTATTTAATAATATTTGTAATAATAATGAATATTATTTCTTGTGAAGTAGATATTCAATTAAAATTCAAGATACCTCATTGTCTCTGGTAGTCCGTGTGTGATTATACATATATATATATTTGTCTTGTCTGCTGAAGCTTTTGCTTTGGATGTCTCAGAAAGATGCGTACCTTTCCAGGTATGCTGCTGGTAAGCTGAGATGGCATTTTCAGGTCAACCACGGAAAGCTCATCCAATCCTGGTTTTCTTAAACCTCATCCCAGTGCATGCTGGCATTTATAGTGTGGTTTGCAGTAGAGAAAAGTTTAGAATACTGTGGCCTCGAGGGGAGGGGAGGAGGGTAAAGTAGCACTTTCTATGTAGCTCCTGTCTTTCACTTTTTTTTCCTGCAAAGGCAAGGCTAAGCTCTATCCAGAAACGGTCCTGTCCCTGACTGCTGGGTGACGGAGCCAGGAGAGCAGTGGGGCCCACCCTTGGTGCAGGTGGAAGATTAGAACCATAAGGTCTCCCTGAGCCCTGAAGCTCGCACTGCGCCATCAGGGCCTCAAGCTGCTTCGTGTCTTATCCCAAATGTTTGCAGACTTGCCAGCAGACAAAGGACAGGCTTGGAACATAGGCAAAGTTAGCCTCTCACCTGGAACAGCTTCTACTTTGGCAGGGGACACGAGCTCTGGAGGCCCAGGGAAGTAATGCAGGATAGGGAAGTGCAAGGATCCAAATGGGGCCATTGAAGTCATTATTGGCCACTAAATAATTAATCGCTTCCCCCCCCAAAAATACTGCAATAAAAGAGGGGTAAGTCTCACTAAACTCAATACTTACACAATATCTCAAAAAATACAATCTTTATTCTATAATATTACAACACGAAGGCAATTACAAGAAACACAAGAAATATTTCAATACACTATAAAACTCTTCAATCAATGATCTTTTACAAAAATGATTTACACAATTTTATGTATTTATTCAGACATTTTCATATAATTGCAATATTAACAAGAAAACTTACTAATCACAATCAAACCCAAATTTAAAATCCCAATCAAAAACCATACATGTAATACACATCACAATCATACATCACAACTAATACTTAAGGAATCCTCAAGACATTTTTGACGATTTTAAATATATCGGACGATATTTTAAATCGTCAAAAAACGATTCACATCCCTACAATTTATAATTCCAGTACAGTTGGTAAGTCCCTGCCCCAGAGGGTATCTGAAATGATGGAGGGCAGACTGACTTACCCAAGACCAGAGACAGGTGGATGCAATACCATGCGCTGCAGCCAGTGCATGGCTCAACACGCAATTGGACGCATGCTTCGGACTCGCATCCATAACCCTCATTGCAAAACTGGGTTAAGCGCGTCCAAAACGCATGTTCAGTCGAGCGCATAGCTAATAGCGCTCATCACATGTAAATTCATGTTGATGAGGCTATTAGTATTACCCCCGATGCAAAAAAAAAGGTGGGCCCCACGCGCAGGCATTCATTTTTGAGGAGCCCGAAAAGAAGCCAATGGAATTCTGTGTGCACAGTTTAACACGCGATTAGATGCACATTTTGGATGCGCCTCTATAACCCAGATGCAATACAGGGATTAGCGCCTCCAAAACGCACGTGGATAATAGCGCTCATCACACGTAATTCTCGCGATGCACAACTATTTCCCATGCGGCCAATGCGCCCATTGCAACGTGGCAAATTTTATGCCAGACTGGGCCTGACGTAAAGGTAGGCCATGCTCAAGGGCGCAGTGAAGAAAAAAGGAAAATCCTGCTTTCTGTGATTCCTCCTAAAAGTAGTGATCCTAAGTAGGAGGAATCAAACAAAGAAGATTTAGTTATAAAAAAAAGTTTTGAAAAAAAAAAAATCTGGATGTCCAATAGACACAAGATTACAGGGTCTGGGCCATATGCCTGCGGACAAGTTAGGGAAAGGGGCGCTCAATTAACCAGCAACCTGCTGCCAGCCAGCTCTCCTGGGCGCCCACTGCAGAAGAGGTGCTAGAGGCGCACGGTTTCCCCTACAGCCTCCTTTTAACGCAGCAGTCCATTTGCATATTGCATCGATGCGCCCCCCCCCCCCCGAAAGTCCATCCGGGGCGCGCCTTAGGAGAACGGGGGTTGTAATAATTCTCTGCTGCTGCGCAGGCGCGGATCCAGCAGGGGGCGCCGGAGACCCGCACAGCCGTAAGGCTCCCTGCTGTCGGCACTGCGCCTGCGCCGGCTCTTGACAGCCGGAGGAAGCTCGTGGGGGTTGTGCTCGGAGCTGTTCGGCAGTCTCCGGCTCTGCCTCCGCAGCATCACCGGGAAGCGCGAGCCAGAGAGAGAGACAGGGGGAAAGGGAGAGCGCGCGCCCCCGCTGCCGTCGTCTGTGAAGAGAAGAGTAACGGACGCCCTCCTCCTCCTCCCACATCACCCTGTGCCGTGAGTACCGGGGGAAGGTTGTCACCGAGGAGGAGCTCCCGGTGCGGGGAGGTGCGTGAGTCCCGGGGATAGCGGGGCGCAGGAAAAAAAAAAAAAAGTTCGGCTGAAATAGCTTCAAACAGCAACGTCCCCAATTCCCATGGCGGCTCGCTGCAAGTGGGGAAAAAATGCTGAACGAGGACGAAACTCTCCGTCCCCCCCAGCCCCGTGTACCGTAAAAGAAAAGCGCTGGGAGGTGGGGAGGTTATTACCCGGCGGCGGCTCTCGCGCTGTGTTATTTACATGCACCCGGCGAGAGCTTTATTATATGCATAGAGCCAGAGCTGTGTGCATGCTGTGCACTTACAGACAGGTTATTATCTGGTGAGAGCTTTATTATGTGCATAGAGCCAGAGCTGTGTGCATGCTGTGCACTTACAGACAGGTTGGTGAGAGCTTTATTATATGCATAGAGGCAGAGCTGTATGCATTCTGTGCACTTACAGGTTATTACCCGGCGAGAGCTTTATTATATGCATAGAGGCAGAGCTGTATGCATGCTGTGCACTTACAGGTTATTACCCGGCGAGAGCTTTATTATGTGCATAGAGGCAGAGCTGTGTGCATGCTGTGCACTTAGAGACAGGTTATTACCCAGCGAAAGCTTTATTATGTGCATAGAGGCAGAGCTGTGTGCATGCTGTGCACTTACAGACAGGTTATTACCTGGTGAGAGCTTTATTATGTGCATAGAGGCAGAGCTGTATGCATGCTGTGCTCTTAGAGACAGGTTATTACCTGGTGAAAGCTTTATTATGTGCATAGAGGCAGAGCTTTGTGCATGCTGTGCACTTACAGACAGGTTATTACCTGGTGAGAGCTTTATTATATGCATAGAGGCAGAGCTGTATGCATGCTGTGCACTTACAGGTTATTACCCGGCGAGAGCTTTATTATATGCATAGAGGCAGAGCTGTATTCATGCTGTGCACTTACAGGTTATTACCCGGTGAGAGCTTTATTATATGCATAGAGGCAGAGCTGTGTGCATGCTGTGCACTTAGAGACAGGTTATTACCCAGCGAAAGCTTTATTATGTGCATAGAGGCAGAGCTGTGTGCATGCTGTGCACTTACAGACAGGTTATTACCTGGTGAGAGCTTTATTATGTGCATAGAGGCAGAGCTGTATGCATGCTGTGCACTTACAGGTTATTACCCGGCGAGAGCTTTATTATATGCATAGAGGCAGAGCTGTATTCATGCTGTGCACTTACAGGTTATTACCCGGTGAGAGCTTTATTATATGCATAGAGGCAGAGCTGTGTGCATGCTGTGCACTTAGAGACAGGTTATTACCCAGCGAAAGCTTTATTATGTGCATAGAGGCAGAGCTGTCTGCATGCTGTGCACTTGCAGGTTATTACCCGGTGAGAGCTTTATTATATGCATAGAGGCAGAGCTGTATGCATTCTGTGCACTTACAGACAGGTTATTACCTGGTGAGAGCTTTATTATATGCATAGAGGCAGAGCTGAATGCATTGCGTGCACCTACAGACAGGTTATTACCCGGTGAAAGCTTTATTATATGCATAGAGGCAGAGCTGTGTGCATGCTGTGCACTTACAGACAGGTTATTACCCGGCGAGAGCTTTATTATATGCATAGAGCCAGAGCTGTATGCATTCTGTGCACTTACAGGTTATTACCCGGTGAAAGCTTTATTATATGCATAGAGGCAGAGCTGTGTGCATGCTGTGCACTTACAGACAGGTTATTACCCGGCGAGAGCTTTATTATATGCATAGAGCCAGAGCTGTATGCATTCTGTGCACTTACATGTTATTACCCGGTGAAAGCTTTATTATATACATAGAGGCAGAACTGTATGCATGCTGTGCACTTAGACATGTTATATTACCTGGCGAGGCAGGTTATTACCCAGCGAGAGCTTTATTATATGCATATTCTGTGAACCTGCAGAGAGCTTTAGTATATGCATAGAGGCAGAGCTGTATGTATTCCGTGCACTTACAGACAGGTTATTACCCGGCGAGAGCTTTATTATATGCAGAGGCAGAGCTGTATGCATGCTGTGCACTTACAGGTTATTACCTGGCAAAATCTTTAGTATATGCATAGAGGCAGAGCTGTATGCATTCCGTTCACTTACAGACATGTTATATTACCCGGCGAGGCAGGTTATTACCCTGCGAGAGCTTTATTATATGCATAGAGGCAGAGCTGTATGCATGCTGTGCACTTACAGAGAGGTTATTACCCGGCGAGAGCTTTAGTATATGCATAGAGGCAGAGCTGTATGCATGCTGTGCACTTACAGACATGTTATATTACCCGGCGAGGCAGGTTATTTATTACACGGCGAGAGCTTTAGTATATGCATAGAGGCAGAGCTGTATGCATTCTGTGCACTTACAGACAGGTTATATTACCTGGCGAGGCAGGTTATTACCCTGCGAGAGCTTTATTATATGCATAGAGGCAGAGCTGTATGCATGCTGTGCACTTACAGAGAGGTTATTACCCTGCGAGAGCTTTATTATATGCATAGAGGCAGAGCTGTATGCATGCTGTGCACTTACAGACATGTTATATTACCCGGCGAGGCAGGTTATTACCCGGTGAGAGCTTTAGTATATGCATAGAGGCAGAGCTGTATGCATGCTGTGCACTTACAGGCATGTTATATTACCCGGCGAGGCAGGTTATTACCCTGCGAGAGCTTTATTATATGCATAGAGGCAGAGCTGTATGCATGCTGTGCACTTACAGAGAGGTTATTACCCGGCGAGAGCTTTAGTATATGCATAGAGGCAGAGCTGTATGCATGCTGTACACTTACATGCATGTTATATTACCCGGCGAGGCAGGTTATTACCCGGTGAGAGCTTTAGTATATGCATAGAGGCAGAGCTGTATGCATTCTGTGCACTTACAGGCATGTTATATTACCCGGCGAGGCAGGTTATTACCCGGTGAGAGCTTTAGTATATGCATAGAGGCAGAGCTGTATGCATGCTGTGCACTTACAGACAGGTTATATTACCCGGCGAGGCAGGTTATTACCCGGTGAGAGCTTTAGTATATGCATAGAGGCAGAGCTGTATGCATGCTGTGCACTTACAGACAGGTTATATTAACCGAGGTGATGTTTTGCAAACGTGCCTCGGTATATAAAAAACCCTTAAAAACCCTTAAAATATTACCCGGCGAGGCAGGTTATTACACGGTGAGAGTCGCCTGTATCCACGGACAGCGAGATTATTCCGCCGCTGCCGGGAGCGGAGTTGTGGCTTGTCTCGTTGCTCTGGGAGACGGCTCTGCACAGGACTCAGGGCTGGGGGAGGAGGAAGGAGAGACCTGGCTTCACACAACAGCTCCAGGCAGCCGCTTGCAGTAATTAAATTGCCTTGATTTGAAAAGATTTCTTTTAACAACTTAACTTCCACAATGCATTTTATATTTTCTTAATGTTTGTCTTTATTTTGTTCGCTTCCACCCTTTGGACTGGAACGATTCAATGAAAAGGCAACACTTTCCATGAATTCTTTTTTTTTTTTTTTAACAGGATTTTGTTTTTAATGAAGATTTTGGACCTTATAAGACTTAAAGCCGAAAACCGTGCCTAGCGTAGATGCCTTATTTTGCACTTAATGCTGATTCAGTTGTACATACCACCGACAGTTATTTTACCCACAGAGAAGATCTGTTTTCTTTAAACCCGGGCTTCTAGTCCACACTGAAAAGGAATTTTTGCATGCTGCGTTTGTACAGAACAACTGAACACTGTAGACAGAAACAGCAGGTAAAGACGGTCATACCTGTGCACCCTGTGTTTAAAAAGGCACAAGGACTTCAGCTGGAAGAGGGGTTTTCTTCCCAGGCGTCAGAGCAGCTTATTCCAGCTTTTGAATAGCCATTTTGCTTATGAAATCTGCCTTGAACTGATTTAATACAAGATTCCACAAATACTTAAGTTTTGTACACTAAGACTACCTGCTATGTGTGTTCAGGCAGCTTCGGTCACCCATTTAATATTCAGAAGTAAATTCTGCACCAGGAATAAGGGAACACTGCGTGCATTTTCCCAGTGGAAAGCTGTCCCTTTCAGGGCAAATCGGCTCATCATTTTGATAAACAACAGGATTATTGTTAGTTTGTGAGGCGTGAATCTAGTGCCCAGAAAAAGAAGGAATGTCTTTCTATAGAGCACATACGTTCTCTTAATAGCCCCTGAAAAGGGGGCTTTACATCATTAGGAAACCAGCATGTGATGCGGGTACAGGAATGAACTTGTGGAATTGCTGCAAATTTGCTTAAAGCTCTTTTTTTCTTTTTTCCTCTTGGGTTATGTAAATTAAAATATTATGGCTGAATAATGGCTTATAATTAAAAAAAAAAAAAATCCTTAGAAAAATAATGATGTTGTCCCCTATGAAGCTGGGACCTGTGTACCGTGTTCTGGAAAGGTCATTTGGTCCAAGGCCAACCAGAGGTGCCAGAATCTGCAGATCTTGCTTTCTCCAGGACTAATAGGAGCTATGGACTAGTAAACTATACATTTTCAATTAAATCTGCATCAAACAGAATTATTTAAAAATGATTGAAGGTGATTCTTAATCCCTCGTGCAATAAGTTCCCTGTTGGCGCATCTTCTCTCTCTCTCTTTTCGTAGCAGTTTGCACGTAGAAGCAATAGAATGGGTAGAAATAGCATCACTTTTTTTATTTTAATGCTGTCTTGTTTTCGTGCAGATCAAGATATCTAGAAGTGAAGGAAGAAAAGAAACATTTGCCTATGTTTGCCCAACCAAAACTGATAAGCGAATCGGGGGCATAAAGCTGAGATGCAGAATAAGTGATATGAACAACAGGGGAGGAGGAATAATGCTGTGGAAAAGCAAAGTATGTACATACAAACTGCCTAATAACAAATACATTTTTTTCTGGTAAACTACTATTAATGTAATGCTATTTTAAAGCAATGTTTTAAAAATAATAGTCTATAAAATATGCAAGTGCCGCGTCTTTGGCTGGGGTTACCAGGTATCTCTGAGTCGTCAAAGATGGAGCGATTCAGTCTTAATTTTGTCCCACTGTGCATTCGGACTGGGTAGTGACAGCAGGACTGTCAGTCCCAACGTTTGCTCTCTTCCTGGTGACGGGAAGTTGCTCCATTTTGGCTAAAGAAAGCCTTGCAGTTTAAGAAGCTCAGATACTAAGTGAAGGATGAGATTTTACAGTAGCTCCAGTGTTTGATCAAAGAAGGGTGGGTGACGAGAGAATAATACCAGCTTGATTCATAAGTATTATTTTCCCCATTCTGTGCTTATGGGGGGAAAGCAATTTTATAGAATAACGTTAACTGTGTTACATTTGAGGTTAATGTCCAACAGCTCGCGCAAGTCGGCAGACACACACAGAAGTGAGTGCGCAACCTGTACTTTACAAACCATGGCAGGAGCTGCACGGTTTATAAAGCATCGTGAATCTCTGCCCCAAAAGGATATGTATATGTTTCAGTATGCACACAGTTTCGTAACGCAGGGTGCCACAAACTTTCTAAAGCTATTTTAGAAAATGACATGCGCATATTTTCCACATGAAATAATTGTAACGTGCATGTAACGATGGCAGTTTATGCATGGAGGCATGCATTTTAATAAAGTATGCATGCACTCTGCTTTACCAGGGTGCGTGCGTGTAATCGCCAGTTCACCCAGACCCTCCGCCCTGACCCCACTCTCCCACCACTTAACCCAGACCTCCCACCCAAAAATCCAGACAAAAGACAAGTGCAATTTCAGTTCTGTGACTCACTTTCCAGGAGTAAAAGCCTACGGACGAGTTCAGCAATGTGTATCCTGCTTACAAAATAGCAACTTTATGTTTGGATATCTGAGCCCTATCCCTCAGAACTCCCTTTAAAATTTACGCGTGACATGACTAGGACACACACATCAGGTTTGTGTAAAATACTACGTAACTTCCAGTTGTGCAAATTACTTGTTGGAGAATCGGGAAGGAGGCCTTTCATCTGTTGGCTTTCAAAAAATAAGATGTCTGATTTGTCAAGGATGTATTCTATTTTGTTGAAATGGGCCCGGAGAATGAAAACACTCTTATGCACCAGAAATTTGAATCTCTTATAATGTGTCTTTTAGTGTATCCTCTCTCTGTACATAATTTGCAAGATCCATGATCTAGTCATTCTTTGTGTCACGTTAAAAAAAAAAATAAACAAAAAAACCCCCATTTATGATCACTTTTTGGAACATTTGGGGATTGCTTTTGGTTCCTTGGTATACCGGCCAAAATCATCCCTTAGGAATGCTAAGGAAGACATTTTGAATTAAAATGATTTAGCCATTTTATGTATTTCCTGCATCTGAAACTGCAGGCACTGTTAACTTGCTGCCGGTACTGTGCGTGTTGTATGTCTGGGGATACAAAAAAGTACACAGTGTTACACATGCTCCCTTCTGGAAGTGTGTGCGTTGTGCATCTGACAGGAGTAAGGTACCCAAGATAGTCACGCGTGCTCTGTGTCTGGCAGCCAATTGGAGTGAAAGTGTGTGTGTGCTATTCACAGAATTTCTGTGAATTTAATTTATTTAATATATTTCTATTTTACCTTCTTTCAAAAGCATTGCAGGAGGCAGTTTGTGGCAACAGGGGAACAAGGTGCCCCTTGGATGCTGTTCTTGATGGGTTTCTCCAGTAGTGCAAAAATGTAATGTAATGGAAAGACCAGTTTAGTTTACACATCATCCCAACTCATTTTTCTCGACTGTTTACTACCATCAGAACATATAAGCTGCCAGGACCCTCGGAAATCACTTTTCTGGTTTTACAATAATTGAAAACCTGCTCCTGGCTACTCCGAGGAAAGATGTGTCCCTTGCGATTCCAAGCTCTTTATGGAAAATATGTCCTATACAAAAGGCAGCAGGATTTGTAATCGCCAAGTGTCAACAAATGGAGCCTCTGTGACTCCTAAATTCTCATTTCTTCCACTGAAGATCTAATGTTCTGGCAGCTGCTTTGCTCTCCCTACTCTGCCAATAAAGTTTTATGCAAAACCTGCCTGCCCTTCCAGTTCAGTGGAGGACTTTTCTAATGAGTCTCTACCTTTCCTGTGAACGTGCAGGTGAGGACCTTTCTTACTGACAGGCCGATACAGTACCGACTCGTAAAAAAAAGTGCAGCAGTGTATATCGCCCGCTCGTCTGGCGCACACACATTTTGGTTCACAGTCCGCTCTATTCAGTATTCAAATCGTAGGCAAATCCAAGTGGTGGCTAAGGCGCACCAAACGCGCGCCTAAAGCGCGGTTAGAGTTCGGTATTGATTTTACTGTATAGGCGTTATACAGTATCCAGGGCGCGCTGCCCAAATTGCTCTTCCCTACATGTCATTTCCCTACATGTCATTTCAATTGACATTTGAAGAGGAGTTACATTTCGAAAATGAATTCCAATACTCATTTGCCATGCCAAAATTAAAAATTGTTCACAAGAAATCAATAAAGACCCCTCTTGACATTGTCTGAAGAAGGGAGCATGATAGACTTTATCTTCTAAAAACCCATATTCGCAATGCGTTCAGATTCCAAAAATGTATACCAAAAGTTATTTGTCAAGTGTAGGAAAATAAATAGCTATCCAGTCTTCCCAGCCGCTCTGCTGTACAGCTACCAACCTTTCTGGACGCTCAAGGCAGCGCCTTTTTCTGCCCACCGTCCATGGCGTGGACGTCCATGGTCGCAGGCCTGGCTAACTTCCAACCTCCATGGGCTCTTGAGCACCCGGAAGGTTTGGTAGCTGTACCAACATGTCTGTATGGCTACCAACTTTTCTGGACGCTCAAGGCAGCGGCCACTCCGCCGCAGGCCATGGACGTTGAAAGATAGCATGGCCTGCGAACATGGACGTTCCCGCCTTTTTCTGCCCAGTTCTTCATTTTCTGGACGCTCAAGGCAGCGGCCCAGCTTCCAAACTCCATGGCCTCTTGAACGTCCATAAGGTTTCATTTGAATAGGGGTTGTCATTTCGAAATGGACATGTCCGTACAGCTACCAACCTTTCCGGACGCTCAAGGCAGCGTGCCTCCTTGGCCTCTTGTGCGTCCGGAAAGGTTGGTAGCTATACCGACATGTCCATACAGCTACCAACCTTACCGGACGCTCAAGGCAGCGTGCCTTCTGCAGCTTCCTTCTCTCCGGCATCTGTAGAGATGTCCGTAGAGGAGTCCATGTCTCTGCTGGACCCTCAGAGACGCCCAGAGTACTGTTGGATACTCACAAAATAGAACACAAACATACCTCCTCTGGTCTTGCAGCTGGGTTCTCTTGTTGGCTGTTGTCTCTAATCGGCCGTCTACAATTCCCTTGCCGAGCATTTCTTATTCTGGTTCTCATCCGAATGAAAAAGATCGCCATGATGCTGTCCAGTCCGATTCTGACTGTCACAGAGCACAACACCAAACTAACGCCAGGGTCAAGGTAGGTGGTAAATATAGAGGTTAAAGATGCGGTAAAAATACTGGTTAAAGACGTGCTACTTTGGGCGCGCGTTACTGTATCGAGGGGAATAGCTAATCCAATCATTAACATGCCATATACATGCGGCGGGCGCTAATGGCAGTGCGTCTTTTTCGGCACGCGGTAAGGACACGTAAAAGACGATACTGAATCACGCATCCGGCTTTCGCGCTTAAAACGCGCGTCCAGTGCGGGTTAAAAGACGCGCTGGCGCGGCCGCGCTTTACTGCATCGGCCTGTGAGAAAGCCCATAAACGTATTCTGTAACCCAATGTATGCTTCAGCCTGAAACCAAAATATTGTAGTTTTAGTTTTGGTGTCCGATTTTATGATCATTTGAAGGCCAGAATGACGTGTCTGCTAACTGAAGTGTTTTCCAGCTCTTCTAAGAAAACGGGATCAGGATAATCCATGCCATTCTAATGAAGTTCTTTTCTTGGCACTGAGACAATCGGTGCTAAACTAAAATCTGGACCGGTGCGCAAATGCCGTCCAGAGATTTAAAATTAACATAATAAAAGTTTGGTTTCCTTGAATTCCTTTTCAGTGCTTGTTGTCATGGAAGGCCACTTGTAGGGAACAGGTTGGTGATCTTGATAACGTGAAACTCAGTGCCTTTAATTATGGTAGGCGCTAAAAGAATCACAAAGGAATAAAACGTTTTGAGCAGCGGTGCAGTCACTGATAGTCCACAAAAAGAAGCGATCTTTCCTGTTTTTATGTGCGGAAAGCTGTACAAACACCGTGCTAGCTGCATAAAAAGCTTTTGCTGGTTGTAGAATGAGGGTAAGAATAAAATATTATTGGGGGGGGGGGGGGGGGGGGGAAGTAATGGTGTTACCAAATTTTAAGATTAATTGAGAATCTGAAACTTCCTACCAGGCTGAGAAAAATCATATTCTCCTTTTCTTTCCTATTCTAGGAGCAAAGATGCCTTTTTTTTTTTTTTTTTTTAATGTAGAAATGTAGAAGAACAAGGAAGGACAGTAAAGGCAGAACAAGGAAAATAAGCAAAGCCTGAAGGGAGAGACACATGAAGAATGTCAAGGTAAAACACAGAGGATACTTAATTACAACGGGGTTAAGGGAGGCGTCCTGTGCCTGTGGCAAAACTGCACAGATTAGATGGACCTTGCATCTTAATCTGCCGTCAGATTCCCTGTATCTGTGTAAAGAGAGGCTCTCGGCCTGCCACGGCACAGCCGAGATAAGGCCCCCTATTTCTTTGTCCGTGGGCTGTCCTTTCCTGCTGACATCTACATCATAATAATCGCCAGTTACGCAAAATCTCAGGTATATACAATTAAAGATACAGTACGTGCGCGTGGTACTGTTTCCTACAAGCATTTTGTTTCTAATGCTCTTGCACGGATGTTTGGTTACAATGCAGCACATATGGAAGGACATTAGGCAGTGGCACAAATATTCCATGAATTTATGTAGCAGTGCCACGACGACAAATTAAGAGTGGAAACGAAACACCACAAAGCCTCGGGATGCAGACTTGGGACTCCATGGATCTGCTCTCGACAACCTTTCACTTACGAAAAGAGCTTCCCGCGTCTTCTGACAGAAGAAGGGATTATCTGGCGAGCGTCACGTGACCGGCCAGGGCAGGAGTACAGGAAACCGTGGATTAAATCCACTCCGAGGCAGTAGAGCGCAATAAATGATGACAGATAAAGTCCAAAATGGCTCCTCCGCTTTGGGTATGTGCGCATATGGATCCCATCTACAGTCCACTACCAACTCCCTCCTCTTCCGTGCCTTTTAACTGACCTCTCGACCCTTAACCTGCTGCTTTCCTCCCTATCTATCCAAGCATACTCACAATCTGCTAGGGTGATGGCCTCCGCCACCGCCGCTGGACAGCCATTTCAGGCCTTGTCATCTACAACTTTGATTCTTACAAGACCAGTACGTGAGCTAAAATCCAAGGCCCTCTTCTGTCTTATCACCAAGTTTTGTAATAATCCCCACAGCGGCCAAGGTTAAGTGAGATAGTTGTCAAAAAAAAAACAAAAAACCCCCAAAAACATTGGTCTCCTATGCTGATTGGATTTTAACCATAGGTGGAGAGGGTCAGACTCCAGTAAATGATGAACTTCTAACCATGCTCGGGTAATAACCAACGTTACATGATCCCAGGATGTTTCGAGAGCAATATTCCAAGCCCTTTGTGTGGGTAAATAACTGATTTTTACCCAGGTAACTTGACCTTCATGAAAAAGTCCCTCTTTAGAGAAATTGAAAAGCATGCAGCGTGTTCGCACACTAAAAAGGAGCATTCATGTGGGCATGTTTAGGTACAATGTGTGTACTTGGCATTTTTCATAAGTACACACACTATCTCTTCCCCCCCGCCCGTTTTAATGCATCGACTTTTGCAGCTGCTAATGAGTAAAGATGGCCGGCGCCATCTTTAAAGATGGCGCCGGCCATCCAGTGCTCCTACCATGTGACAGGGGCCGGCCAATGGCACGTATACCCTGTCACATGGTAAGGGCAAAGGGGCATCGGCGCCATTTTTCTTTTAGAACAGGTGATGCCTGGGAACAGGAAGTCTGTCCCCGAGGCCCCCCTGGATCTCTCCTCTCCCCGAGGCCCCCCTGGATCTCTCCCCGAGGCCCCCCTGGACCACCAGGTAAATTTTAAAAGGTTTTGGGGGGGTCGGGAGGGTGGGGTTGATTTAAAGGGTCGGGTGGGTTTTGTTTTTTTTTAGCGGCGCGGGCCTCCCTAAAAAAAAAAGGGTCGGGAGGGTGGGGGAGGCTAAGGGGGGGTCGATTTAAAGGGTCGGGTGGGTTTTTTTATTTTATTGGGCCATCGGCGCCATTTTAATTAGTGGCAGCCAAATGGCGCCGATGGCCCGAGAGCAGGAGATCGCGCCGGGACCCCCCCCCCCCCCCCCCCACTGGACCACCAGGTAATTTAACATTTTGGGGGGGTTCGGGAGGGTGGGGGGAGGGTAAGGAATTGGTTTTAAAGGGTCGGGGTGGGTTTAGGGGTTGTTTTGGTGTGCCGGTTTTCCCGCCCTCCCCCAAATAATTCCCGTGCCCTATTTAACGATACAATACAAATGCCCCTGACGATAAATCGGGGGCATTTGTATTGTATCGTGCACTCTAACGATTTAGGACGATTTTAAAATTATCTGACGATAATTTTAATCGTTCAAAAACGATTCACATCCCTAATAGGTAGTACTAAGAAACTAGAAAAGGACTTATACACACAGGCAAAAGTCACCAGATAACATATATGCGTTCTTTACCTTTATTTTTATCACACTTAAGTTTTAAGTTAAAGAATTACAGTATATCGCATATATGGATAGCCCATAAAGGGAATTTCAATACACACTACATATAGCTTATAATATTTTGAATCATGTATCTGAACAGCTTCGGCACCCTCTGTTTAAAGTAAAATCTATTTCAAATTTATTCAAGTGCCTATTTGTAAACCGTTGTGATGGTATAATCACTAAACGACGGTATAGAAAAGTGTTTAAATAAATAAATAAATAAAGGGCCCGCACGCTGCGTTGTCTTGTCCCGCAGCGTTTCACCATGAGACAAAACTACGTGCCATACAGCCACAACGTTTTTTCGGGGGAGGGGGTCCCACTATCGTGATGACACCTCCACCCCCCTCCCCCCCCAGTGATAGTGGGAACCCTCCCAAGAAAAACCATTGCAGCCTAGTGCCTTTAGGTGTTAACCGGATACATCTGCTGAATATCGGTCTCTTGGGTGCCTAAATTTAGGAGCTCAGCTTTTTTTTGGATGTTGGCCTCATTATGACTAAATAACATCACAGGTTTTCTGTGAGTCTTTCTTGCGGTTATATCTTCTCAGTGGTCGTGGAATAGCTCGGGTTCTCTTTTGTTTCTCGATGTGCGCTGAAAAGATCGTGGAGCAGACTTAAACAAAATACATGAATAATGCTGTGTGAATTTGAGTGCAGACAGTAAAAATGCAAGCTGGACAGCACTGGTTAGTCAGAGTATGGTCCAGTGCTCTGCCTGCTCCCCTCACAGCTCTGCTAGTGCAGCACCCAGAGCCCTTGCACTATTATATCCTTGTAATCCCGGCCTCTCCTTTTTATACTGCTAATTATGCCAAATCATGCAGTGCTTCTCTGATGTGGGCAGGCTTTTCTTTTCCATGAAAATCTTAGAACATAATACTAATCCTGTCTTCCAACAGCTTGCACAGTTATTCCTCTTTTTTTTTTTTTTTTTATAGCTGACCTAGAATTCCATAGTTTCAGAGATTTTTCATTTCGCTGGGATGTGTACACAGCTCTCTCCTCGGGGATGAACTTCTTTTGCTTAAGCTACTGAGTGACTAATTCTTGCTGTTACTTTTCAGAAACCGCAGCTGAAAGTGTGCGTGTCTCTCAGCAAATAGATATAAAACAGTAAATATAGCTGTGGAGGGACGTCTGTCTTAGGGCTGTTGTCACGTTAATTTAACCCACGCAAGCAAATCAGGGGATAAATTACCCCACATTAAATTTCTTATTCCAAGAAAGTAATTGCACTTTGTCGAGGCATAGTAGTTTCTCACGTGATGGCTCTACATTGTCATTCATTCAATTTAACATGCATTACCTGGCTATGCGAACAAAGCTAGATAAAGAACTGATTTGCAGAATTATGCAGCTCATCTGGCTTTCGTAGATTTTGTGGCAATGTTTGTAATAGCTACATATCATTTGATAGAAGAGCAAATAAAGAGTGAAAAATTTCATAAATAAATTTGTGCACATTATTTGCCGATTTAACATTCATTAGTGAAATCGTCGTGCCTTAGTATATCGGCCTCCTCAAATGCAGAGCTAAATTGTTAATCAATGTCCATCTATCTTTTATTTATTTATTTATTTTTACCGGTAATTTAAATGTTAACATAAATTCTATAGGTAAATAAAATGCCCTCCAAAGTTCTTATCCTTTGCCATTAAACATTTGGTCCAGTAATAACTATTTTAAATACTTGATCAATAACCCAAACATTGGTGGGTTTTTAAGAATTTTGAAACGTTACAAGCCTCCGGTTTTTGGTGGATAGCATTTCATGCTCCTGGAGTAAAACTCTTTATCTCTAGCAAGCTTACTTGTCCCTACAGCATTCTTAATAGCTTTCTGTGTGACTTTATAGACAATAAACAAGCTTTATAACCCATTCAGTTCATCATCAACTCAAGACTGGATATCTGTGGTCTCATTTTGTAGCATTTGAGAGGAATGCCTACCCCTTTTAGCTCCAGAAAGATTGAGAATTTGAGGTGAACACATCCATGTACAGATGAAAAAGGGGAGAGGGACATGGCACAAACGAAGCAACTTGCATCAAAACCCAACAGGAGGAGGTAACCTCCAATTCCCGCAGTCACCAGTTCTCTCGGGTTTTTCAGGGTATCTCCAAAGAATATATAGACGAGATCGACTTGCATGCACACTGCTTCAGTTTTATGCAAACCTCTTATGTACCTTCATCAGGGATGTTCTGAAAAGCTGAGGGAAGCGGTGTCCATGGGGACTGGAGGTTGCCTACGCCTGGCCCCCATATTGAGTCAGGGCTTTCATAGCACACATTTTGAGTGTAGTCCGAGCAGAAGGGATCCTGTAGAGCAGTCTTCCAAGCAGAATAAAGTAATAGGACCAGGTTTGTCACTTCATTTATCTTATAATATTAAATGTATTGTTGCTTTGTTAAATTTTCAGCGGTGTCTCTTGAATTTCTCGGATACAATGTTTTATGGGTCTTCGGTGTCAAGCATGACTCCCCCTTCTAAGAACAAGCTGAAGCGTCATAGTAAGATATTCACGCAAGTGCTTTACCGAACGCTGAGCTACAGGGACCGTCGCTCCGTGTCAGCCTTACCTGACTTTGGAATCGACGATCCTGCCGAGCTATCTACCCAGCCCTCTGCCCCTGGAGTCCTGAAGGTTTTTGGGGGCAACATCCGCGCAGGAACTCACTATAAAAGCGTCCTAGCCACACCTCACTCCAGCGCGCAGGAGCTTGTGAAGGAGGCACTGGAACGCTACGCGCTGAGCAAGGTGCACTCCAGTCGCTATGTGCTGTGTGATGTCATCGGGAGGTTTGAGGGGTCAGAGAAGCAGTGGCAAACCGAGTGCCTGAGGGTCCTCGCGGATAATGAAAAGCCCCTTCTGATCCAGGACCTCTGGAAGCCCAAGGAGGGGTTTTCTCGAAGGTTTGAGCTGCGGAAGAGATCGGAGTTGGAGGAACTGGCTGCCAAGGAGATCGACACAGTCACAGCAGGTAAGCAAACGGACCACAATTAAAGCATCGATACCGCATGTGTTCCCCTTGCTTCAGTTTTTTTGGTGGTGATTCCATTTCTTTGAGAAAACTATAAATCTCCTATTTGCTATTTCCTGTAACAAAAAGGTGTTCCAGTGTGGTATTTTGTACCTTCTGGCCTGCTGCACCCCTGCTAGACCCACTATTTTTTTTCTAGCTGAGATGAGTGATAAGTAAATTTGGTAGCGAAGCTGTGAAAAGAGAACTGATATGATACTGTTAAAATATGTTTATGAACGCAGATTAAGAATTTAAGGAAGCTGCTGCTCTGTTGGAGAATGTACAACTAATTATGAGACGGGATATATATGTAGCATTTGTTTGGTGAACAGCATTGTTTCGTCCAGAGTTCAGTTTTTATATTTGGTGCGCGGTTCATCTTCACGTTACGGAAGAGTTTATGTATTGTTTCATCATTTTAGAGTGTATGGACCTCCTCATTCCACTTAAATACAAGTTTAAGCTAAAAATCTGGCTCCACACTCGTAGCCTAGCTGCCCTTACTTGACCACAGTTAAACAAGGGCTTTTACTTTTATTTTTTCCCCAAGGAAAGTTATCCCCCCAGTTTTAAAAAAATTTCAGTGAGAGGCTGCAGTCCCTGTTAGATTCCCTGTTATATTAATAAATACTGGATGGGTCTAGTGCTTTATAAGCAGCATGTATCCTGTTTATATTTGATTTTTATAGCTCCTGCAGCACAGAAAGGAACCAGTGATTTTGAATTTGAATGTTAATAGTGCAGACAAGCAAATGTGCTCACTAGAAAGTGAATTTTAAAAGCCTAGTGCGCACCAACATCGGGAAATAAGAACATGCCATACTGGGTCAGACCAAGGGTCCATCAAGCCCAGCATCCTGTTTCCAACAGTGGCCAATCCAGGCCATAAGAACCTGGCAAGTACCCAAAAACTAAGTCTATTCCATGTAACCATTGCTAATGGCAGTGGCTATTCTCTAAGTCAACTGAATTAATAGCAGGTAATGGACTTCTCCAAGAACTTATCCAATCCTTTTTTAAACCCAGCTATACTAACTGCACTAACCACATCCTCTGGCAACAAATTCCAGAGTTCAATTGTGCGTTGAGTGAAAAAGAACTTTCTCCGATTAGTTTTAAATGTGCCACATGCTAACTTCATGGAGTGCCCCCTAGTCTTTCTATTATCCGACAGAGTAAATAACCGATTCACATCTACCCGTTCTAGACCTCTCATGATCTTAAACACCTCTATCATATCCCCCCTCAGCCGTCTCTTCTCCAAACTGAAAAGTCCTAACCTCTTTAGCCTTTCCTCATAGGGGAGCTGTTCCATTCCCCTTTATTATTTTGGTCGCCCTTCTCTGTACCTTCTCTATTGCAACTATATCTTTTTTGAGATGTGGCGACCAAGATGCACAAGTTAGGCTCGCAGGCGCCCACAGAATTTTAAAAGCTGCTCAGATGCACACGTGGGCAGGGCGTGGCCATGAGATGTGCCCTTAAATACTCCCCTGCCCCAGCCTGCGCCCTGGTTCACTGCCACGTAACTTTACTTCTGCTATGGAGGAGGTGAAACTTAAAAAAAAAAAAGAAATTAGCTGCTTCTGCTGGGTTTAAAGGCCTGGGGTAACGGGGGGAGGGGGATTGCAGGCTTTCAAACCAGGGGGGTTTGGAGGACCTAGCTCTGAACTGGTGGACAAACCGGTGAAACTGACAGTGACATGGATGTGTACGTGTTACAAACTACCACGTAAATGCGGTAGAATCTGGATTTGCAGGCCTGGGTGCACGCCCAGTTAAAATCGGGTGCACATGTGCATGCAGCCAGGCTATTTTACAACATGCGTGCAAGTTATAAAACAGCTGTGTATATGCACATGCGCCAAAGTGCGTCTGCGCACCAGTTTGAAAGTTACTGGACCTGCTGTTCAAACCTCTTTAAATGTTTGCAGCAAACTAACAGGTCGATCCAGTAAGGCCGCGGTAGAAACAGTGCGGTAGTGTCAGGCGCACCCTTCCTCCCCGCACGCACAGTTCTCTTCACTAACTCCCCGATACTCTCCTCTAATCGCATGCAAATGCATGCCGCGGCTTTAAAGCGGTAGGGAAGGGTTATGGCCGCGTAACCCATTTTACTGTATAGGCGCTTAATACAGCGCCTATACAGTAACCAGGGTGCGCTGGTACCTGTCAATTCAAATGACATTTGAAATGACAGGTACCAGGAAGTGTAAAAATCAAAATTTTTAAATACCTGTCGGAGGGCCGCGTGGGTCCAGGCGGCCGGCGGGATCCGGGGGGCCGGTGGTCGCGTGTTAAATCTAGGCCGCGGGCGGGTGGGCGCCTGTTCTGGGCGGCGGGGGGTGGACGCGCGTTAGTTTCAGACGGCCGCGTGGGTCCAGGCGGCCGGCGGCGGCGGGAGCCGGGTGGTCGCGTGTTAAATCTAGGCCGCGGGCGGGTGGGCGCCTGTTCCGGGCGGCGGCAGCGGCGGCGGGGGGATACGCGTTAGTTCGAGACGGCCGGCGGGTGGTCGCGTGTTAAATCTAGGCCGGGTCCGCACAGGCGCGCATTCACTGCCGGTGGGGGCTGCCTCTCCCGGCAGTGAATGAATTCATTCATCCAGGCGGAGGAGCCGGTGGCGAAAGCAGCCGGCTCCTCCGCCTGGATGAATGAATGCGCGCCTGTGCGACCCCTGCGATTCGGCGCTCAAGGCAGTCACATGCCGTGACGTCACGCCTTGAGCGCCGAATCGCAGGGGTCGCACAGGCGCGCATTCATTCATCCAGGCGGAGGAGCCGGTGGCGAAAGCAGCCGGCTCCTCCGCCTGGATGAATGAATTCATTCACTGCAGGTGGGGGCTGCCTCTCCCGGCAGCCCCCACCGGCAGTGAATGAATGCGCGCCTGTGCGACCCCTGCGATTGGGCGCTCAAGGCAGTCACATGCCGTGACGTCACGCCTTGAGCGCCCAATCGCAGGGGTCGCACAGGCGCGCATTCATTCATTCACTGCCGGTGGGGGCTGCCGGGAAAGGCAGCCCCCACCGGCAGTGAATGCGCGCCTGTGCGGACCCGGCCTAGATTTAACACGCGACCGCCCGCCGGCCGTCTCGAACTAACGCGTGTCCCGCTGCCGCCGCCGCCCGGAACAGGCGCCCACCCGCCCGCGGCCTAGATTTAACACTTCTGACAGGTTTTATGTGTCCCACATCATTACATTTTCTCGATCATCTCTGTATCGCTTTTTTTTTAAATTGTGTTTTATTGTTTTTGAGTATCTTAAGCGGTGTCGATGGATTTATTACTAGACTCACAGTCCTAACTCCTACTAGGGGGAGGCGGTAAACTAACACGTTACGGCCGCGGCAAAACAGTGCGTTACTAATGAGAGAACCTGAGCGCGCGTTACGGTATCGGAGGGGAATAGCTAATTCCTTCATTATACAGCTAATTCGTTCATTTACATGCCGGGTGCGGGAAGGGTTACGCGTCTGTTTTAAGAAGCACTACGGATGCGCAAAATTGGAGACTGTATCGCTGGTTTGCCTTACGCGTCCGAATTGTGCGCAGCGAGCTCGTTACAGACGAGAAATCTTCAACTGAACTTTACTGGATCGACCTGCAAATTAATGACGATAGAGATTTTCAACTTCTGCAACACACATGCACCCTTTTACTTTTCTGGACGTTGACAAACAAATTGACAACAAACAGGCTGTTGCTTCTCAGTCGAAAATTTCAAGTAACAAATACTTTTTAAGTAGAGCAATTATCTGCTGCTTATCGTGCAGCAATGTTAGTAACATAATTTTATGAAAAATTCTGTTTATTGCATAAAACAATATCAGCCGAACAGTATCACAATCAATACTTGTTACTAACATTATTTTAGCATGGACTGGCAAAATGTTTTGGAGGCTTGCTAAAAAGGCAATCAACGAGCCATGTCGAAGACCTTAGTGTGCTCATGGAAAAAAAAGTATCAGAAATGGTGTGCTCGTGGTATTCTGGTGCATGGAAACCAAAATATGCTTGAGGTAAGTGGCAGGCTAAATAGTCCGAGCGTGCTGTGTCCTCCAAGCTCGTCTGTGCGGAGAGGAGGTGTGGGATAGCTGAGTATAAGTACACGCCAGGTGAGGAGGTGGAAAGAGAGCAGGAAACTGACAAGACTGCGTTTTTGGACCGTCTCCCTTGGGTGTTAGTAAGGATCTTGAGCCCAGAGTCTCTGAACACCTGCAGTGGTCTTTGGCTCGCTAATAATGTCAAACAACAAGAAAGACCTTTGGCGATTTATGGCTTGGAGATGCATTTATCTTGCGAAGAAAGGTGGGTTGGTTTTGGAAGTGCTTGGGTGTGTGTCGGCGTGTCTCCGCTTGTCACTTCCCTCCCTTCTCTCATTCTTGCTCTCTTCTCTTTGACTCCTTTCTCTTGTTGCTACCTTGTGAAAGCTTTTAATGTTGGGTTTTTTTTTGGGGTGGGGGAGGAAGGATTGGGGTGCCCATTGGCTAATCACGTGCCCCTGGAGAAGGTGACAGAGGAAACACACTGAAATGCACTTGAGCATATCCAGAATAAATCACGTTATGAGCTTCCCATTAGTAACTGCTAGGCTCTTGCTAAGTTAACACCAGGTTCTAGCAGGCATTAAATAGCAGCTCATGCTAAATAATGTGGAGCGTGAGCATGTCATAGTATTTAGCGTGCACATGAGGGCCTTGGCATTGCTGCTAGAATTTATTGCATAGGGCCCTGAAAGTATAGTGTGTATATAGATGCCCAAATTTTGGAGTCAAGTTATAGCTGGTGCTTAGGTCATGGAAGTAAATTAGCATATGTGCAGGCGATTTTCATCTTTATACGCGCGATGTGGACCACCCACGGAAACAGCAGGTGCAGAAGTACCCAGGTTATTTTAACACACACGTTTTGCGGCTGCAGTTTTTCAAAGGGAAGCAGTACGGGTTGCCTCTAGAGTTTTTATAAAGTCACTTTGGCTCATATAAACTGTTACAGTCATGCAGGGCAGATTGTTATTTAACCACTGTACATGTAACAGTGACCACATTCCCTGCAATCAAATATATATAATTTTTTTTTTTAACTTCATAGCGGGTGGGCACTGCTGGAATTTAAATTAAATGAGCTGAAATTCTAGCCATTACTAGAATTAAAAAATGCCTGGACATGATAGAGAGCAAGCACCGATAGAGGCTGTACTGTGAATTCCTCTCTGCATGGAGGGCAGGCGATATCACAAACAGCAAAAGGAAATCCTGAGTTATCAGTTGTCAGAGACGGCATCGCAGCCCAGTTGTGTACACAAATCCAAAATGGAAAAAAGAGTGTGCTGTTTACATGGATTCGAGCTTTTTGGCATTCCATTTCCATCTTCTCATTCAAAACAACTGAGATGGGCAATGTTAATAGTTTGAGTAATTACACAGAAAAGGGAGAATCCCATTATCTACATCTTAATTTGCAGCTTGTAAAATAATTTTGCATGCTTTAGTGCAGTTTAAGACTTGAATTTTCTGCCCTACTAGGGAGAACCTAACATAAGGGATTGCTTTGCTTTTTTTCTTTTTTCTTTAGCATGCTGGATAAAGAACCTTGTCCTGATTAGATGAAGAGGGAAACAGGGGGCTTTCATCTTGGCAGAGTAACATCGATTTGATTCCTCTCTGAAGAGGACCAAGCCTGAAAGCTATCACTCTCCTCCTATCAGTCAGATCACTGCAGAACATCTGGAGTGGAATGAGACAGTGCAGGGGAGGGGGGGAATGGCAGCTGGTGGGCTTCATCATGAATGAGTGGTGTGGGGACAGCGTCGGGTTGGGGGTGGGCTCCATTAGCACATCCGAGTTTGTTTTCAAATAAGTGGACCCCTGTTAGTTTCTTAAATCCAGTGGTGCTTCAGGTCGTAAACCAGAGCTACGTCAGGGATTATCACTTGTCTGATGCTGAATCCTGCTTCTATTAAAGGGAAGGAAGAGGAATTTCTTTCTCAGACCCTGACTGCAAATCCCAGTGCTGAGGAGTGAACGTTCCGTGGGCGGGGCTTGCAATTAATAATTCATGGTTGCTGTCGGCTCCAGCACTTCCTCCAGTCCCATTGCCTTAGGGACCCGAGGGCCTTCCAGTATTAAAGCGATTGGCGGGTTTCCTTTCCTTTTTGTATTTGATAGTCACAACTGTATTTTTATCGGATTTATGCCACGGTGCACGGTAATATACGAAAATCTAGGGCATTCGTACTGTGAGGGTATGAATGTGGTCAAGGCCTCTAAAGGGAGTTTGGACGACTTCTTGGAGGAAAGGTCCATAAACAACGATTAGGCGGGTAGACTTGGAAAAGCCACCTTTTATCTCTGGGAGTGATCAACAAGAAATTGCATCTATTCTTTGAGAGCGGCGGCAAAGAGGAGTGGAGATTCGGGGGGGAGAGGGGGGCGGCGAGCAGCGCCCACCCCGATTGTGGCCCAGAAAACCACACGCTCGGCAGGCGCAATGGAGAACGAGGTAGGAGTCAGGGCCACGACCGGGGGCGGTGCGACCGGATGGGGGGGGGGCGGATGAAAGACAGAAGGTGCCTAGGCCGCCTAATCCCCTTGCACCGGCCCTGAGTACACGTTAATGTGGATGGTAATGCAAGAACTTAACTGCACCTCCTTGAGATGTACTTAAATCTATTTGCATGCATTTTGCACATTTTAGTGCTTGTACATTTTTGCTGAGCTAATAGGTAATGAGCTGTTTTTCACAGTTTTGCATCTCACTATGTCCGCATAGATTTTGCATTAAAGCCAGTGCAGGCTAGTTTATGCGTGTTTCCACTTCCACCAGATATCACTTTGAGCATCTTCTGGAAAAGCGGTTAATAAATCAAACAAATAAGTAAGCACAGGAGGTTATTATGTCTTAATGCATTGGCCCCTATTGAAGTTAATTCTCTGGGCTTAGCTTTTTTTTTTTGTTTTGCCACCTTCTTGTCTTTTTCCAGGCGGTAGAAATATGCTCAAAATCCATCCGGCCATTTCATGGATTGGTAATTTTCCCTGTTCCTGCTTCCTAGCTTCAGCTGTCACCTTGGTAACTGACGCGTACTCTCTCCGGGAGACTGGAAGGGATAAACACATCACGTCTGATACAAGACATGACCCTTTTCGCAGCCTCTTCTCCAAGTAGTCTTGTCCAGTTTTGCTTTCCCCAAAAAATGTCTAGTTTAATTTTTTCCATCTTTTATCTTGTATGTCTTCTGCTGTAATTGTTTGGAAAAGCCAAGGATTGCAAACACATTTTCAGGAAATTGAAGCCCAGCTCATGAATTCAGGCACCGCTGACAGCTGTGTGTGTTTTTTCTCTTTGTGGACAGAGGTCACACTTATTTTCTTTTTCCTTATTCCCGCTAGAAGTCTACACCAGGGTGTCCCTGTTCTAGAAGCATTGCTCACAGGCCAGGATTTCAGCATATCAGTAATGAATATACCTGAGAGAGGACTCTCCCAGTGTGTGCAAACCTCTCTCAGGCATATTCATTACTAATATCCTGAAATTCAGACTGGCTAGATGTACTTCCAGGCCTGGTTGAGAAACTCTGGTCTACGCGACTGCACATTGCACAGCTTTTGCTCTCGGCCTTGTGTTTTGTTAGATTCCCTCTCTCGTTTAGTGGTTACACAAATCCATTATATTTATTCTAAGTGGTACAATAAACCCAGGCATGGGAACCAACAAGTATTTAAGTGAAAGGATGTGACTGAAAGTTTCCTCTTCAAAATGCAAGAAAAATGCCTCTCCTTGCAGGTAGAAGATACCTGAGTTAATAATGGAGAAGCTGCAGCCCCACCTCCCCCAACCTCTCAAACTCCTATTTAAAAAGGTAATTTTAAAGGCTCCGTGCCAGCCTCCCTCCACTCGCTTCCCAGTCCTCCCCCCCTCCTCCCGGTACCTTAAAATTGTACATCTTCAGCCTGGATCGTGGTAGCAGATGTATATCGCTCTTTAAATATGAGTAGTAGTAGTAGGCAGTAGTAGAAACCGAGAGGCCTAGAATTACATGCATGACCGGGAGTCTGTTTGCAGACGCAACATGTACCATACCTGATTCGCACATATTCTTTCACTGCCATCAGGCTCTGCTGAAATCCCTCTGCTTGCTTGACAGTGTCAGACTTACACCTGCAAGCCCTGAATTTTCAAAGGGAAACCCCATGGGGAGTTTCCCATTGAAAATGCACTTGCAGGGCCACGAGTAAAAGTACCTTTAGTCATTGCACTGATTTTAAAAATTAAACCTAATAAGGGAAAAATGAAATCCTCTTGCGAGTACTTTTTACCAGCAAAGGGGGAGGCAGTTTTCAACGTGATGATTTTATCAAGTTTAGTTATTTGAGTAAACATGTTTGAAAATTGCTGTCTAAACAGACTCGCTCACGTGTGGAATTAAATATTAGCAGGGGTGCAAGTAGATTTGAATTCTTACTGGCACTATACTGACCCCACTCCTGATCCGGCCACGCTCTCTCTCCCCTGGGAGCACTGATTGGCGATATTGACATTTGCCTGCCATCCCTTACTATATGCGAACAAAGGTTAACTAATAAAATCAAAAAATGATACCTTTTTATAGATTGTTTTGAGCCAAGGAAGATAGTACTAGCTACTGATAGCTTATCAAGAAATACCTTTTGATTGGACTCAATGTATCACTTTCATATATTTTGTTTGTATTAGTTAATTTTATTTCTGTGAATTCAAGTGGACTAACATGGCAGCCACCTTACCTTATTTACTGCGTTACTACAAAAAAGAGTTTTCGCTTACATAGTGCCTGTCATTCAGATTGTATCACTTAGGATTCACATCACCAGATCTATTTACATCTGGATAACAAATGCACAGGAAGGGAGTGTTCAGGGCTGCCAAGTCACCCAATTCCTGGAGGGGAATTTCAGGCCAGTCCTGGCTTTGACAGATCTCATCCTCATGCATTCTGGTACCTGCGGAGCTGATTTCAAATAGCAGAAGCAGAGACTACAAATAGCAGAATGCACCAAGATACAAATTAAAAAACCAGGACTGGCCTAATCTCCCTGCAGGAACTGGCAGCTCTGCATTTCATTTTCACTTACAGCTCCAGATTCTCCAACAAGCCAGTGAGCCCTGATCTGCCGAGTTTTGCACAGACTGCTTTGAAACAGGCCTTGAAAAAGCAGGGACTGGCTCAGCCTGAAGCCAAGTGATTTACCATGGAGTTGTTCCTTCCCCTGGTAGTGATCTGTGTTATAAAAATAAACCGGCATTCTGCCTTAAACACCTTTCTATCACTCCATTATGTGACTCGCACCATAAAAGCCTGCCATTCCTTATTTTTACTAGCCGTCAGATGCACATAGCACTGCTCAGAGACCCTTAATGGGGGCAGACCCTTACCCCTCGGAGCTTGCCATCTATTCAAGACAGACAGACAGCAAAACCATAGAAGAGGTTTTGAATTAAGTGAGCAAGGCCATGACTAAGGAATAAAATAAACCAGGTGGGGGCATAGGTGGGCTTAAATGATAGGAAGTTTTAATTATGTAAGATAGTAAAAGAATCAGCAGTTTGTCTTATTGGTGAATCAGCCAAAAATTAAATCTTTATCCCGGCAGCAAACATATAGGAGATGGAGTGCATGGGTGACGAGAGGGAACAAAGAAGGTGAAGTAGACCAGACCACGCTTGAATTTCAAAGAGCTTCTGTTTTTTTAAACTGCTATAAACCTTTTTCTCATACAAACTCGATCTGCTGCCTTAAGACCGTGTACAGGGGCACTGTGGGAACACGAGGAGGGTGGATGAGACGGGAGAGCACACAACAAAGGAGAGAACGATTGCTCTGCTTCTGCACCAGCCCTTTCCCCTGCTGGGTCCTGGGGGCTGATTTGAAGGAGAGGGGTTGAACCAGCAAAAAAAAAATTCATATCCGTACTCCCTACCCGGACTGTACCCGCCTCCTCCACTGCTTGTGAGAGGGCTGGTCGTGTCTGCCAGCTCTCCATGATCAGCTCAATAGTTTTTCTTGCCAGCGTTGCGTGATTACTTATTCTCCTCCTGTCGTGCTGGGAGAGGGAATACTGGAGGGGTTAGGTGTGTGTGTATATCCTAATTTCTCAGTATGGCTGCTCAAAACCTGAGTGAGGAAACCCAGGAAACCTTTAGATAGGAATCTGAAGCTCCTAGACAGGCCGATACAGAACAGTGCGCTCCGATGCTGCTATTGGACGCGCGTTTTCCTTTACCCCTTATTCTGCTTCTCCCATTGATGCTCCTTGGCCAAGTCACATCACTTCCTATTGCTTCAGGTACTAAATTAGATAGCAATTTATATTGGGAAGGTACCTACCAATTGTTGAATTGATAGCTCAGAGCTTGGATTAGTAAGGTGAGAAATTAAATGCAAATTTTAAGAGTGAGAGGAAGCAGTCACTCTTTGGCCTACAGAAGTCTCCACTTGCTTGTATGATCCATGATCACCTTTATGAATATTGATGCATCCTGTTCACAGCTCCTGGTGGTACCAGTTAGGCCAGACCCTGCTTGCTAGGGCGAGTGGGGGCTGATTTGATGGGTCTGCAGGCTCAGCATGTGCAGTTTTTCAAGGATAGCATTACTCTGTTAATCCCGCGATCTAAAACTGACCAGTTGGGTAAGGGAGCTACCTTAGTTTTGCTGGTAGTGGGGGGTTTGTGTACTTGTCCAGTGGCCAGTGTTGGGTCCTACATTTCTTTTTGTCCAGCGGATGGGTTGCCGTTTTTGGTGCCTGACAGTCTTCGGCCTTTGACAAATTATCAGTTTGAAATGGTTTTGAGGGTATGTTTGAAGGTTGTCAATTTAGATGTGAGTCAGTTGGGAGATTGGGAGATGGAGAAACGATGCTTTTGAGGCCTATGTTAGGCCTGGGTCTGTCTAGCTATTGATGAATATGTTCACTAACTGTTTGATTTCAGATTTTGTTGGGTGGGAGCATAACGTATGGCTAGGTGGACGCTTGTACATAGCATGGGTGCATAAGCATGCCTGCAGGTGTCCTTATGGGGAGCATTTGAGCCTGGCTGAGTATGGTGTGGACGTCTACTGGCGGAGGCAGGGAGAGTTTGACGTGCTGGTTACCCTGTTATGCTTTTGCATTCTTGAATACACAGAAATTAAGGTTAACAAATATAAACAAAAATAGATAAGGTGTCAACTTTTTTATTGGACTAACAACACATTTCTGAACTAGCTTTCAGGAGCTAATGAATGACCTGAAGAAGGTAGTATTAGCTCCCTAAAGCTAGAAATGTGTTAGAGTAACACCTTTTTATTGGACTTGATTCTCTATTTTTTGTTTAACTTTTATTTCCATGTATTGAAGTGGACAAACATGGCAGCCACGCTACTTTCAGCATTCTTTGTTCTTGTTTCATAGTGTAACTCTTAGCCCACTCCCGCTTCCAGAGCATGCAGCAGCCTATGCAGTGCCACCAGTGGCTGGATGCACTTCCTGGGGTTTATTAATCCTATGGGTGGATCCTTTGCACCTGCTGCTCTCTGATTTGTCTGGAAGGCCTCTTGAGTAATTTACCTTTTTTTATTTTTTATCTCTTATTTTCAGCCTCATCCAGACATGCTCTGTCTCCAGGAAGAGGACAACGTCCCCTGGAGGTGAAGGGGGAGGGTCCTTGGCCCACTCAGAGGCTCTGGGAGCCCACCACCTTCATGCCCACCCACCATCCCAGGATAGATGAAAAGATAAATTTTTTCTGATTGTAATGAATAAATCGGCTTGGTTTTTGTTTGACGTTTGGGTTTTTTTTCCCCCCCCTAAGCTAAGAGGTCTCTATATATGAATGATGGGTCCTAGTGCAGCAATGTGAGTGTACGGTATTGTGTACACTTACTTACTTACTTACTTATTTATTTATTTGAGGCTTTTATATACCGATAATCGTTTAGTAACATCACATCGGTTTACATTCAACAGGAACTCACAACAGCGCTATGCAATAGCAGCAGTGTTTACAGATAACTATTAAACTTGAGATAAATAACAGTTCTGTACAAGGTATGAGGAATTAAACTTGAGGTAGATAACAGTTCTGTACAAGGGATGAGGAAAGCAAGATACAGGTAATCGCAGCAGAGTTTACAGATAACAATAAACTTGAGATAACAGTAAGCTTGAGATAAATGACAGTTCTATACAATGAATGAGGAAAGCTAGATAGAGGGTAGAAATTAACTTATAAAAGAGAGTTATATGTAAGAGAACTACCAAAATTGAAGGCAATAATATATTAACTGGCAGGTTAAGTCTCGTGGAGCAGGTAGGAGAGGTTCAAGGGGAGGGAGAGAGATTGCGGTAAGGATAATAATGATTAAAAGGCTGGTGATTAATTTATGTGAACGCTTGTGACAGTGATTAAGAAAGAGGTGTGAATGTGGGGAGGGGGGAGAGAGTCGGGAGATTTGTGGGTAGAGTATTGAAACGCTTCTTCAGTAGGTAGAGACTGTCGGTGCAACTTTCCAACAGTCAGATGATGTGATAGGCTGAGGCCATCAGCTTACAAACAAGCCCGACCCAGGAAGGATCGCGGGAGAACGCGCGCCCAGCCACCTCTCCTGGGGTCGCGCTAAAAGGAGGCACTTTGCCCAGGAGAGGTGGCGCTCTCAGCGGGTTCAGGAAACCGAGGCTGGTCAGGCGTTCATTTATGAGCGTAAAATGTGCGGATTGGCCTCACTTTTTACTTTCTGAATCCCGGGTGACTGACTAATAGCCTCGTCGACGTGCATTTGCATGCAGTGAGCGCTGTTAGTTTTCAGGGGGTTTGGCTGCGCGTTTTCGAGGAGCTAAACCCCTTACAGTATAAGGGGCAACAGACGCCCCTCGAAAACACGCAACCAAACCCGTGTTAAACGGTGTGAGAGGCCGAGCGTGCTTTGCAAGAATCGGCCCGTTTCTCTCTTAAGGGGACTCATTACCAAAACGCATCAATGTGCATTGTTAGTAAATAGGCGCCATTCATCTCAATGGGGGCTGTTTATGAACAAGAGGCGCAGCAGTGCGTTGGTGCACGATCACGTCTACGTAAATAGACAAAATAATATGCTAGAGGGACTTTACTGCAACCTTTTCCTAATTCCATTCCGATGGAACTGGACAGCGTAAAAGGAAATAGTGCGGCACGGGCCAGCTCCCATAATGATTTTCCATGGGAGGAAAAGAAAATAAGTTACTCGGTGGAAACAGTGGCTACACCAAGATAAAAAAGCCTGGATAAATTTATTCCTGCTCAGAGATGGAGTAGATATATTTGTGGTAGAGGCAAATGTAAGCTGCGTAGCTATTGGTGGGCAACAGTAGAGGCCCCCACCACAGCCAGATAATAGTGCAGACAGGCTCCGTCTTCTGTGTGTACCAGATATTCTCTTTCACATGCCCTTGCAAATAACTTTTTTTTTTTTAAAGAACAAAGGCAATACAGTAAGGCATCAAAATCAGTGAAGAAACTGGTAGCACATTTTTAGCAACAAACATATCAAAGTGGTTTCTCTCTCTCTCTCTTTTTGAGAGCTTGAAAGCACATGGAATGGCAGTCAGACATCCCCTGGAGATCTTCAGGAATTTGCATGGAGACCTACTTTTTTTTTTTCTGGCTTTAAGCACATAAAGGAATGCTCCACAGTGATCCTAAAACGTTGTATAGGCTTACCAAGAGACAGTAACTTTCTAAAATTGCAAGTTATTGTTCTGTAATTAGAGGGTTTTCTTCTGACTTCCACACACTTAACCGTCCTGTAACCTCCATGTGGGCCTATCAGGAAGCCACTGTGGAAGCCCGACGCTCCCTGATGGATTTTACAGGGAACTGGAACATTGGGAGGGAGGGAACAAATGTTTTCTTTGAACTTTAAACCCCCAAATTATGGAGAAAATAACAGATTGTAAAAGCTGCTTTCTTCTTAGTGTGTATGATGATATATCTTAGCACAATGCGTGCTCGGGTAGCATTTTATCCTGGCTGGATTGGAATTGCTGGAGGCTTTTAGCCTGCTGTATAGAGCAGGGGATGACCGTGCTGAAGATGCAGACGTTTTGTGCATCAACGGGGGGGGCAATCTGGACACCCGTGGTTCCTCCCTCACCATCCCGCCAGCCATGTTCCCCAAAATGCACACACGAGAAAAACATATAACGCTATGACTTTGGATAGAATGGGCCACAGCCTTTAAATTAGAAGGACCCTGACAGAGGCGCCGAGTCCTGTCACCTCTGCCTGCTCTCAACAACCGGGCCGGTGCCGATAAACCCAATGCTCCCCTGCCCAAGCGGAAAGTGCAGGGGGGGGGGGGGGTGTCTCGCTCCCGTGAGCCCCAACAGGCATTGTGAGTGCCCTCCCCAGGGCAGACTACAATGCAGCAGGCCACCCCACCAGAGCCCCTCCCACGTGTCTGGCCGTCAAGCATCAAGGCCCAATCCCCGGGCCTGTGACATTCACCCGCTTAAAGTTGGCATTTACACGTGCAAATATACTTTACTCCAGTTGGATGGCTTTTGGAAAGTGCTACACAGTAAGTGGTTACATTTACCGTATTTCCACGACAATAACCCGCCCACGTATATAACCCGCCCACACACATAACCCGCAGGTTTTCAAAATTTATGTAAGAAACCTTTAATATACCCCGCCTCCTCATATAACCCGCGGGCAGACAGGGCGCTTGTCCGAGGGGGCGGGGCCGCCGGCACACTGACCTTGCGCACTCTGCGCGCCGTGTACAGCCCCATGCCGTCCTGCACGCTGGACGCCTTCAGCGAGAAGCGCTCCGGTACGTACATGCCCAGCATTTTCATGGCCTGCCCCGGGGTGCGAGCCGCTCCCTCTCACATCGCCGGCGCTTTGCTTCCCGAGGGAGTTTGACCCTCCTCTCTCGTTGTCCCCTCGTTCCTTCCTGACCAATCAGGAAGCGGCCGGGCGCAGGGATAGGACGGACTCCTCTCAGCTGCAGCCTATCAGATGCGCGCTCTCCTTGACGCTTTGTTTTGTTTCCTCCTTCGCTTCTATTCAGAGTCGGGAAACTTTATTGGTCGGAAAGTTTGTCCACGTGTAGCCGAGTCAATGCCCGCGGCGGAGTGGGCGGAGGGATATACAGCGTGAAGCGCCGGGGCGGGGGGAGAGAGATGTTAACCGCTGCTGTAAAATTTTTTCTGGATAACCCGCCCACGTTTATACCCCGCGGGGGGCATGCGGGGTAGGTAAAAACGCACATTACCCGCGGGTTATATGCGTGGAAATACGGTACACGTGCAAATCCTTTTCAGAATGACCCCCATGGTGCATGCCAAGAATTGGAAGAAAGCGCGATGATATCAAAGGGAAAGCTGCCCCGGACACGTCGCCTGTAGATATTACACCCTAGGAGCGCCAGAAGGAAGCTCCCTTTGGCACAATGCAAGTATTAAAGAAGACCACTGGCGGTAAATCTGTCAGACTGAGATCATAGCCAACCTACCCTGCTTTAAGAGTGATGTTCATTCTTCTCCTAGCGGGTGGAAAACAAACCCGTTTGGAGACGCTGGTCCCTGAGAGAGATAGGGAAAGGGACAAAGAGTTTATGGCTTGAAACATTCAAATAGCTGGAAGGCTTCCATAAAATATTAAAAAGTAGCGTTTTCCTGGGAGGAAGCACAAGGACATCGTGCTGTAGTGTGGGGCTGGAAATATGAAGAAATATTTCTTGGCTGGGAGTGATGGATGCCTCTTACCAGCAGTCATGGTTGCAGCCAGCACAGTAACAGAAATTTAGGCTTGCCTGGGACGGACACAGCGGGAAGTGATAAGGATGAGAGGAGGAGATGATAGCATTGAGTGCAATCCATGGTGAAACCCAACCCAGCTAAAAAGTTCTTTTCTGCCGACACTTTTGTGTCAGTATTGTGAATATCCATTCTTTCACCCAGGTATTACAGATGTTTGGATATTAAAAATAAAAGCTAACTTATAGCAGAATTTCTTCTATCTTGTGGCAGATTATAAAGCAGGTATTTTGGATAAAATATCAATTCATTTACGGTAGTTTATTTTTTTTCATTGGTTTGGGATTATGATCAGAGAGCACTGATGTGAGCAACATCTAAACAGAACCCTTTTTTTGAAAACGGAGAATGAGCTGCCCATCGTATTCTGATGACGAGCTGTAATCAACAACTATAAAATATAATTTTTATTTATTTTTTATTTATTTATTTAAAGTTTCTTTTATACCGATGACCGTTTACACATCGCATCGGTTTACAGTTAAAAAGGAACAAATGGGCAGAACCCTTACATATAACATTGAAAAAACAGGTTAACTTTTGGGCAGGGCCCTTACATGTAACTGAGAACAAGGTGGTTAAAAGTGGGATAGGGTATAGAGCTGACTATGCCGCGAGCGTCCGTGATATCAATAAATAGATACAGCAAAATCAGTAAAATCACAACTATTTACAAAAGCTAATTACATAAGTAGCCGAGTCAAAGTACAAAATCGATGGGCATGAGACGTATTCCGAGAAATAGATTCCTAGTCATGTAGCAAATTCTTAGTTACTCAATTTTTAGTTAAGCAGTGGGGGTTTATGTAATGGCAGGTGATGTGTGGTAAGCTTGCTGGAAGAGCCATGTTTTCAGTTTTTTCTTGAAAGTGGGTGTGTATGTTTCCAGGCGTATATCGGGAGGCAGGGAGTTCCATATGGAGGGGCCAGCGAGAGAGAAAGCTCTGCTTATGGTAGATGATAATTTGAAAGATTTGATGGGTTGGGCACGTAGGGTTCCTTGGAGGGCTGTACGTGTGGGTCTATTCGAGGTACGGGGGAGGAGTGGGGGGTTAATCCAATTGAGGTTAGAGTTCAACAGACTTTTGTGGATGATGGAAAGGGCTTTATAGAGAATTCGGGAGTGTATAGGGAGCCAATGAAGTTCGATAAGTGTGGGGGTGATGTGATCTCTTTTTTTTGAATTTGATAGTATCCTAGCGGCAGCGTTTGTAGTAGTTGTAAGGGTTTGGTATAGGTGGCGGGAATGCCTAGAAAGAGTGCATTACAATAGTCTACCTTGGATAAAATGATAGACTGGAGTACAGTGCGGAAATCAGAAAAGTGTAGCAGTGGTCTGAGTTTTTTTATGGTTTGGAGCTTGAAATAGCATTCCTTGATGATAGATTTGATGAAGGGTTTGAAAGTAAGATGGTTATCAATAAGGACACCAAGGTTGCGAACGTGTGATGGGAAAGATGTGGATGAGTATGCAGGTGGGATGTCTGGGAGCGGTGGCCTATTAGATATGATTAAGAGTTCAGTCTTGCTGGGATTTAGAGCTAGTTGCATGTCATTTAGTAATTTGTTGATAGAGGAAAGACAGGCTTCCCAGTTAAGCAGAGCAGTATGGAGAGAGTCAGAGAATGGGAAGATGAGTTGCACATCGTCGGCATAAATGAAATGCTTGATGTGGAGGTTAGTGAGGAGGGTAGTGAGGGGAAGCATGTAAATATTAAATAGGGTAGAGGAGAGGGAGGAACCTTGGGGAACACCTTGGGGAAGATTGATGGGGTCAGATTCATTGTTATCTACTAATACAGTGAAAAGGCGATCCTGGAGATATGATCGTATCCAGGATAGGGCATTGCCAGTGATCCCGATACTCCTGAGTATGTTGAGGAGGACATCATGATTGACTGTGTCGAATGCCGCCGAGATGTCAAGCATGGCAATAAGATAAGAGGTACCTGAGTCGGTTCCTTTAATGAGGGTATTGTGTAGGGAGAGCAGCAGGGTTTCAGTACTTAAGTGCTTTCTGAAACCGTGTTGTGTAGATGGGAGAATGTTGTTTTGTTCCAGGTGATCGGAGAGACGGGAGTTGACAACTTTTTCAATAACTTTAGCTAGGAGGGGTAGGTTAGAGACAGGTCTGTAATTGGATAAGGTGTCTGGGTCAAGATTGGGTTTTTTGAGTAGGGGTTTTACTACTGCTTGTTTAAGAACTTTAGGGACTGTGCCATGCTCTAGGGAACAGTTAAGGATATTTGAGAGGGGTTTGGCAATCACCTCGGGGATAGCTAGCATAAGGCTAGTGCACAGCCAATATGTTAACGCAGATAATGACCAACATGGTCCATCCAGTCTGCTCAGTTCAGATTCATCCTCTTCTGGCAGAGGTGCATATAAAAATCACAAACGCAACCCAACACCGATCTCTCAACCCTCCTCAACTATCTGTCCAAGCGGGGCCAAAATCCGTTAACACTGCAGACCACCTCATACAAGGACACTGCCAACCTCAGGAATAAGGTTGGAAATGCCACAATATGAAAAACTGAATAAATTAGTGTTGTGCATCACAACCACAAGAGAGTAACAGGATATATTTTCTGTCATAGATTCATGTTTTATCTTTGAAATCCTTTTGGTGGTGATCTGGTGTAAATTGTGGCATGAACTTCAAATAGTTCTGATTGAGTAGCAGACGGGACTGAAACAATTGTGGAAAAGCAGCACTGATTTTTGTAGCTTAGTATTAAAAAAAAATCAGTATTACTTTTCCACAGTTTTGTCAGCCTTGTCTGCTATTCTTATTTGAAATTTAGATAGGATCCAACTTAGGGTTCAGTTTCGATGACTGTTCCATTCTGTTGGTAAAAATTTGAGATTCTGGTTCCTACCTGGGATTTCATCTCATCTTCCAGCGAACAATCGGGATTTTTATGTACTTAAGCTCACGTTTTCTAATGAGCCAGTTAGTCTGCTTCCCACTAATGACGATTCATTCATCACTAAAATCACTTATTAATGTCCCAGCATATGAAAATATCTGTGTTTCATGATTAGGCTAAAGTATTAAAGTAATTTTATTGCTCTCCCACTTTCTCATTAGCCGCTCTCCTTGCAGGGAATTTGCAACTGGATGGATTGCTTGAAAGTCACGCAGTCGCCCATAGCAAAGAGTGGTTGTCCAGGAGCGAGCTTTGCAAGCTGCCTTCCAGGTGTTTGTCTTCGGAGGAGCAGAAACTTTGAGACAGAACGAGCTTGGTCACAAGTGCTCTCCTTAGCTGCTGAACAATGGGCAGTTTTGAAGAATGTAATTAGTAAAACAGGATAAGCACCAAAGACATTCCTGATGCAAACTCCATAAACATCAGTTCATGGTGAACTGAGCACCAGTTTACAATTAAAACACTCCCCATAAGTTATACTTCATTAACTTTTTTGTAGCCAGTATTGCGAAGGGTAGTGATTGAGTTGTTGGTTTGTGTTTTTTTTTTTTTTTAAAATGATCCTTTCAGGAATCTTCTTGTGGGTAATGTTTCCTCCTGAGGACTCGGAGATGCAGAGGGCCTGCTATGTTGGAACGTCTACGAGTGCATTGCATAGGATATGAGTTAGAATATTACTTTATGTATGTTATCACTTTCATACTGTTTAATGCGATAAAAACTTTAAAATGTGGCATTTCCAACCTTATTCCTGAGGTTGGCAGTGTCCTTGTATGAGGTGGTCTGCAGTGTTAACGGATTTTGGCCCCGCTTGGACAGATAGTTGAGGAGGGTTGAGAGATCGGTGTTGGGTTGCGTTTGTGATTTTTATATGCACCTCTGCCAGAAGAGGATGAATCTGAACTGAGCAGACTGGATGGACCATGTTGGTCATTATCTGCGTTAACATATTGGCTGTGCACTAGCCTTATGCTTTGTGCTATTACAGCCTCAATGGGGCGGGGGTCTCCGATTACTGAAGAGAGACATTTGTTTTCAATATGCAGGATTCAAAAAATCCACTCGGCATTGCTATCTAACAGGGAAACAGAGTTACAGAATGCAGAGGGGAAAGAATATAAAACAGATTATATACCAGAGAGTTATAAAAACAATCCAGAGTTGTAGAGGGACTTTGTGTTGTTCAGGGGGAAAAAAAAAAGTTTATCTTTCCTTTGTTATTCACGAGCTCCAGCTGAGCCCTGTGAAATGAATTGAATCTATCAGTAAAGACCTCCCTTCTTAATTAGTTTTGCCGCATTAAAAAAACACAGATGTTTTTTTATCCTCTGGATAAAACTTTAAATGGTGGGCTCTCTGGGGATGGTAGAGAACAAGTATGTAGTCCTTTTCTCCCCCACCCACCGTATTTAGTTTCACAGGAAAAGGGGTTTTGAAATGGAAGATAACGTCTTTTATTTGCATGCGACCTAAGCATACATAAGTCTTTCATGTTCTACATGGTGGGGGAGAGACTTAATACAGTATTACAGCATAGGCAGGCTAAGCTGAAAACCTCAGCGGTGCCTCCTAGCATCCTTTTCATGTCCATGGATAAAAACAGGACCACAAGTACATGAATGCATTAAGTTGAGAGTGACAAAGAACATTGACCTGCCCAGGGCTTCTCAAAGCCTATCCTGTTGACCTTATAGCCAGTTGTGTTTTCCGGATATCTGCAGTGGATATGCTTGAGATAAATTTGCATAACCAAGGTCTCCAGTGTATCCAAATTTATCTCGTACATATTTATGGTGGAAAAGAAAGGTGTGGATTTATCCCTTTGCCAGTCCTACTTGGAGCCATGGACAAGTTCTTTGTTTGGGTGATTGCCCCATAGGTATCCTTGGCAGAGATGGCAGCATTCCAGATCCCGCTGAAACTTAACCATTTACTGGAACTTAACAACGTCTTATCGCCCCTTGCTCCAGTATGACCACAGGGTTGCGGTGTCCCTTCCACAGAGGCTTTTCTAAATGACCCACAAGTAGACGTGAATTGAGGAAAAGGTTCATTAGTGCATGCATTCACATTATGATGAGTGGTGGAAACCTCTGAGGGCTTGGAGGAAGCTTTTCCCCCTTGACCATGACTTGGGAGGTCTAGAGAACATGGAAACTCCAGAGATGGTAGGGATCAGAGGCTGGGAAATGCAGCTAGAATGCAGGTGCAATTGCTGTTGAAGCCTCCGTGATCTGATCCGATGCCTTTGGTTGTGGATGAGATTCGTACGCCTTGGAAAGTCTGAAAATAGTTACCTTAAATTGTTTCTGAGTGCAGTTGTACCTACGGTGCAGTCCATTTCAAATCATCGAGAGGAAATGTCATCTTCAGTTAAAGATTTACATCTGAAGACTCAAACCCCTGGGAATATTTTACAGGAACACACTTTAAAGACTGGAGACCATTGAATCAGATCTCTGGACTGCAGTTGGCAAAATTGGCCTTAATTAAAATATGGCCCTAAGAGGAAAAGCTGAAAATGCAAAAAATATTAATATGTATCTCAACCGTAGACTTCAGAAGTTCCCTATATCCCCTGCAGTTTCCTCTGGAGAAATGTTTAAGAAATATTTATTGGAGACCTTAACATTTTCACCAGAGGTTCCACAGCCAACATTTTGTCTCAGTGGAAATGCAAGAAGAGGGAACCTGGTGGAATCTCAACCAGGAGCAATATCTGAGGGTAGTTTTGCAACTGATTCCGGTGTTAGAAGCTTCAATTGGAAATAAAGTTACCTCAGCTACTTTGTTGGTTAGGTTTATATTAGAGTCTCCATGAGATTGGCGGTTGAAAGATATTTTTTCGTGTTAGGTTTCGCTGGTTAGTTGCAAAGTGCAGATCTTCCATGGTGTTGCTGAGACGGGGCAGGTTAGGGTCACTCCAGCCTTGGTCCTTGTGGGTTCTGTTTTTCTAATGCCTAATTAAGTTTGGAGAGGTGTGAAATATTTTTTATAACCTAAAGCATTTGGAATCACTGCTTAAGGATAAAAAATGTTTAAAATCTGGCTACCTCCTCAGTAAATCCTTCTTGAATGCGAGGTAGCGGATATAAGACATCAGTTAATTATGATGAAGAGTTTTTTGACTATTTGTAAACTAGAACTTTATGTTCTTAATTTTTTTCTTTTTCTTTTCTTAAATCTTTTTGAATCTTCTCTGTTTCATGGGTTTCTAAGCATATATAGGATTTGAGATTTATTTTTTTGTGTGAAGTTTGAAGAATTTCATATAGGATGCATATTTTATTTTCCTGGATCAGTTACTTCCAGGCCTCATTTTAAATTGTTTTCCTTTTGTGGGTATAGATTTATTATTGCAAAATTTGCTTGTATATGTGTTTCCAAAATTTAATAAACATAAAGAGCCCAAGTTTGTAAACGAGGACTTCAGCCCTAATTTGCAAAGCGGATTCGCATGTAACTTGACTTAGAAAATTAGCAGGTACAGACATACCTGAATTGTGTGCGTAGGCGCACACAATTCAAGTGTAAATATCCATGTGAATATTTACGCATATCCTTTCAAAAATCAGAAGTACACACAGAGAGGATTTCTCCAGCTCCACCCACCAGAGCTTCTCTTTGCAATATACATGAAAGAACACACAAAATCCTTTTCACGTGTTTTCCACGTGCAATCCCTGGGGTAATTTTCAAAAAGCGCATTTTATGCGCGTGAATGCTTTCGAAAATGACGTCCAAAATGTGTAAAAATAAATTTTAAAAAAAATGTGGAGGGAAATTTTCAAAATTTTACAGATAACCAAGCAGTTACCAGGGTAAGAATTAGGGGCAGTAGATTGCCCCCCCCCCTCCTCTTATGCAGAGGGGGTGGGGCCAGCAAGGAACATGCAGACTTTACACCTGCAGGGCCTCTGGCCTGGGAAATTCTCTGGGTCATTTCCCTTTGAAAGTTTTGCTTGCAGGTCAGCCCTGCCCCACAAACATTTTAAAAATTGCCTGTTTTGTAACTGCCCACGTCGGGGCACACTCCACAGGTTGGTTTTACCCCCAGATGTTGCACCAAATTTTTAAAGCAAAAAATGTTTTGAAAATTATCCCAGAAAACTTGCCTTCACAATATTTACACCTGCAAGTTTCTGCAGAAAGCTTCTCTGAGAAGACAGTAACAGTATGTGTGGAAGTGCAAATCCCTCGCCAGCACCACCCCCAGGAATATCTCATCACATGGTGGGTAAAAGTGTGCACCCTGAGGCCTTACACATGTAAATGTACTCGTGCATAGGGTAGGCAGTTCCCTAAAAGTCCACTTCTGTGGGTTTAAGCCATGGCAATGGCTTTGAAACTTTCATTCCCTGTCTATAATAATGTTTAAACGAAACATTTTAGGTGTTACACCAACTTGCTACCAAATTTCTTGGACAATACTAATTGTACACAGTACGGGCCAGAATTTTAAACTTATGCGCGGGCGTGGATTTGTTCGCGCAACCCGGCAGGAACAAATCCACGCCCGATTTTATAACCTGTGTGCGCCGCCGCGCACACAGGTTATAAAATCCGGGGTCAGCGCGCACAAGGGGGTGCACACATGGGCTCGAGGGGAGCCCCGATGGCTTTCCCCGTTCCCTCCAAGGCCGCTCCGAAATCGAGGCAGGCGTAACTTGCGCACGCCGGCTCGCCATCCCCCAGCACAGGCCGCTGTGCCGAATAATTCTGCCCCGCCCCCAGACCACACATTTTTTAGAGTCCCGGGACATACGCGCGCCTCCGAGCCTATGCAAGATAGGCTCGGCGCCGCGCAGGGGCAGCTTTTCGGGGGTTACGCGCGTAACCCCCGAAAAGCTACCCCTTAGGAAGCAGCGCAGAGTATTCCTCTGCTAGACCTGCGCTGCGTTCCCCTGGGGCTAGCTCCAGAAGTTGCCTCCTGTGTTCGCTTGCTCATGCCCCTGCCTGAACAATGAGAAGACTGACGAGCTTATGCTCAGATATTTTCCTACTGCCCCCTAGGAGCTTCAGTTCTTTGAGGACCTTCTCCCACCCCCACCCCCCTACAAAGGATACCACTTGATCCAGGGCTGACCTCAACCTCAGATCTTTTAAGCACTTAGCAATGCCTCTATGTAAATCTCTTAAAACTGCTGATTTTCTGGTACAGACCTAGAATCGGAGATCTGTAGTTTAGCATACAGTATGTCCTATGGAAACCAGAAATGTGGTAAATAAAAATGCCCTGTCTGATTATCTTTGTATGCAAGAGCTGCTCCCCAGAGGCTGCCGAGGCATCCTTGTTGGCGTTGTCATGTTTCATAGGCCCTTGCCATCTCAGAATCCCATCAGCCTTTGTGGCATTCCTGTTGAGCTGATGCTTGGAAGAAGTTCATTACAATACGGCTCCCTGCTCTGTCTGCTGCATACCCTAAACTTCACTGCAGTGAGCTGGACCTAGCAGCTTGGCTTCATAGGCAGCTGTGGTCATCACGGTGTGCATAATGTATGTGTGGTTAACAGTACGTTCTTGGTGGCTGTGGTGTACCATGAGGTAAGGAATTCATACCTAATCAATTTTTCTCCAGAATAATGTTTAATAAAGTGCATCCAGAGAGAGGCCAAATTTTGCTGGATTTCTGCTGATCCAAAGGGTGACTAGGCAGCAATATAGGGATGCATTCCTTGCATTTAGCCATGGTTACCGATTAGCAGGCTATCAAAAGCAGGGAGATTGTTTTGTGTTGTATATATTGATTTGCTTCTTAGAATGGACACCTGAGTGACAGTAGTCCTAGAGAAGGGTGTTCGGCTGGGCAGGTGCATGAAAAGTGTTTGCAAAGAACTACTAATAGAATCTTCTTGATGTTGTAGGGATAAATGCCCAGGCTCGCAAACTGCAGAGAACCCGTGCAAAGGGAGGGATGACCTTGCTGTCAGGGTGTAAGAATGTTTCCACAACACCGTCTTTTCGTCGCACTGTGAGCGAGACTAGCTTAAACCAGGCCGAGATGCAAGCTGACAAACTGAAGAGGCATTACTCGACACTGCCAGAAGCCCTCTGCAGTGAAGACTCAATGGATGAAATCCACGGACATTCAGAAGAGAGAAGCAGTGCTGTGCAATATTCTCTCTACCAGTGCCCTCACCTTCTTCTCCTGCAGGGTTACAACCGGCAGCATGTAAGCACTGAGCTGATGCATGTGATCTTTCCATTCGCAAAGCTGCTTATCTTCCTTCCTTCGCTCTCTCATCTCTCACCCGTTCCACTGACATTCAGAATATGACAAATTCCAAATTGCATAGATTGGGCCATAGTGAATTGTGCAGTTGGACAAGTGGCTATAGCTGAATGGTTAATGAAATAAAAAATGACTGTGCTATGCATGCAGCAAGACTTTGAAAAACTCTAAATGTGCTTTTTAGAAGAAGGAAAGGTACAAACAGGTAGCGTTTTCCTAAGAAGAGGTTGCTGGAGGAGAAAGGGTCATGATATGAGTTTGCGAAGGGGGAGGCTGACAGGAAACGTGAGGAAGTAGTTCTTCACTGAAAGTGTACTGGGTACCTGGAGTAACCTTGCAGCAGACATGAGGCCTGATTCATTAAAAAGGAAACATTTCAAAAAAAGCTCACTCCTACATTTAGGAGCCTAAGGAGTTATGCGGGTAAATGTAATATACTATTATGGCAATTTTCAAAAGTGCATTCACACATATATGTGGAACCCAATTTGCATGTAAATTCTTTTGAAAATTAGCCCTATGTTAGGTGGCTATTTTCAGTCAAATTTAGAAGCCTAGGAGGATAACTTTCAAACAAAAGCACATAGCGACATATATGCACATGCATATATCTGCTTGCAGCCATATGCAAGTATTTTATGAGCCAGCCGCAGTACTGAATATAGCCAGCTTAGCTATAGGACAGGACTTTGCCCCAACCAGACTTAGCCAACTAACTCCACTCCTCCTAGTTGCACCCCCGGAATGCCCCTAACTTACAGGCCAATACAGTAAAAGTCGCAGGAGAGCGGGTGAACGCCCGCTCTCCCAGCGCGCGCACAGGCCACTCTCCTGTGCGCGCGATTCTGTATTCAAATGAGGGCCTGTGGCAAAAAGAGGCGCTAGGGACACTAGCACGTCCCTAGCGCCTCTTTTTGGACAGGAGCGGCGGCTGTCAGTGGGTTTGACAGATGATGCTCAATTTTGCCGGCGTCAGTTCTCAAACCTGCTGACAGTCACGGGCTCGGAAACCGGACGCCGGCAAAACTGAGCATCCGGTTTTCAAGCCGCGGGCCGATTTTCAAAAACTTTTTTTTTTTTTTTAAACTTTCGGGACCTCCAACTTAATATCGCCATGATATTAAGCCGGGAAAGTGCCCGAAGAAATTAGCGCCTACCTTTGGGTAGGCGCTAATTTCTGAAAGTAAAATGTGCACATTTTGCTTTCTGAATCGCTCGGGAATACCTAATAGGGCCATCAACATGCATTTGCATGTTGATGGCCCTATTAGGTTCAGGGGGGCTGTTAGCCAGCTAAATGCTAGCCTCCTTTCTTAATAGCCAGCTAGAATTTATCTGGTTATGTGCCCAAATATTCATTTAGCCTACTAACTTCTGAGTTAGTGGGCTAAATGTTTTTGAATATTCACCTCCGTGTGTTTGGGCAAATTGGATGGCACAAGAGGTCTTTATCCACTGACACACACTATTACTGTGTAAAGCTGGACTGAGGAGGGCGAAATCAAACCATAAAGGCAGCAAATGATTTTTCTCACACTTTAAGTCCGGTGCAGAGATTTTTTATTTGTGGTTAGAGAATTCCGCAGTGCCAAGTTATATTATCAGTAAATAAATGTGTGCATGGGAAGATGTCTAGGAAACCTTTGCAAGTTCTCATTTCGGTGATTTTCTGCCAGGTCACAGACCTGGAACTTTTTAATTTTTATTTTTAAAACTTGCTTCCTTTTCCCCATTGCAGCTGCCGTCGGTCCTGACTTGGTACCTTTTAATTTTTTAGAAAAGTATCACTGGTTGAGAAGGTTTCTAGATATTTTGCTCACTCTATGGTCTAAAAGATTGTTGGAAGTCCAGCATACAAGAATTATCTGCTTGACACGGTAGGGTTCATCTCAGACGTTCCAGCCTGAGATACTAAGAACATGAATTGCTTGGCAGTGCTGAAGTTATCATGTTAACTCGATGGAGCAACAGCTATAACAGTGGTGGTGTTTTCTCAGTCGTAGGGTAGCAACTGCATCGCAACCAGTGCTGTTTAGTAGAAAATATTACAAACTCCAGCCTCGTATGCAAGTTAATAAAGGTGTGAAATTAATTGCACCAAAATGCTTATTTTGTCTGCCAGTATGGGGCTGAGCAAGAGCCCAAGCGGCTTGAACTGCCTTCAGGGTGCAACTACGGTACCGCAAGAGTCTGATCTCAGATTTAATTCATTAGAAGCGTACTTTGTGGGCTACTGAAGGCTAATTGCCTGTTCGGTTTGGCTGCAGGAGCAGGAATATACAGTCTGGAAATGAGGCAGGAATATACAGTCTGGAAATGAGGCTACAGCTTGGCTTTTGGTTGATTTATAATTAACAGTCCTGGCCATTGCAAGGAATGGGCGAGAAGGGGGACCATGCTGGCTGGAGGGAGGGCAGGTAGCACCACAGTGCTTTTTAGAGTCAGTCTACAAGTCTGTGACACACGACCCCAAAAAGGAAGGGGTTGCCATTTTATCAAGCAATTATATTACTCATGGGCACTTCCAGATGACCCAGGTTGGTCACAGGATGCTGAGCTCAATGGACCTGGCACCTCTTATATTATTACCCAGGTACTTTTGAACCCATATCCTACTGCTAAATGGCTTACTGAGAATATACCCCAAATGCATGTGGAGTAAATAAATAAAGGCTTTTAAAATTATTCAGATATTTTTAAAAAGTTTGTGTGGGTTCACTTCAAAATAGAACTAATTTTGTTGAAGCTTGGAAAGTAAAAAATGACTCTGGTTGTTTCTCTTTGAAAATTTGCCAGAATTTAGTGGGGCTCAAAAGTGCCTGCTTCACTTGCAGATTGAGTTATGCACAGGAAAATATGTACGACTGTTTATTTGAAATTTAAAATTAGCATGTATTCCTCCTCCCCCCTACCTCCCAAACTCAACCCATCTACAGGAATGCCTCGTTTTTAAGCGCCTGTGCAGAGATTCGCTTTCAGATAGCAGGATATACTCATATACTATATTATATACAGGGAGAGAGAAGACCACATTATCCTACCAACAAACGAAAAGCTTTAAAAAAAACCCCAAAAACAAATTAGTAGAGATAATAAAGGTTTGTCCTTTTAACGATATCATTTCTACCAAACTAGTTTAGCTTTTATTTATGGTGTGTTTGCTGGAAAAACACTTTATTTAATAAGCTAGAATGTACATAATTATACACCGGGATTCACATATTGCGTTCCCCAACACCCTCTGATGCTGACTAGTTCCTATCTCGCAGTGGGTGGAGGAACAGCTGACTGCACGCCAATGGTCGATATTCAAAGGGTATGTCCAGGCAACCTTTTGACTTACCAGGACAAAACCTGAGATACGAATATTTCTCCCCACTGTCTGGCTAAGCTTTTGTGCAGATAACTTGTTACTGGCACAAAAGCTTGGCCGGATAAGAAAGAGGCGATGATAGAAGCATTCCAGAGCACGATTAAATTTTAGCCGGTGAGCACTCATACGCAGGGCTACCTGGCTGCAGTTACCTTGGCATATCTGGTCAGAAAACCGCCTGCCGTAAAGTTACCTGGCTAACTTTTATCCAGGTGAGTTTAACTGGGTACATTCAGCGGAATATTTCTGTGGCCAAGTTCTGCTGAATAGCTGGGTAAAATTATCAGGGTATCTTGCCTGCTAAATATTGACCTCATAGTGTTTTTAAAAAAAATTTTTTTTTTTGTGCTAAGCAAAAAATTCTAAAGAGAGGTCGATTTTTAAAAGTATTGCTCGCGCAGAACCAGCCCCAAACACGTCGGCCGCGCAGGAACAATGCAAATTTTAAGAAGACGTGAAATACGTGCGTATGTACCCGTGCGAGCGTCAAGAGCAAGGGGGGATGGAAAAGGGGCATGGGCATACCCAAGAGTTACGTGTGTAACTGCGAATTTTAGAAAAGCCGACCATGGCGCACGTTGTTGGGTTATCCACGTAGGTTTACTGCTAGTCCTGATGAGGAGCAAGTCTGGCGATGTCAAGTTTTAGGGATTTTCAAGACTGCTGAGCTACCATATAGACTCTGAGGGCGGGGGGGGGGGGGGGGTGAGAGTGAGAGAGACAATCTGACACTATATATCTACTACTGTAAGAGGGGCACTTTCAGCTCAGGGTGGGTTTGAATCAAAAGAACCTTATCCAAACCTTTTTTAAATCCAGTTACACTGACTGCTTTAACCACATCCTCTGGCAATGAATTCCAGAGCTTAATTATGCTTTGAGTGAAAGAATTTTCTCCGATTTTTGTTTTAAATGAACTACTTGCTAACTTCATAGAGTGCTCCCTAGTCCTTCTATTATCTGAGAGAGTAAATAACTGCTTAACATTTACCTCTTCAAGTCCTTCAATCCCTCCCCCATGGCCTGGGTGCAAGGGTCTGTAGCGCACGTAACACAACCCACCCTGAGTTGAAAGTGCTCCTCTTACACTGGGAGATATGTAGAGTGTCATACAGTCTCTCCTATTTATTATTTATTTATTTATTTAACAGTTTTTAATATACCGACGTTCGTATGGCACATCACGCCGGTTTACAAGTAACTCAATTAAAGGAGGAATTACAATGAACAGGGGGCCGGGGATGGGAGCAGGCCAGAAAGAGGAGGGGGGTAATGGAGACAGGAGAAGAGAGGGAAAGATAGGTAGCGTGAAATAGAGAATAAAGAGCAACCGTGAAAACAATAGAAGGAACTTATTTACAGAAGGATCTATTTACAATAGTTACATCTAAAATAATATTAATTACTTCAGTTTCATTGAAATACTTTATAAAATTGCAGAACGATAAAAAAGGGAGGGCAGGCAGCGGGAGGTGGAGAGGTATTGCCTTAGGGAGGGAAAGGCGGGCGGGGTGGTAGGGAGGGAGACTAGGAGGCTATAAAGGTGGGGGTGGGTAGGACTGGGTAGAAGTGTCTAGGTTTGGTTGGTTTCAGGATAGGCCTTTCTGAAAAGCCAAGTTTTTAAGCCTTTTTTGAAGGTGGCCAGGCAAGGTTCAAGGCGGAGAAAGGTGGGGAGGGTATTCCAGAGTGAAGGGCCCGCTATGGTAAAGGCCCTTTCTCTCGTGGAGGTGAGATGAGCGATTTTAAGGGAGGGAGTATGTAGAGTACCTGCATGAGAGGATCTGGTTGGACGATTGGTTATACGGAAATGCGGTGAGTCTTTGAGCCAGGGGTTGGTTTTGTAGAGGAGGTTGTGGAGGGTGGTCAGGGTTTTATACTGTATACGGAATGAGATGGGTAACCAGTGGAGGTCCTTAAGTATAGGGGTGATGTGGTCTCTTTTTCGGGTGTTCGTTAAGATTCTCGCCATGGCGTTCTGTAGGATTTGTAGGGGTTTGATGGTCGACTCTGGAAGGCCAAGGAGGAGGGAATTGCAGTAGTCCACTTTGGAGAGGATAGTGGACTGCAAGACTAGTCGGAAATCTTGTGTGTGGAGCAGAGGTTTAAGCTTTTTCATGATGTGGAGTTTGTAAAAGCCCCCCTTTAGAAGGGATTTAATATGAGCTTTGAAATCGAGGCGCTGGTCAAGTTCTATGCCGAGGTCTCTAACAGTCGGGGATGAAACGTGGGGTGAGGATATGTTGTTGGGGAGTGAGAGTTCAGGGTGATTAGATATTATGAGTATCTCAGTTTTAGAAGCATTGAGGGCAAGGTGAAGGTTGGATAGTAATGAATTGATGGAGGTGAGATAGGAGTCCCAGAGTTGAAGGGTTTCTTTTAGTGTGTTTTGGATAGGGATGAGGATTTGAACGTCGTCGGCATATAGAAAAAAGTTCAGTCCTAGGTTGGAGAGCAGGTGGCACAGGGGGAGTATATAGATATTGAAGAGGGTAGACGATAGTGAGGACCCCTGAGGAACTCCTTGTGTGAGGGAGATGCGAGAAGATTCAGCTTTGTCAATTTTTACTATGTATTCACTGTGGGAGAGGTATGAAGAGAACCAAGATAAAGCAGTGCCTATGATACCTATTTCTGCTAGAAGGGATAGTAGAATTTGGTGATTGACTGTATCAAAGGCAGCTGAGATGTCAAGGATAGCGAGGAGAAAAGATGTCCCTTGGCCCATACCTATGTGGATGGTGTTGGTGATTGCTAGCAGAAGATTTTCTGTATTACGCTCCTTACGGAATCCAAATTGGGATGGATGTAAGATGTGGTGGTCCTCGAGGAAGTCAGAAACTTGGGAATTGACTACCTTCTCGAGTACTTTGGCAATAAGAGGGAGGTTGGAAATGGGTCGATAGTTTGCTGGGTCAGAGGGGTTGAGGGACGGTTTTTTGAGGAGGGGTTTGACGACAGCTGTTTTGAGTGGGTCTGGGACTTTACCAGATGATAAGGAACAATTTATTATGTCAGCTAGGGGTTTAGCAATAGAGGTGGGCATGGAGAGGAGGGTTTTTGTGGGAATAGTGTCTGCAATGTGGGATGCTGGTTTTATCTTTTTTAGGATAGACACTATTTCCGAGGTGGATGTAAGGTCTAGGGATTTCAGCATGGGGCCACTATAGTTGGGGAGCAGGGGGGTGGGGATGGGCTTAGGGAGGAAGCGCTTGATGATGTTTGCAATTTTGTTGTGGAAATACTTTGCAAGCTCTTCGCATTTTTCCATGGGGTTGCTTTCATGGGATGTGGGGAGGGAAGGCTTTGTGAGGTCAGCAACATAGGAAAAGAGGGCGCTTGAGTTGAATTGATAGTCATGGATTCTAGACGAGTAGAAGTCACGTTTGGCTTTGAGGGTGGCTTGACGGTAATTGTGAAGGGTCTGTTTGTATTCTGTAATGTGTGTGTGTGTGGGTAGCCGACGCCAGATGCGCTCCTTCGATCTGAGGGTCTGCTTTAGCGTTTTTAGATCATTATTGTACCATGGTTTCTTATCTTTCTGAGAGAGGGGGATTTCTTTGTGGATCAGGGGGCATAATTCCTCAGCTATGGAAGAGGTGATATTGTTCCATGATTGGAGGGCTGCATCAGGACTTGAAAGATCTAGGGTCTTGGTGGCTGTTTCAATTGCTAGGGATATGGCCTCCGGGGGGCAGGGTTTACGGAAGGAGATCGTTTTTCTTTGTGTGTGTGGTGTACAGGGGGGGGTGTTAAGGGTGCCAATGGTATTAATAATAAAGTGGTCGGACCATGGGACGGGGGTGGCAACAGGGGAGTTGGGAACTGAGATGTGGGAGTTAACAAAGAGTAGGTCAAGGGTGTGACCTGCTTTGTGTGTCGGGGTGGTGATAGTCTGTTTGAATCCTAGGGCTGAGAGGGAGACAAGGAGGGCTTCACAAGCAGAAGATTTGGGGTTAGCGTCCATGTGGAGGTTGAAGTCTTCGAGGATAATTGCAGGGATTTCAGGCTTAATGTTGTCTATAAGGAACTCAATGAGGGGAGAGGGGTCATGTTCAAGAAGGCCAGGGGGGGCATAAATGAGGCAGACTTGTAGGGAGGTGGATTTAAATAACCCGATTTCCAGTCTAGGAGGGGGGGAGGTAGGATGCAGTTTAAGGCTGAGGTGTTTTTTTGTGGCCAGGAGTAACCCTCCACCTCGTTTCTTAGGTCTGGGGATAGAAAAAACAATGGTCTCTCTCTATCCCCCACCCCGGTAAGGACATGGAAAACTGGTTTCCCCCTTGTGCGGGCAGTATGTGCATAAAAGCCCAGGTGGTAATAATCCTGGGACATCACGCCATCTCTTAAGATCACATGCACACATATGCACAGTGGGGTATTTTAAATGATACACATATGTGTGCACGCGATATAAAATTGCAGCGTATCTCTGCTTGCATGCTGATATGGGCGTTTATGGGCGCATGCACATTTTTTAATTTAATTAGCCAGTATCGGTTTCAGTTCTGCACAGTTCCTGAGCGATGGACATGGCCTGCCACCTGAAGGTAGCTTAGCTCGAGCTAGCTCAGTGGATGTTCATCACTATCCCACTGACATTTTAACTCATGATTTGTTTGCACACCTTTGAATTTCACAAAATAGAGGCCTAATATTTAAAATTAAAACTTTGTTTGTTCTTAGTGGGGATCTAGCATTATTTAATAGTACAGTTCACCAATATTTAAGCCTTTGAGTGTTGCTGTCCTATTTTTAGCTGAGATGAAATACTGCTTTAATGCGCTGAAATTTCAGATGATTAAAAGGTAGGGTACCCAGTGTCAGAAAACTCACTTCCTGTGCATGAAAAAGTACCCTGATTTTACAGCAGGTGTTATATGTGATTAGGTTTTCTGATGATGAGGCAGGTGATGATCTAATGACACTGAATAGGGAAGGAGGGGCCATCAGCAAGTCGCGTCTTTCTGATCGGTTAATGTAGTGGTGGTAAAGACCTCAAATGCTTGCTACGTCTTGCGTTTGCACAGTAATCCATTCCCACATTTACAAAGAGGTGACAATAAAGAGAGAACCTAAAACCATCGCGCAGGAGAGCTAAAAATGCAAAGGTAGGAGAAGCTGTCTGCCGCTGAGCTTACATCCTAGTTGCTTCAGCAGTTTTCTTTGGAAACTTGTATCTTTATTCAGAAAAACACAAAAACCCGCAGAATAATGAAGTGTTATAGCTTGAGCATATTATAGGGGAAAAATTCATTTGTTTTTGTGGAAAAGAAAGACAGGTTATGTATCTGTACCTCCATGGCCTCAGTGTACCTTCAAATTTAATTCTGTTTCTGCTTTCTGTGCTTGCTCTCTTTGTATTATAGGACAATCTGGTTTACCTGCTAAATCGTGAACAGTACACAGTGGGTCAGAGGACGCCATCTAGCAAACCCAGTATCAGCCTGTCTGCCCCTGACATCTTACCTCTTCACTGCACCGTCAGGAAGATCAAGCCACCAAGTCGTTCTGGCCACCGATCAGAGGAGAAGCTGGTCCTGGAGCCCATCCCAGGGGCCAGCATTTCAGTCAACTTCTCCGAGGTTGGGAAGACAACGTTGCTTCACCATGGAGACCTCCTGTCCTTGGGATGTTACTACCTTTTCCTTTTCAAAGACCCTGTGAGTCTTCAGCCTCTGCCTGCCTCAGCTCTGGTCAGGCTGAAATCCTTGAGCCGGGGCGCTGACCCGCAGGTGATTTTCACGTGCAAGGTGTGTGGCAACGTACTGAAAGACAGGACATCTTCCAGGAGGCCTGGCCTGTCCTCTTCCTCCTCCTCGTACAGTAAAGACAAAAGAGCATCCCAGAAAAAACTGCGCCTGGAGTTTGGACGAGCTGTGGAGGACCTGCTTTTGGAAAGAATCCTAACACTGATTGAGCCAGGGGGAGATGACCACAAACTGACCCCTGTGTTTCTTCTCTGTCTTTGCATTCAGCACTCTGCCACCAGTTTTGAGCCTGGTGAATTTGGCCAACTGCTGCTCAAGATGGCAAAGCAAATACAGAGGATAGTGTGGGTTAGTTTTTAGGGAGAAGGGTTTTTTTTTTCTGAGTGGGAGGAATGGGCTTCTGTACATTTCCCTGATAACAGATTGATTTTACATTTCACGCTTGGAATTTTGGAACATATGGATGTGTTCTAATGCCACTCAGCTGCTAGCTCAGACATCTGTAGAGCAAAAGTCTTACTGTCAGCAGCCCAGCCCAGGGCAGTGTAATGCTTTGTTGTTGGAGGATTCTAGCAACGTCATCTAGAAAGATAATAGAAATCCCCTGGACTTCTTGAAAGAAGAGTAAAACGTTTCTCTAGTGCTGTGAATGAGTCTATCTCAGTAAAGTCTTTCCTTGGCCCAGAACAGTGGCAGTTCCCACCAAAGCCTGAATGCCTTCTTAATTTGCTTTCCCGTTTATTGTTCTGGATATCATCTTTCCTTAATTATTTAACTATCCTCTATTTACCTAGCACTGTGATGGTAACATCTTCACTTTAGCCATCCTAATACCAGTATTTAAATTAAACAGCATGAAATACTTGCTGACCATGCTTAAACACTACCCCTGCTGCAAAGCCTGCCATCTTGGTCATCCCAAACTAGGCAAACAGTATTTCATTCAGGAAGTCAGCTTTTGTTTCTGCACTCAGGAGTCACCTTGCTGTCCCTATGAGGTGAACTAACGGAAATCAGATATTTGGCAGAAAAGTTTTCAGTTCTAGCACTCTGCTCCAACAGTATATCTCTAGGCACAATTCAGATAATACCATAACCCTGTATTAATCTCCCCGTTCTCTAATGATGGAAAATGAGAAATGGATACAGGCTTCTGTTGACTCTTTCTCCAGGAAGGATAGAATCCTATTACTATGCTGCTGCTGCTGCTACTACTACTACTAGTGCTGCTGCTGCTGCTACTACTACTACTACTACTACTACTAGTGCTGCTACTACTACTAGTTATTTATATAGTGCTACAAGATGTAGGCAATGCTGTATAGACACACATAAGAGACAGTCCCTACTTGGTAGAGCTTACAATCTAGTCACAACATACAGGCAAGACCCACAAAAAGCTTTGTTTATTATAGCAATGGCTGCATCAACATTCTATATTACATCTTAGTGGCTGTTCCTGGGATTAAGGAATAAAAGCATACTGAGAAACAGAAATAATATGTTATTTCCCAGTAACATTTTAGCTCTCTTATGTAGTGCTTTCATTAGCAACATAAGACAGCTAAAATGTTACTGGGAAATAGTTATATTATTTCCCAGTATTGCCATCTTATAATAAGTATTAGATAATACATTTCCAGCTAGTGCAATCTGTTGCAAGGACCCAGTGGAATATTAGGATTGTTAGTGTAGTTCATTATTAAGGTGGAAGAAACGTTTGCTTGCTATAATCCATTAGGATTAGAAGTAAAGGTTGTGAGTGATATCTTTTCACTGGATAAGCTCATCAGACCAGTGCAGAATGTGTTCCATTAAAAAGGTCTCACCTACAGCTTCTCTGTAGCCAAGTGGACTTCCAGGACTGGCTTTAGGGGTGTGGCACCTGCGGGGCACTGCCGCTTCAGTGGTGCAGTGGTAATGCTGAAAATGTGCCAGCACAGCTCTCGGGCCAAGGAGGACACTGTTCCTCCTGTTTGCACAGGGCGCTGCTGATGGTGAAAAGCCAGCCCTATGGTCTAGCATTGCGACCACGGTACTACAATTCACGACAAATTGTAGTTCTTTCTGTATTCCTGTACTTTGTTTCGGTCTTGATTTGTCCGTCTTTCTCTTGTCAGTTGCTGTCTTCTGTCTCTTCACATGTATTGCTCGCAGAGTCACATTGTGTTCCTTTGTTTGCAGGACAGAACTAAAGAACTGGCAGAGAAGCAGTCACAGCAGTAAGTTTCTTTCATCTGCATACATTTCTAAAAAACAACAACAAAAAACCCAAAACTGTGATCCAAGCCAAGGAAACAAATGACTTTCTACTGCTATTAAACGAGGTACAGATGGACAGAGTAACAAAGAGGAATTTTTAAAATGACAGCTTGGTGAAAAAAAAAATGTGTATGTTCCCTATTTCTGGATCTCTTTCTTAACAAGCTTTTCTTTCACATACTCCTAGTGCAAGGCACGTTTGCTATTTAAATTCTTAAGTAAAAGCAGTATTAAGAACCTCCCAAACACCCTCTCCCAAAAAAAGCAAAATATGATTCAGGGTTTCTGGGAAAAATCATCATTTCAGGAATCCTTCATGCAGCACTTGGGGATCCAACCCATCCCCCAGCTCCAAATTTGGATCAGCAGGTCCCCAGTGTTGCTCCCAAATATTTAACTGGCTCATTGCCTCTGCTATTTAGAGTGGAAGAGTAGCCTAATGGTTAGAGCCGCGGGCTGAAAGCCAGGCTTCGAATCCCACCGCTGCCCCTTGTGACCTTGAGCAAGACAGTTCATCCTGCATTGTCTCGGGACGTTCACCAAGCTACGTTAGACTGTTACTATGCGGTAAACAGCCTAATGCAGCAGTAGCATGCAGTATTTAAAATACTGCTCATTGTCCCCCGTCCGTCCCCCTCAACACAGTGAGAATGGTGAGGAGCTGATTAGCATGCAAATGCATGAACATCAGCTGAAAACATGTACATTAAATAACACAGGGTGTCTCGAAAATCAGAAGCCGCGTTATTTCATTCAATGTTGGCTACAACTCAAGGACTGTAGCTAACTTTCCCTGCGAGCCCCAGGACTCTCGTCCATGTTCCCATGCTCCCGGGGCTGTGTATTTTTAAAGGGACCGATGGGTCCACAGTAACCACCCAGCAAGTGTAGCAATATCCCTGGGCGTCTCTTTGAGAGTCTATTGTCCCACCCTGCCGCTCCTTGAAATGACCAAAGTCAAAAATACAATTTTTACTCTCAGAAGTTGTGGCATAGACCCAACCCCCCCCCCCCCCCAACTTCTCCCCTTTAAAATAAATAAACAAACCCTCTCCAGTGCCTTAGCAATGCTGCCCTGGTTGTCTAGCGGGGTCTGTAGCGCCCCCTTGGTCCTGGACCCAGCTCGGCCGGTGCTTGCTGGTCAATGATGCGCCTTTGCACTAAGCGTCTGGGCCCTCACAAGCCGTCAGGGCAACTTTGGTAAGGCTTGGGGGGGAGGGGGGGGAATGGGAGCAGTCGGGGAGGTGGAGAGAGGATTTTTGGAAAAAGAGAGGGTTTGGGAGGTTGGGTTGGGGCCTGTGACCTAACGTCTGAGAGCTAAGGTTTTATTTTTTGAATTTGGCCACCTCAAGGGGCAGAGGGGTGGATGGGAGAGGGGGTCTCAGGAGACCCTCAAGGGCTTTGCCACCTCGAAGGGGTTACTTTGGCCCGATTGCCCCTTTTAATCGTTGAAGACCTCACAGCACGTTTCCCCGCGGTGTTTTACCATGGGGTTTAATAAGCTGCAGTCACCCAAAGATGAGATTTGTGCAGTGTTCTCTCAACCTAGCTTGATGGACTCTCTACCTGGGTAACATCAAGCTAGGTTGAGAGAACATTGCACAAATCTCATTTTTGGGTTTCCTCTCTCCGAGGGTCATCAAATCTTCACAAGAGAGCACTGTTCTGTTCGTACGTCTCACGTTGAATGTCAAAGTGGCCCCTAACCCCTACACTAATACCTAAACCTCACCTCGAATTACTAGATGGGCCTCCCATAGAGATATAAATACTTATCTAGGGTGAGGGTATTATGGCTTCTGTCTGTCTGTCTTTCGCGCTCTCACTCTCACACATGGTCCCCCCAGTGGTTGTATGTAGGAAATAACACATTCTGACACTTATCTCAAAGTGCAAAAAAGTTATCGCAATTTGCGGTAACTTAGCTCTTCACATAGGTATTAGTGCAAATTGCGATAAACTGCCTATTACCATAAAACACGCCCCTTTTTCTATCACATGCGATATTTAGTGCATTTTGATAAATCCAGGCCTCTCTGAGGACAGGGAAATGTAACCTGCTTGTAACCTGCTTTGAAGTTTACAAGCAAGGTAGAGAGTCCATCAAGCTAGGTTGAGAGAACACAAAAGGCAGAATATAAACTAAAAAATAAAAAAAAAAGAAATATGTTTTCTGTCCCAGCAGGCTTTAAAAAGGGGGAATTTTGCCTGTGTTTTGTGCTCCTTGGAACTCTTCTGCTCTGGTCTCTTGCAGGCAGGATCCTGTGTCTCTGTCTCGCCTCAGCATCACAGATCTAATCCCTGACCTGCAGCACATTCTCTTCTGGATGTCCAACGCCATTGAGCTCCTGTACTTCACCCAGCAGAAATCCCCCATCTACATCCAGAGCATGGAGGAGGAGATGGACATCAAAGGTAGGGTCTCGGGTTCTTTCACTAAGGAAATGCATTTCTCAGGGAGGGAAAGGACTCCCCTAGACTCCAGCCGGGTTTTTTTTTTTTTTTGTTTTTTTTATTCGCGGCTTCAGCCCTGGAATGTTCTCCTCCTCTTCCGTCCCCCCACCCATATGATTCTTGTAAAATGTGTCATGCATTCAGATCTCGTTCATGCCAATGTAAAATGAATCTTCTGTGGGGGTCTCTTTCGTAACCTTTCCCCAGCTCCCAACATATACAATGCATAATTCTTCTGTACCTCTTGCTGCTTCTACAAGATTATGCTGATGTTCAAAAGGAACAGGCATCCTTAAAATTGTACATTTTTCTTCCCTTTGAAACAGTTAATTCAATCTTTAGTTAAAGAAGCAAACCTATTGAATGAATTAACATTTTATGTAACAAGATCTGGTATTTAGTAAGTTTCTTTGCTTTCCTTTGGACATCAGACGCCCATTGTTTTGACAAACTATCTAGTACGACGTGGCAAGCATTCGCCCAGTCTTTAAAATTTCAGGTCCCTAGTAGCCAGTCATTTATTTTTATAGAGGGCGATTCCCAGACGGCCCGCGTCATTGTGCGCACTTTATGCAGATTTTCAAAGAGAAAACTACCTGCGTTCTCTCTGAAGATTAGCAGGTGCAAAGTGTGCGCGCACTGAAAGCATCCCTGTGCGTGGGGGCCATGGAAGGGCAGGGGGGAAAATCGAGTACGCACAATTGAAATTCAAATTGCACCCATGCCGTCTTCCCTCCCCTGACCTAAACGTTCCCGCAGCAACTTTTAGCCACAATCCTCAGTCAGGTAATTTTACGTGGGTAAACACCCATCATAGAGAAAGCTCTGGCACACTAATTTAATCCCCTGGTTCCAGTGAATAGCGACAAGTCCGAGTCAGATGATCCCGGCAGCAGGATAAAACTCTCCCTTCGCACGTCCTTCATTCCTTCGTTGCAGTGAAAGTAGCAAAGGAGGCGAGAATGGAACGCCGAGAGAAGCTAAGCCGAGCCCTGGACCGTTTCCAGGCCGCTGCCCGTCTCAGTTCCCATACTGATAATGATTCAGGAAGAGCAATGCATTCTTTCTGGTTGCGTTCTGAGCATTTTTTTTTTTCTCATGAGCTAAAGATATCCTATCCCTGGTGACTTCAGAGATCCATACGGTGATGAGATAAATGTAAAATTTAAGATGTTTATCACCCATATCAGAAAATATTTAACTAATTAGATACAATTCCTGATTTCAATGCTGGTTTTTTTTGTTTTTTTTAAGGGGAGGAGCAGCTCTTGGTGCATTCACCATACTCACTTTCCCACGTAGTAGTGCTCCTGCCTCATTCCCAAATAACTTTATATAAGTTCTTCCAAATGTCAGTCAAGATTTGTTCCTCCTCCTTCTTGTATTAAATAAATGCCCTTGTGTATGCTTCTGATAATTTAGGTATATCTCATGCAGGACCACCTTGAACTGAATTTGTAGACATAGTTCTTTGATCACAGGAGATCTCAAAAGCTAAGTGGGAAGAAGCCTAGCCTGTATTTAGAGGGAGATGCCACAGGAAATGGTGTGGATGGCTCACTAATGGGACCTTTCTTCCCTCTGAGCTACTCCAGTGTGGTGTTAAAGCACACCATGCTCTTCAAAATGTTAACAACCTTAAAATAAGGCCTAACCTGTAGGGCAAATGGCGCCCTGGGAGAAAATAATTGATGCCCCCGCCCCGCAACTGTGTGAGAGAGTGACGCATACACAGGTTCTCACGCTGTCTCACACGTAGACACTTAAATGTTCATTTTCTCAAATACACGCATACAGGCTCTCTCACACACACATGCAAATGTTTTCTCTCGCACAGGCCCTCTCATATACACAAATCCTTGCTCTTATACACACTCTCTCTCACACATACACAGGCTCTCTCCTTCACAGACACGCATGCACATAGGCTCTCATACCCACGCACTCTCAGGGCCTCCCCTTTTTCTTTGGGCCGCAGTGGAATGGCGTCTGCCACGCCCTGCCACCACCGCCGGGCCTCTCCTCCGTCACCATGGGATGGGTGATGCTGGTGCTGCTCAGGGCAAAGATGGGCTCTGGATGCGGTGGTGACTGGTATCAGATATAAGTCACCACTGCCTCTATAAACCTGCGAGACAATTATGATTCTCCACAAAAAATCCACTTGATGTCCCAACACCCAAGTTGACACATCTGGACATTTCCCATAGAAGAGCTTTTTCAGTCCCAAGTCCTAGCTTGACGAACTCCATTCTGGATTACCTACAAGAGATTACCCTCCTAAAAATGTTTAAAAAGGCACTAAAAACCTTTCCTTGCCAAAGCATTCAGAATCCTAAAGACATCCCCAATTCACTAAAAAGGAAAGATCTGTACTTCCACATGATATAACTCATACAGCTCTTATGCTCTAATCACAGCTGGAGTCTTATCTGTTCTGTTTTTTATTATGAATGTTTCTTTTTATTGTTTGACGCCTCGAGCAAAACCGTAGAGAGGGGGTTAAAAATTAAAAATAAATAAATATACCTCGATGTCATCTGAAGAGGAGGCCTGTGAGCTCTCTAAAATTAATTTACATATCACAGCCAATGAAAAGTCCACTTTTCTCCTGGGCCAAGGCAGTTACTAAAACTCTGTATTATTACATTGTGGAGTGCTTGAGATAAAACTGCTGTGCAAATGAATAGGTTCATAATATTTATTTATTTGCCTTTATAATTTGCCCCTCCCTAAAGGTGAAAGTACATAATACGCAGAACATAAAATGCATGGGATGTGGAAGGAAATGTTTCTTGTTTCAATTCATTTTTTCCGGTTCAGGTGTGGTTTCTTTTTCATATTTTGGTTTGTTTTAGTTTGTTTCATTTACTGAACTGAAACATTACATTAAAAATAATTAAAAAAAAAAAAGAAACTTCTGCCGCTCCCTCATCTCTCCCTGGCACCAAAACATTAAAATTATTCCTCAAGGCCTTCCCCATAAGCCCCCCTCCCGAAAGTATCTCACACCTTCCTGGGGTCTGCGAGAGGGCAGGAGCAATCCATGCTCACGTCTGCCCCACGATGGCCCAGTTTCAAAATGTTGCCATTCTCAGGCCTGCCTGCCACTGGCATTTTGGATCTGGGATCCAGCTGGGCAGGAGTGATTGGGGATTATTGATCCTGCCCCTTTCTACCTGGCAAGCTCACGCAGACCCCAGGAAAGGGGGAAGATACTTTTGGGGAAGGTTGGAGGGAAAGGGGTTACTTTTAATGTTTTGGCAGCTTCCTCGGTTGTGTGTGTTTTTGTTTTTGTTTTTTTTAATTTCCGAAATGAAAGTTGACGAAAAAAATCCCTGAATTTTGGGAGGGGTGGGGAAGTTTAATTTTGTTTTTAAATGAAACGCGGGTGTTTCCTTGCATTTTATTGTTTTAAAAACAATTGCGCGTCCCTAGTAAATAGCAACAGACATTACCTTCTAGAGGTTCCCGGCCTTTTTCCTTTGATGCTGATTCCGTATCCTCTGTGCACTATTTTTGCTTTACCTTTCCAATGTAAACTAATTAATGACCAAACGATTACCCTTCCTGGTTCAACTGCCTGACATGGCTCTAATATAAGAGAATCTCTCGGGCATCCATTCTCACGTTTTGTAACTCAATTTATGGAGTGAATCCCAGTTCAGACGCAAAACTTTTCATTGTACCCTGTGAAACATTAGACGCAGAGGGAAGGAACAGTTTCAGTTTTTAACAATTTGAGGTGGGAGGGAAGGATTGCTTAAGTTTTACCTGCAAATTGGAACAAGAGGTCCGTGAAGAGATGAAGTAATTTCAGAGGGGAGCTATCACTTTAGCATCTTCTGCATCCTCGTACCCAAGATCTAATGATCTGCATCTACCATCAATGGCAGAGCAAAGATTGAACATTAAAGTTACCAATTCCAAACCCCAGACTAACTTTTATAGCTTTTGACTGTGAAATCAATAACTCATGAGTGTATTGTCCCAGGAACTACTCCTAGCATTGTATGAATGTTTGTTTGTTTGTTTGTTTATTGATTTACTTTTTTTTAAAGAAGGCTTGCAACTGTTATAAGGAGGAGCAGACTCGCTCAAGTTAGCTGCTTTCAAGCATCACACCACAGAGCAGGCCATGGGAACTGTTTCCGTGGAAATATGTTTTACTCATAACACACAAAACAGTGCATGGGAGCATTTGATGGGAACCCTGCTGTTCTCCACAGCACTCTCTATTGTATGGACTGCAGAAGATATTTCTTTCTCTGATACACACGTTGGGATATTTACTGAAAGCCCTGCTGCTTTCCAAAAGCGCCACATTGAAAGACTTATAGAAGATAGTTCTGGCTGAGTGCCCTCTCTTTGGTTTTCATAGCAGGGTATTAGCATTTCATTTACCAAAATTGCACTGTGTAGAAAATACAGTGAAGATTATTTAAAATGGCCTTTAAGTGTATGCTTTAAGATTCAGTTCTCACAAAATATATATTTCCTGCATGTAAAGGGAATGTTTTTTTATACAAACTTACCATAATAGGAGACTATGTGATAGTACAGTTCTTTTCCGGAAATATTCTATATCCTTTTTACTTTGGTTGAAGTTAACATCTTGAGAAGAAAGAGTTCTGCCCTTCAGTTCAACTTCTTTTTTTTTTTTTTTTTTGCTAAATTCTGCGACGAAATCATTGGCCTGCGATTGCGAAATCACAATATATAGGAAGTCGGTCTTGTCCCAAATTAGCGTAGTAGCAGCCTCATGATACTGCTACTCAGTTCACCTTATCGTGGAAAGTTCTGGTTTTAAATACAATGATTGCTTTTGCTTTCTCTTCTACACTTTATCTCCAACTGTACAGAAAATCTTCTTCTCTTTTGCTTCTCCCTCCCACCCTCGTGTGGGGAGAAGGCATTTTCAGCTACTTCTGGAGTTTGGAAATGGAAACAAGAAAGCATTTCAAGCCAGTGTTAAACAACAAAAAAAAAATCCTTGTTTGCACATGTAATAAATATTTATGAAGCCGTTCTCATGGTTGTGCATCCATTTGTTTCTTCTGACTCTGTATTATTTAAGCTTTCCAGAATTTTCTTGTTTGATGTTACTTTGCGCTCAGGGAGGTATTTGGGAAAGACCCAGTGATGGATGATTTCTTGGAGGTGTGAGAATATTGTCTGGAAAACATTCCCCAGTTTTGCTGTCATGGCAGCTTTTGTACTCTCCGGGAAGGAAGATGATTGAAGATTCTGAAATGGCATTGTACATTGATAGACTATTAGTTAATAATTATGTCAGGTCAATGTCAACTGAGCCAAAGCTGGATCACAGATGACCCCCCCCCCCCCCAGGCAATAAATTGCCTATTGTAATTCACTGTTTTCCAGGACCTCTATTTCACTTTGATCACAGAGAAAATAATAACTAGCTAATGAGAAGAAATATTCAGCTCTCCTATGAGGAAAGGCTGACGAGGTTAGGGCTGTTCAGCTTGGAGAAGAGACGGCTGAGGGGGGATATGATAGAGATGTTTAAGATCATGAGAGGTCTTGAACGAGTAGATGTGACTCAGTTATTTACACTTTCGAATAATAGAAGGACTAGGGGGCATTCCATGAAGTTAGCAAGAGGCACATTCAAGACTAATCGGAGAAAATTCTTTTTCACTCAACGCAAAATAAAGCTCTGGAATTTGTTGCCAGAGGATGTGGTTAGTGCAGTTAGTGTAGCTAGGTTCAAATAGGTTCTTGGAGAAGTCCATTAACTGCTTTTAATCAAGTTTACTTAGGGAATAGCCACTGCTATTAATTGCATCAGTAGCATGAGATCTTCTTAGTGTTTGGGTAATTGCCAGGTTCTTATGGCCTGGTTTGGCCTCTGTTGGAAACAGGATGCTGGGCTTGATGGACCCTTGGTCTGACCCAGCATGGCAAGTTCTTATGTTCTTAAGTCAAAATCTCTAAATCAGATTGCCAGTGCCCATTAAACCATACCTGCTTCATAAATGGTCACATCACACCTGCATCCTTTTCCATTTCTTTCACTGTGCCAAGCTAAAAGAAAAATGTGTGGGCATTTATGAATCATCAGGGAGGAACCCAGCCATGCTGCTGCCATGGGCAGAACAGAATTTGCAGGCACTAATGCCCTCTCATATTGCAGGCGTCGACAAGCATTCAGGCGGATTATCTCAGTTGTCACATTTGGATCCAGGAGAATAGGAATTGGCAAACAAGTTTTTTCAAATCATCGTCTCTCGTCTGCTGTTCTTGGATCTGATGGCAAGCAACATGAATGCGAAGGTAGATAGATTTTACAGTCGCAGACAAGATCTTCAAGCACTGGGAGTCAATACTGTCCTACAAAAGTGGCCACGGGACGAGATGTTTGTGTTTTCTCTGTGGCTGACGATAGACAGATTGCTTCAGAAGATAGCTCAACATCCCAATTTAATGCTTCTTCTAGCTCCGGACTGGCCTTGATGGCCTTGGTATGTGGATCTGTGTCATCCGATGCCTTTGAGAGGGCTTGACTGTTGTAGTAAGGTTATTCCTCAGCAGTGGTGAACACCTTTTTGCAAGCTCGAAAATTTTCTACATCATTGGTTTACATGCGAGTTTGGAGGATTTTTGAGACTTGGTGCTTGGAGCGGAAGTGTCAGCCCACTTTGGCAACGATTCCCCTAATTCTGAAATTTCTACAAGATTAAGGGATTGGCCCTTAATACTCTGAAAACAAGTAGCAGCTTTGGCATGTTATAGCGGATGGGTTCAAGGTAAGATGGTATCCTCGCGGCTGGATTTTTCTCGTTTTTGAAGGGTATCAAACATATTTGGCCACCATTGAGGATACCGGTACCGCTTTGAGATCTGAATTTTGTACTTTTTTGGCTGGTTCCAACTTCCTTCCTCTCAAGCAATTAACAATAAAGATGGTGTTTCTAGGCTCAATATGTTTGGTGAGACAGATCTCGGAGTTGCATTCTCTGTCTTGAGAGCTTTTCCTAGTGATTACTCCTGATAGTGCAAATTAGACCAAAGGTCTCTAGATAGGGATATGAATGAGCAAAAGTTCAGGACGTTACGTTTTTTGGATGTGAGAAGGCATATCTTGTGCTTCCTTAATTGACTAGAAGCTTTCAGGAAAGAGATCATTTTTTTCGTCCTTCATGGAGGCATAAAGAAGGGGAAAGATGTTTCTCATGCCACAGTGGTGCCTTAGATTAAAGAAATAATGGCGGCCTATGTGGATGTGGGTCTGCCATTGCCAAAACAGATTAGGACTCATTCTATTAGAGCACAGGCTATGTCTTGGGCAGAGTTCGGTCCGAAATCGGTAGGGCGGTAACGTGATCTTCTTTGCATAACTTTTCCAGGCATCATGAACTGGATTATAGGGTTTGAGAAGACACGTCATTTGCCAGGGCAGTGTTGACAGGAGTTCTGCCCTAAGAGGAAGTAGCTTTCGCACATCCCAGTTGTGTGGACTGGCCTACTGGATGAAGAGGAAGGTGAAATTACTTTTTACATAATTTCCTTTCCTCTAGGACAGGCAGGCCCGTCTCCTGCCTTAGACTACACTGTTTATTTGTTGTTATTAGGGACATTTCCAGACAAAAGGATTAGAGGCTGATGGTGATGTCCAGGTCGGTTTGGAACCTGGTAAGAGGGGCCTTTTATTTGCTGTCATTCCTTCCTTCCTTTCTTACTGGGTCAAGTGCATCTGGTTCTCCTGGAAGTTGAAAAAAAAAAAGAAAACAAGGATTTAGGGGAAGGAAATGTCTAATGTTGAAGTTTTAATGGTTGCAGTTTTTGTATTCAGTTATCCACAGTTAGCTTTTTCAGGAATTGGTAGGCTGATGTCGGTCTAGCCTTATATGAGAGTGGCATCAGCGAGTCTGTTAATCTCTGTCTCCATAGGCTGGTTGGGGTGCATAAACCCGGTTGTGTGGACTGGCTTGCCTGTCCTAGAGGAAAGGAAATTACCAGGTAAGAAGTAATTTCACCTTCTTTGCTGCTGCATCATGCTTATGAGGCAGACAAATGTCTGTGGTTTTCACGGCCCCATGTTATCATGTCTGACTGCTCCCCTGGTGCAGGGACATTCTTGTGAATATTTACTCTTTTGGTGGCATATAAAGTACTATTATTGTTATAAAAGTGAAATTAAATGTTAGATCTTTCAGAGCTTGTTTGTTTTTTATACCCCCGTGACTGGGATTTGTGAGGGAAGACGCAACATGATTCTAATTTATTTCCAGCACAGAATACAGCGAGACTGTTTATGGCAGTGCTTCTACTTTTCCCCAGAGCTCTTTTCTGGCTCTTTTCTGATACTTACTACCTTACTCTTAATTTACTGTTGAGTAGAAAGTAAAGGAGTGCAAAGGGCAGGATAAACCACTGAACGCCATGTTTTTTGATTTCAAGAGAGGGAGAGACCTATGTGCACTTTTCGTATCAACTGAAGTAGACTGGCTGTGTGGGTTGATGAAGTGTGTATGTCTGTAACATGGTGTCACCATGACAACACTTGCAGGTCCATATTCTACCAGAAGTTAGACGGCTAAATTAATATTTGGGCACATATCCGGCTACATTCTAGCTGACTTAAGTTAGTGGTGTTCCAAGGGCGTAACTGGGGAGGAGTTGTTAGCTGGCTAACTCCCATAGTCAGAGTTAGCTGGATAACTTGGTTAGCTAATTCTGCTGCCCTAAAGTTAGGTGGCTATAGTTAGGCAGCTAACTTTAAGATAGCCGGCTGTATTCAGTAATGCGGTTTCACTATTGAATATACCTCCAAAGTTAGCCGGATGCTAGCTGGACTGTGTCTGAATATGGACATCTTGGTTATTTCAGGATTTGGAAAATGTTATGGATGTTGGTTCTCGAAAAGCAATGCAAAATTCTAAATGTGATCTCCTCTAAAAGCTGTTCTCGAGCAGTGAAGGCGGGGATAGGGCTCCCATGCAGAATAGCTTGGTCCTCGATTGGTTAGCCTTCGGATCCAGTGCCTCTAAGAAGGAGCCATCTATTTGTTTCTTATATATTTATCTATCTATCAGCATTTGATATTTCACCTTTCCCATTAACCCCGAGGCGGATTATATAAAAATAAAGAGCATGCATCCTTTGGGGTTGCACAATATGACCTCTAGTCTTAATTCTGGACTGCCTCCTTGTCTTTGCTTTCTGTTTATTCAAACGGTTGAGGTATTTTATTTTATTCAATTGCATCTTGCTGAACTTGCAGGGTGCCTCAGAATACCTGCTCAGTGTTGTACTGGAAGGGGCTTCTGGGAGCCCCTTATTAAATTATTTTGTGAAAACATTGTGTCATTGAGTGGAGCAGAGCTGGTGAAAGGATCTGTTGTGTTTTCAAAAACTTGGTTATTTTCCCAAGCTTTTGGTTAATATAATTGACTACTGATGAGGTATGGTGGGAAGTTTGCCTTGGGAACGTTCTTACATGATCTATGAATTTGTGCTTTGACTTTTTATTTCTTTTATTTAAATTGTAAATGTTAATATTTATTGTAAATTGCTCTGAGATCTATTGGAAGGCAATACATAGATTTTGACAATAATAATAATAATGAAATTGGTAGTTGTCTCGTGTCTTGGCTTTTAAATAAACTATTGGTGTTTTCTCCAGGTTCTAAGGAATCGCTCTTTTCCTCTACAATTACAGCCAGTGAGGAGGCAATGACTGTTTTGGAAGAAGTAATCATGTACACATTTCAACAGTGTGTGTATTACATCTCCAAGGTACATTCCTACCACTTTTCTCTCACGTTATCAGTAGCAGACCGTGGAGGTTGTATTGCATACCTATAATTATTTGTTCATAGTTCACCAACTGTCTTTGGGTCCCTTTTTAAATAAATATTGATGTTATTGAAGTCATTCCACTTTTGTCTTGACTTGAGATCATACCCAACATACCCTGGTTTAAGATTAAAGGTACGGCTCATTCCTATCATGATTTCCCCAAAACGATCCTGACTGAGAAAGATTCAGCTCAAAAAAAAAAAAAAATCCCCAAATTCCTGTATTTCAAGCCAAGCTAAATAGACACCAGGACAAAAAACAATAATCATTCACAAAGCGCAAATTTTGAATACTGCCAATGAATGACTTCAAAGTATGTAGGCGAAGGGGTGTCAGGAAGCCAGTGTAAGACCACCTCATAGGCGGTTACCCGGTCTACTCAATCATCCACCCCAGAGGAAAAGAAAAAGAAGAGAACAGAGTAAGGTTACTTTTTGTAAATTTTTATTATGCAGTTAAAAAATGAATTGTGCAAAATTAACAAAGACCCAAATGTTCACAGAACTGACCCTGTAGTATAACCTAATATGTGCTGCAATATCTCAACAATCAAACAAAACCCGACATCGGCTGTTTCGGTCTGCCCTGCATAAGGGGGTTGTCAAACTTATCTTAGAAGTCTCTTCAGTGGCGTAGAAGCGCGCTTCTAATAGATCCTACGATCTTCAACTCCTCATAGGATACAAGCTGCGTTACCGACATACGTTGGTAGTATTCAAAATTTGCGCTTTGTGAATGATTATTGTTCTTTGTCCCGGAGTCTGTTTAGCTTGGGAGAGATTTAGTACAGACCCTTCTTTCCTTGCTCATTATCAGATAAGTCTTCCTACAGCTTCACGTTCTTCCTTAATTCCTTTTTCCTGTATACATTTTTCACACATCAAACTTATTTTAACAAATGCAGCTCCCTCCCATTCTAGTTGCCCAATTTTTCACTTTACAGCTCTTTACAAGTTTGAAAATAAACACTGTCCTTACAAGCCAACCTATAGATTACTTATATATACAAATTACATCATCCCTAGCTTATTCTACCTGATAAAGGGAGCAAAGCTCTAGAAAGCAGGTCTCAAATGCATAAAGGTTGCAATTCCTAAAATCAGCACTTTGCTGGTAGGCGGAGTTTCCCTTTGAAAATGGTATTTTATAAAGAATTGCATGCATATCATTTTGAAAATACTTGCATAAGTACTTGAAATCAGTTTGCCGATACCTCTGCCAGTTCACCCAGTCCATATCCAGGTCACTGAGATCTCCTACCCAAAAACCTGCAGACAACAGACAAGTCCAGTTTCACGTGTGCAAGTCAATTAGCGGGTGTAGAAGTGCACAAATAAGCTTGCTAACATGTATGCTCCGTCTTAGAAAATAGCAGTTACCCTGCATGTTTCTGAACCTTGCCCCAGAATGCTCCTAACTCACCTCTTTTCCTTTCCCTGGCAAAGTGGTTACATGAAATGGAAAATACGTGGGTACTCTAGGCATTTGTACATGCTTACACATGTCTATGCTATTTTTAGGCACAAAACCTCTGAAAATTGTTTTTTCAGAGTCTGGTTAGCCAGAAAGTGTCGTCATTTAAGCATTGCTGCATTTCCTGTATACTGCCCTGTTAACACAATTTTAAATGCCTTTATTCCAAAATTAATTATTTTTATTTGATACATCTGTTTTAGCATCATCTATTTTCAAGAGTTTCTTAGTCATTGATCAGTAATTGACCCTAAATGCACCTGGGAGCATGGCGCAAGAGTATAGACTACTCATTTGATCGATGATATTACTTAGTGTTTGTAATCCTTGCCATTTTAAAAGCAACATTAAAACTGTCTGGCATTGCAACTTGCCTCTTACTGAAGATTTTTTTTTTTAATGTTTTTCTGTTAATTTCCTACTTTGTATTACTTCTGTTCATAAATCCTACAATAATTCCTATCAATGGCTGATCAGATCATTGTGAGAAGTATGGAGAACGAGAGAGGAACTTTTCAGGTGCTGGAAGGTGCTGCGCTGCCCTCCTGCTGCATCAACATTTTTTTTTCAGGTTTCGTTTGTATTCGTTCCAAAATGGTGTTACAGAAGCTATATTGTTTGGTTTGGGAGTTCTGCCATTGTTTTCCCTGTATCCCAAAGAGTGCCAAGAGGAAGAGCAAACTGAAATGGAACAAATGTGTTAGAAAACTCCCCCCCCCGACCCCCGTCAAGTTGATTGGAAGATTCTGTGGGAAATTCCGTACAATACAGCAGATGCATTCCAGAATGAGGGGCACTCGAAATTGCTCGGCCGCCGTGTTCGTTTTGGAATTCGCTGCACAGAAACTGCTCTGATCATGAATAATGAATTCATTCATGGAGGTGACCGGCGTACGCTTAGGGAGTGGTTTCTGGTTAGTCAGCATGGGTTAAAATTATTCTTGATGGCCACAAGTGCAACAGTGCTTGCCAGTGTGTAGTGGAAGACAAGAAAGGTTGCCTATGTGTGCTGGGTGTGGATCTGTTTCCAGGGAGGTCAGAATGAACAGCGCTCCCTGATTCAGCTTTTCCGTGGATCCCCCGCTGCCAGCTCAGACGGATACCTAGAGGCAGCTTCTGGCAAGAGAACTTCTGGCTTCTTCACGGCTTCTCTGCGAGAAGAAGATGATTTCTGACCAAGTCAAAATGCTTTGTTTGTATTGTAACCCTACCTATTAGGGGCACGTTTGTACTGAAAGATTTCAGCCTACCTAAAGGAAGTTTCATGGCTGTATTAATAGCGTTGTGCTTTCTTAAGAAATAGAAATAACTTTAAAAAGAAGTAATTTGCTTTCATATTATAGGGCTCCTTCTAAACCCTAAACTTAGGACCCATTTTGGGGGCTGGAGGGAAACCCATCGGGTAGCACAGGCTCTTTAAGGAGCACACCGGAGAGCGTCTGCATTATCCAGAAAGGAGGGAAATAACTAATTTTTTTTCTTAATTACAGACACCAAACAGTACCTCTTTAATAGTGAACCCTAAGCATTGACAGTGTGGTGCCTTTTTTGTTTTTTTCCCCCAGTCTCTGTATGTGTCACTTCCAGCTCTCTTTGAGGGTAACTCATTTCCAAACGAAAGCTTGCAGGTGCCCTCCCACCTGCCTGAAGATGTGTGTAGAGTTGTATCGATTTACCAAGCCACGCTGGACCTTCTGCACCAGTATGAAGTCCATCCAGATATTGCTTCTCAGATGTTCGCCTATCTGTTTTTCTTCTCCAACACTTTGCTTTTCAACCATCTGATTGAAAAAGGTAAGTGATGACAGACGAGTAACGTTACAGATCCAACTTAACCACATAAGTAGCACCGCCCGCCTTTTATGCGGCTAAAAGATGCCCGGATATTCAGCCGGATAACTTAACCGGATAAGTAGCGATATTTGCTCTTATCTGGTTAAGTTAATTGGTTAAGTTAGACCAGCGCCAGATAAGTTATTTTATCTGGCTAAGTAGCAATTTGTGTGCGGATATTCAGCGGCGCATAGTTACTTAGCGGCGCATAGTTACTTAGCTGGATACGGCTGAATATTGAGCCCCCTGAGTCCAACCAGGAGGTGTTAAACAATGCTTGAGATTCCCTCCCCCACCCGGGGCTGTGAATGCTGCCTTTACAGCAGCTCCAGCTCTGGCTAACTTGGGAGTAAAAGCCAAGTCCAGGAATTGCACCCTAGTTCTGCACACGGCTGCCACTGGGCCAGCTCAGAGTGTCACGTGAGTGAGAATGGAGTGGTTCTCCTACGCTGCCAGTCTAGGGCTTCTCATAACTACTGGATGAGCTCATTACATTTCCTCATCAGATTCGAGTACAAAGTTGCCAGCTCATGCTTTCAGGGGAAGACTTACTCATTTGGATAAAAAAAAAGTTTATTTTTCTTCTCCCTCGTTCTTAAAAGGTTTTAGTTAAATACATTTCCTGAACATACCCAGATCAGTCCAGACCCAGTGGGTTTTGCATCCCTAGCAGCAGATGAAGTCAGAGACCAGAACGTTGAGGCTCTGCTACATAACCGAGAGCGCCACCTGCAGGTCCCTCCGAAGTTCTCTGACTCCAGCAGAAGGTAGAGGTGCAAACCTGCAGTCTAGTTGGTAGTTTGTTTATTTATTTGTTTATTTTAAAAGGTTTTCTATACCGCCTATACAAAGTTGAAGAGACGTAATTAAAAAATTGACATTTAAAAGCAACCATAATAAGGAATAATAAAACAATAATAAAATGAACCAAATAAATAACAAACATACATAAACGTGTAGAGTTGGAAGGTGAAAGAAAGAAGGTGTGGGTATCATGGTTGAGGTTCAGCAAAGACTAAGGAGCAGAGGTAGGTAAAAAAAAAAAAAAAAAAAAAGTGTTAGGGGCAGGGTGGTAGGGGACGCGGAAGCTCCCTGAGATGTTAAGGCACCTTAATGGGACATTCCTCAGGTGGAGCCGGGCGACTGGGGGGGGGTTGGATACTCCTGACTGGGTTTTGTCCGCAGCGATCTGGCTCCCTCGATCCTCTGAGGCTTCCCACTCGGCCACCGCTGCTCCGGTCAGGAAAGGATTAGTTGAGTTTTTTTTTTCTTTTAAACACAGGTCTAGCAGTGTCGTATGTGGCGGGGGTAGACAATGTACAGGGGGATTTCCTCAGCAGGCAACAGCTGGATCCAGGGGGGTGGGGGTTGCCCCTGGAGGCCTGGAATTACATCTGCGCCAGGTGGGGCGTTCCCCAGTTGGATCTGATGGCAACGCGGGTCAACTCGAAGACAGAGGCGTTTTTCAGTCGAAGAAGAGGGTCGGTTCGGTGGGCCCTTGGCCGACAGAAATCCTTCCACACACGTTTCCCCCGTGGCCCCTCATCGGGTCAGTTCCTCAGGCGCATAGAAACGCATCCCGGGAGTGTGATACTGCTGGCACCAGAGTGGCCGTGGCGACCGTGGTAGAAGGTCCCCTCAGGCTGGGCCCATATTCTCGGATCGCGTCACTTCTGTGTCGCAGCCTGGCTTTTGAGAGGCGGAGGCTGCGTTTGAAGGGTTAACTCTGAGCGGGTCATTTCCACGCCTCTTCAGGCTAGAAGACCGGCCACGTCCATGGCGCATGTTAGGGTCTGGAAAGTTTTTGAAGTGTGGTGTCTTCAGCGCCTGCTGGATCCCCTGGCGGTGGATGTTTTGAATATTTTATAGTTCCTGCAGCAGGGGGTGTCCAAGGGTTTAGCGCACAACTCGCTTCGCGTGCGGGTGGCTGCTTTGGGTGCGCTCAAGGGCAAGTATCATAGTCGGACTCTTGCCGGTCATCGGATGTAATCAGGTTCCTCAAGGGGGTAAAGCATTCGCGCCCCCCCCCCCCCCCCCCCCCCCCGGTGCGAAAGATTTGTCCGGATTGGAATTTGAACCCGGTTCTTCGCGTGCTGTGCGAATCCCCGTTTCAGCCTTTGAGGAGGGTGACCCTGAAGGATTTGGTGCTGAAAGTGGTGTTTCTGGCGGCCATTTTCTCTGCTAGGAGGATTTCGGAGCTGCAGGCCCTATCTTGTAGGGACCCATTTTTGCGGATTTACAGCGACAGGGTTTCCTTGTGAACAGTGCCTTCCTTTCATGTCGGTCAGTAGTGGAGCTGCGGGGTTTTCCGGAGTGGTCGAGAGAGTCCCCTCAGGATAGAAAGTTGCATTTTTTGGATGTGCGGTGGACTCTCTTTCGCTACTTAGAGGTCCTGAATGCATTTCATGGCTCAGATCATCTTTTTGTCTTATAATGGTAGCGTGAGGAAAGGGGACAAGGCCTCCAAGGCTGCTATTTCTCGTTGGCTTAGGGAGGCAATTTGTTCGGCGTACGTTTGTAAAGGCCGGCAGATTCCTGTGGGTTTGAAAGTGCACTCCACGAGGGCAGAGGCCGCGTCCTGGGCTGAGGGTCAGCTTCCGTCGCCGTGGATTCATAGGGCTGCGGTGTGGTCCTCGGTTCTTTCACCAGACATTATCGATTAGATGTGAGGGCGCAGGACGAGGGGTCCCTTTGGTGTGAGAGTGTTCTGCACCCAGTTTAGGGGAGCTTGGGTGCATCCCACTGGTCTGGAATGATCTGGGTATGTTCAGGAAAGGAGAACTGATTACTTATCTGTGGTATTTCATTCCTGTAATACCACAGATAAGTCCAGAGGCCCACCCAGTTGACTCCGAAAGACTGAATTTTATTTAAAAAAAAAAAAGAGAGAAAGTGAAGAAGTTAGTAAGAAGAATCTTGACTATAAGGAGTATCATAGTTAGGTAGGATCCGTGGTGCTCCAGTGCTCATGTTTTGTTGTGGATGAGCAAAGTTTGCAGTTTTTGGGGTTTTCCAACCCTTTGATCCCTTTCGCCCGTTCGAGGGGTGGTTATAATAATCTTGGCTTGGGTACAGGTCCATTTGGAGGGGACTGCAGGTGGCTCTCTCGGTTATGTAGCAGTGCCTCAAAGTTTTGTTTTCTGCCTCCATCTGCTGGTAGGGATGCAGAACCCGCTGGTCCGGACTGATCTGTGGTATTATAGGAACAAAAATTAGCAGGAAAGAACCAAATATCCAGGCCAAAGAGAGAAGCCACCTTCTGCTTGCTATAGTGCCATGTGCCAGCACAGCTTCCAGATTGCACCCATCGCCATGGCTCTGCCTTAAATCCGGCTCTGTGTCCACTTAAAATGCAAAGCTAAGAAAAGGCCAAGATTTTAGAAAACACCTGCAGCTAAGTAGATCTAGGATACTGCACATCTCCTCTGGGATCATGTTCCAGTTCACGCTCTGAACAAATTTAAACGTTTTTCATCATTCTTTGAGTAACAAGGTAATTTCATCCATTATGACCCACAGCATGTTGATTTCTTACAAGCACTATGGTGTTAATAACAGGATCCATTTGGTTACACTTAACGTAGGTAAATGGCGCTTGAAAATTGCTACGATGGTACGTTACATGTACATGTGGAATTCCTTTGAAAATTCACCTGTAAGTCAGTACCACGTACGTCAGTAATGCCATACGTTCTATGACGGTAATGTTGAAACCGGCACGTAGGCACTCATGTAGGCGCATATACCGGTTTGCGCCAAAGCATGTGGCCATTTTATAACAAGTGTGCATATATGTGCAATGGTATAAAGCAGGCTGAACGCGTGTGTGCATGTGCGCACAATTTTATATTAGCGCTCGCAAATACCCCCTCTACCGCATAAGTGGGGGAATTTTATTAGGGACGCACACCAGCGCCATTACAAGGACAGGACTTCCAAACCCCCCCCCCCCCCCTCGGTTATTAGCCTCCCTTTCCCCCCTGTTAGCCCCAACCCTTAAATCTCTGCTGAGTAGCCTCGTTTTCTTGTTTCATTACTTACACGCCATCCCATCCATAGCCTTAGTAAAGTTACGCGGCAGGGGGACCCCAGCACCTGCACATTGCATGTTAAAGTCCATTACCATTGCTAATGGCAGTGGCTATTCTCTAAGTGAACTTAATAGCAGGTAATGGACTTCTCCTCCAAGAACTTATCCAATCCTTTTTTAAACACAGCTACACTAACTGCACTAACCACATCCTCTGGCAACAAATTCCAGAGCTTTATTGTGCGTTGAGTAAAAAAGAACTTTCTCCGATTAGTTTTAAATGTGCCCCATGCTAACTTCATGGAGTGCCCCCTAGTCTTTCTATTATCCGAAAGAGTAAATAACCGATTCACATCTACCCGTTCTAGACCTCTCATGATTTTAAACATCTCTATCATATCCCCCCTCAGCCGTCTCTTCTCCAAGCTGAAAAGTCCTAACCTCTTTAGTCTTTCCTCATAGGGGAGCTGTTCCATTCCCCTTATCATTTTGGTAGCCCTTCTCTGTACCTTCTCCGTCGCAATTATATCTTTTATGAGATGCGGCGACCAGAATTGTACACAGTATTCAAGGTGCGGTCTCACCATGGAGCGATACAGAGGCATTATGACATTTTCCGTTTTATTCACCATTCGAGGACTAAGTAAATAGAAACAGAAGGAAGGATGTCAGGGTATGTTCAGGAACTTTCATTGATATACCTTTTTTTTTTTCCCCCTCCTTTCCATGAAGGGCCTATGCTGGGCTGTTTTCGGTGGTCAAAAGGTATAAAGATCCGTGCCTGCTTAAGGCTGCTTCTGGAGTGGATACAAAATGCAGGATACGGTTGCCTTGGGGAGCAGTTCTTCAGTAAACTTCTGAGTGTGGCGAGCTTCTTGGCCACCCCCAGCTCCCAGCTGCTACAGGTAAGGCTCCATTTTCCAGGTGCCATAGTCGGTGGTTTGGGATTGATGCCTGCAGCAAGTGCTCTAGGCCTTAGCGTGCGTTCACGCCCTCGCTCACGCCAGCCACCTGACCAACTTACACAGTTGTTTCAGGGTCTTTATCACGTTTATCCCAATTTCCTGCATTTGTACTACACTGACGGGCAATCACAAACCAATAAAAGAGGCAGGATTTTATTTTAAATTATTTATATGCTACCTTATAGTCCTACAACCAATTGATGCGGTATACAATCAATGAAGCAATACAAATCAAAATACAATATCAAACACAGAATAACAAGAACCCACCTCTGCCTTGATCAGCTATCAGAACTACAGCCTCCACTTACACTGTGGTTGCCGATCTTGATTATTTGACACATCTCCGTCTATAAAACCAGGCTGTTACTTTCTTGATTAATCTAATTTCTCATTACATCACAAGAGTTACTGTGTAATGTAAATGTTATCTCATGGCGACTAGAAAAGCAGTTACAAATTACTTCATGCCCATGACGTATTATTGCTGCTTAGTTTGTTCTAACAATTTCATTTTTTTCAGTCTAGCTTTTTAAATAAATTTAATAAATATGGGGGGGGGATCATGATGCTTGTATTGTATATCCCGGCTTAGATGACCTGGCAGAACCTAAGGGTCAAATTCCCTGCCCTGAGCTGTGCGCAGCTGCATTGTGTCCTGAAGAGCTATCAGCTGGCCTCCAGCTCGGGCTCCCTCACAGCATGGCAGCCTGCCGAGGAAGAGCGTGCGGCAGCCTTCAGGACAGGTGAGAGCACCGCCGGAGAACGATGCGATTCTGCTTAATTCAGAGAAGAGCACTTAGCGCCTGACGAATAGGTTGTACAATTTTATACATGACTGAGAACAGTGTAAAAAATAAAGACAGCCACTAGCTCCTGCCAAATCGTGTCAATTTTTAGCCTACTGCAAGCACGCTGTAAGCCAACCAAGTCCTCTGTGGTGGACTTCCTATGCTGCCGAGGCAGCCATGGCTGCAGGGTTCAAGTTTTCTACCAGCAGATAGTGGTATCCTAACCAAACAGTTTCTTTGTATTAAGAAGCTTTCTTACCAGGAAAATAAATAAAAACAAATCCTATGATTTATTCTATCTTAGTCTCCCACTGAGAATTCTCATTAGCTGTATCAGGAAAGAATATCCAGTAACACGTGCTGTGGCTAAAACTGGTTTCTTCTGCAAGCTTTAGAAATGAATGACGACTCAAATTTTAATATATGACCAGTAAAATGTAGGATTTTATTTAGTTGATTTTTGGCTGCCTTCCATCTTTCATTACCTGGGTTTTTTGTTTTTTTTAAATATACTTCTGTCCTTGGACGGTCTGATTACTGTGCTACACAAACACGGCACCACGACAATACTAGTGTTCTCTTGTGTTTTATCTTCTCAGAGGAGGTCCTGGAGTCTTTTGACAACCACCCGCCTATTATCTTACCCAGTGAAGGCTTTAAGGTGGACCTAGACAAGGAAGCTCTAGATGACAATATTTATAGGCATCTCCTGTATATACGACACTTCCTGTGGAGTCTGCGCAGCAAATCCTCATTCAGCAAAGCCCTTCCAGAGAGTGACCACCAGCAGCAGCAGGTATCGCTTTTCCTAAGCTGAAATCACTATTATTTCTTTATATTTAGCTCACACCTTTTCCCTGGTAGCTCAAGGCAAGTTACATTCAGGTAGGGTAGGTATTTCCCTTGTCCCCAGAGGGCCTGGCGCTTTCCTCAGCGTATCAGCTACCCCAGTGGTATAAAAACGCCAGTTCTCCAGGCTCACCAGCAAGGGGACGAGAGCAAATAATCTCATGAATTTAATATTTTTTAGAAATATTCATGGAGAGTATGTCCAAAGCAGACCAGACTTTGAGAGCTCTGCTCCTTGGTGTCTCTCCTCTTTTTTTCTTAATCCAGATATTTATTTTCACAGGTGGTTGGGGGGGAGAGAGAGACGGGGAGAAAGGGATGCATTTTGCTATAGTTGGGACTCTTAATCCTGCTTATAAACATCTGATGTCATTTAGCAGGCCTTGTAGACTGCATTCCTGTCTTGCACAGGGCAGCATGGGTCTAGCCTAGAGCCAAGTTATGATGAAAGGCAGCACAAATATTAATAAAACTAATCCATGTGCAATAACTCAAAAAAATACTTTATTTTGCCTCAGGAGTTTAATACAAGTTAACAAGGAAATGGAGAAAAAAGATTCAATTGTTTTCCCCAAGTGTCAAATTTAGGATCAACTGAATTTTTTATATAAGCTGTAACATGAGAATCCTGTTTGCAATGATTAAACTTAGTAGTACATATTAAAGGTGAAAACTCACAAAGAGCAAATTTGATTACCATTAGTTTTTATGAAGAAAAATACAGATTACCCCTTCCTATTACTCAGTTGTTTTTTTTTTTTAACTTGCTCTGCCTTTGCTCCCAGCTGATTTTTTTTTTCCAAAAGATGTATTTCAGCCTCATTTTGGTATCTGGCATGCAATAAGGATGATCAGTGTAGATTTGTCAGTAGCAAACGTGATCTAAATGAATTGTGATGCATAATTCGGGCTCAAGGGACACGCTATATAAACATAACGTAACAATATTACCTTCAAAAAGTTCTATACAATTTGTCTGTCCATCCTCCTCTTTACTATGGCCTAGAAATTAAGATTACAGCTACACAACATATACATTACATATTATTTCCTAATTGTGTTTTACAGAATGAAACTCCCGGCTGCCTAACGCTTACAGATGGCGACCCAGACTATCAGACTCCTTCTGTGACCAGTGGGAATTCCTTCAACCAGTTGGACTCGAGACAGCAGGGGAGCCGTCCAGAATCCAAGGCTGCGGGGACAGTTTCGCTCGGTTGCAGTGCGAATGGGCGAGCAAGAGAATTTTACTCTTCTGAAGAACGCCTCAAGGAAAAACTCAGACAGCTGCAGCTGCAAAGCAGCCTGGGAAACAACCTCCCTCCCAAAACGAGCCTGCAGCCCCTGGATTCATCCTGTCTCCTGACCCCTCCTAATACACCTTCCAACTCTGACCAAGGACACCCAGGTGCACCGCGGACGGATGGCGGCGGCGGCAGCGACGCTCTCCAGGAGCCCAGAAGAAATGAACTTAACGGAAGCAAAAGTAAAGCCACAGAAGGTAAGAGAAGGGTCTCGCTCTTGCTTTTCACATGCTCGCCGCCCTCTAGTTTCCAGGTGGATTACTAATGTGCTAAGAAACTGCCACAACCAAATCCCAGGAGGTGGTACACATGAGAGTGCTGTCCCACTCGTCAGTTCAAAAAGGACAGAAAAGCAATGGGGTTTCAAGCCTTTTAGATACAAGTTTCCTATTGTTTTGTCCATAAGGCAAACTATTTGATGCAAGCCCATTCGTTCATCGTATTCAGGAGCTTTCTCTTTCACTGCCCTGCAGGATCTTGAGAATGCGCATGGTGTGGCTCGGCGCTGGTTATTCTGTTCGCTTGCCGAACCGTCTTCCTAGCGCGCTGCTTTCCTGACCTGCAGAACGCACCGCTAGTCCAGCAATGACCATTTCTGCAGCTTTTATTCCTCTTTAATTGTCTGGCTGCTAGGAACTATGCCGTCTACCAAATTCCTTGTCTCTTGCTCTGGTCCTTCCAGAAGTATTACATACACAATAAAACTATTAAATGTTAATGCAAATTTGACAAAGTTCGCATTGCTCTATAGGAATGTTACCATTTTTTTTTTTTTATTCTTTTCAGAAATTCTTAAATTCTCCGAGCAAAACTATAAAAACACAGCCCAGATTTCTAAACGTGAAGAGTCAGTGGATCACAGGGGCCCGCTGAGATATTTCTGCAGGGCAGTGGCTTATTCCTGGTCTAATTTAATTTATCAGACCAGACAAGATCAAGGGGAGATCTGGAAGGACGATGATTTCACTGCTTGGTGAACTTCATTTGGCAGAGGGGGTTGCCACTTAACCGTTGCATGAATTTTAAGCAGGGTTCAGTCAGCAATACAGAGTAAACAATGAAACTGTTCACTATAGTCCCCAGCTAAAAATAAACAAGGAAAAATATTTTTACACACACCTCAAACAGCCCCAAAATACCAAGCAGGAACCAAATCTCAGCACCTTTAGACATCACAAGTGCCATTCACAATAATCTGTTGCATATATCCTGGCATTGTCTAGAGGAGGGGGCTGACTCGGACTTTCATGATTTCAAATAGAGCGTGGACATTACTAATGAGACTGCAGGCACAAAGAAGAAATTCTAAACAAATGTGGATTAAATGACTGGTGAAATTGTGCACCTTACACCCAGTGATGCCACTTCTGCAGTCAGTGTCGTGGGCTGGGAACTGCACTTCTGCTGCGAGGAGATTTTTTTCAGATTTGCTTCCTTCCCCACTTGGCACAGCCTATACCTTTTTTTTTTTTTTTTAATTCTGTATCATTTTCATATACAAACCAAATTAACAGTTTGCAACAGCAATAAATGGTGGTGACATTGTTTAGATATTATTTTTGCTCTAACGACACTTTATCTCCAGTCATATCATATGTCAGTTCCACTATAACAATACAATCGGCCATTTAGAAATCTAGGCTTGAGGCAGAAATTTAAGGGAGATAAAAATCCATAAAGAAAATTCTTAAGTAAGACTTAATGTAGCACACCCGCACTTTTCTCATTAGATACAGGGGAAGAAATGCCTAATTTCCTTTGATCCACAAAGCTTTTTAATTGTTCTGGCATAGAAAAAAATAAAGAGATCCTCCTGTTTGCTTATCAAACGCCTACATGGAAAACGTAGGGTGAGAGAGAAACCCAATGCTATGACTTCTTGCCGAAAGGCTAAAAAAGCCTTTTTGCCGTACCTGTGTGGTTAGCGCTAAATCTGGAAAGATCTTAACAAGTTTATCAAAGGATTGAATGGGGTATTTACTGACATATTCCTTCATAATTTTATTTGTCTATAAGACTAGAACAAGTAACTAATAATGTACCCCAATCAATAATTTGTAAAGTGGAATTTTCTAAAAAAATTCGTAAGATCTCCTTGGAAAGGCAGCTCAGACCCATTGTTGGCATTTTTTGATTTTGGAAGAAAATAAACAAGTTAATCACAGGAAGATCAAATTCAGTAAAGCCAAGCGTTTCTAGCAAAAACTTTTTAACTTATTAATGGCATTTCCCTGCCATCCTGGGGAAATTAAGAAATCATTAAGTTCAAGCGCTTGGCATTATTCTCTAAAGTCTGGATAGAATCTCTCTGTCCTTAACCACAGTCGCGTTAAACTCTTGGCTCTTTTTCTTCAAGAATTTTTACTCTGTCCACAGAATTCTTAATTTGTTTTTGAATTTGGAGGATATCTTGCTGATTTCTAGCGTTGATATCCAATTTCTCGTTCAGGCCTTTAAGGTTGGACGCCACCACTGCAGGGGCGGTGTTAGACTTCCCGAGGACTCACTGCCGGCAGTCTGTTCTTCTCCCCCCACCCACCCAGGGGGGTTTATCGAAACCAGTTCTCCACCATCCTCCTGTGGTCTCCAGCCGACTGCCTCTGCTTCCAGTCCTTCCTGGCGGGCCGGCACGGCCCCCGTCTCTGGACCGGAACTGGTGACCTCTCCGGTAGCTCCTCCGGGGCTCCCGTCACTCATCCTCTGCGCAGGTGGTGGTCTATGGTTGGGGACTCGGGGATGCCGTCCCGAGCTGCCCTCCCAAACAGCTCGGCACATCGATATCCTCGGTTCCTGGTATTCTTTGTGCAAGTGAAGTCATGTAGCGGCTTTATCTCTTGCTGTATGGGCGAGGGCCTCACCTTTCCCTTCCGCTGCGCAGCTTTAAAAAAGGTATAGGCTGAGGGAAGATGGCGGCATAGCCTGAGGTCGGTGCGGGAGCTATTCTCTGCTTCTTGGGTTAGAGAAAATTTCCTACACTAATGCCTGCACAGCGGCAGGGAAAGGTGAGACCCTCGCTCATACAGCAAGAGATAAAGCCGCTACATATATATATTAGAAGCTTCCCAGCTGTCGCATGATGTAATTAGCTATCTGTTTCGGATAAGATATTCCTTGTCGTAGTCAACAGGATGAACAATATCCATGGGCCAGTTTTAGGCTTTTCTGTAAATAGTGAGGAAAAGAACTAACTTTTTTTTTTTTTTTTTTTTTTTTTTAAATTCTAGGAACTACTCCAATGCCATTTGACTTCCCTACACCTGCCTCTTCTAGTCGCAGCTCAGATGCAGATGACTTTTGCTATGTTTTTGTAGTGGAGCTGGAAAAGGGGCCCATTGGACTGGGGATGGGACTTATTGATGGCCTGGTGAGTGCTTACTGAATGCAAATGTGCAAAGCCCCGCCTTTATTTTTTATTTATTTATTTAAGGTTTTTATATACCGGCAATCATGAGAACATATCTTGCTGGTTTACATGAAACGGGAGTGCATTAAATACATCAAACTAGAACTGAGGTGACCGAAGGTACAGTTACAATTAACAAGGGTAGCAAAACTTGGTGAAGAGGAAGAAATAGGAAAGAATAAATGGTTAAACGATATACAAGTCGAATTACAAGTTATGTGCAAATAGCATGATTAATGGCTGAATGTTTTAGAGGAGTCCTTGGATTGTGTCATTAGATTGTGTCTGGGAAAGCTTGCTTGAATAACCAAGTCTTAAGTCTTTTCCTAAAAGTTAGGAGGCAGGGTTCTAGTCTGAGATCTGTGGGTAAGGAATTCCACAGAAGGGGGCCAGCTGTGGAGGTGGCGCGATCTCTTAGGGTAATGTGTCTAGTCGTTTTCGCAGGGGGAACTTGGAGTGTGCCTCTATAAACATCTCCGGTAGGTCTTGTCAAGTTGTATACTTGGAGAGGGAATTGAAGATCGAGGGAAGTGCATTGATGTATAGTTTTGAAAATGATACATATGGCTTTGTACATGATACGGAAGTATACGGGTAGCCAATATAGCTCTTTCAGGATGGGGTGATATGTGGTCTCTTTTTCTTGATGTTCTGCCTCGCACCAAGAATGGCCTTAAGGTGGATTGCAGTCAGTTTAAGTAATTTTAACTACTATTGGTTAGATCTAAAGTGATGATCCAAGTTACGGATGGAATAGCATTGCGACTCCTGGGTATATAACTGGAAGCTGGATCAGGGCAGGGTGCTGGGATCTTTGGGGGCAAGGCCTAGCTGAAAAGCCATGTAAAACAGCAAGGCTCGAGTCGTAGAGGTAGTGGTGCCTTGTTCCAAAGTTTTTGGTATGTAACAGCAGAACACACAAAGTCTAGTGTAGGACAATCTGACAGAAGAGGAAAGAAGAGCACATTAGGGTGATCACAGATCTCTTCTGGGTGTGAGGGAGGCTTATTCACCCACTTGTAAACAAAGCAGAGTTCTGAATGTTATCCTGCTTTCGACTGGGAGCCGGTGCAGGCGCTAGGGTATAGGGTTTATGCAATCTGCTACTTTGACTGCTAATAAAATTACAGAGGCAGTACTTTTAAAGGAGCTGGAGCTGCTTCTTACACAATGTTGTGTGATGCCATTCAACAGGGAGTTGCAGTAATCTATTCTGCAGCTAATTATTGTATGGATTACAGTGGTGAGATTGAAATTGGTTAACTCGATAGTTACTATCTACCACTTAGTCAAGACCAGAGAAAATGAGGGCTTGTAGGACAATTCAAAAATCGTGAGTGAAGAGAAAAATGGGCGGAGATGTTTTAGGATTTGAAATTTAAAGAAAGAGTTTTTGATAATGGTGGAGATGTGGGCAGACATGGACAGGCTCGAGTTGATGACTACACCGAGGTTTCGCGCTTTAGATACGCTTGGAATGGATAAGTAATCAATATTCAAGTGTGTTGGAGGACTACAAGCAGAGCTCTGCTGTGTCCGAGGGAAAATATGTAGCCCCTATGGGACTTATTACTTATCTGGACTGGTCTGGCATAACAGAGCACCTTCCTTAGACTGATTTAGTTAAATGCTATTATAAGGGCACAGTTATGTAAAGGATTCTCTTAAGGACATTGTTTTGATTTCTGACTAATTATCCTATGAATTTCCAGCATACAATATGCCCAGGTCATGTTGCCACTTCTAGAGTGACTGTGCCATTTGAGTGGTGTGTTACTGTTTGCAGCACACTCCTCTGAACACGCCTGGGATTTACATCCGAACACTGATACCCGACAGCCCTGTGGCCTCAGACGGCAGACTCTCTATAGGAGACCGCATCCTGGCAGTGAATGGGACCAGCCTGATAGGAGCAGACTACAAAAGGTACCAAAGATTGCATCTACTTCACAGTCCACTGGGTCTTGTAAGAATTCTGCTCAGTATTCTTGCAGGTAGAAATGACTGACACATTAACAAAGTACTCCATCTGTTTTAGTTTCAGTAATGCAATGAGTGGAATTTAGGTGCTGCTTTCAGTGAGAGGATGGATGGAGCAGGGCTCATGTAACAGACATACTGTCTACACTGCACTCCTGTTTTACTGCCTTTTATCACAGTTAATGGGGTTGTGGCCTCAGATCTACATTTCAGAACAGAGAGGAGGTGATCTGCTAAAGTTGCTTGCTCCTTCCTTCCCACACCAGTGATGCTGTTAACTGCCGCTGTATTTATAAGTTGAGCTGGTCCTCTGCTTTCTATTTCTAAGATCCCTGCTTCTGCTTCATTACAGTGCAGTGGATCTGATCCGATCAGGAGGAAAGAAGCTGCGGTTCCTGGTTGCCAAGTCTGACATGGAAATAGCAGAAAAGATCAGCTCTGGCTCCTCTTGCTAGTGCTTATAAATGAGGAGTGGCTTTTGAACTTTTCCTCAATGGCAGGGGATCATAGACATAACCAAAGACTTTCCAAGCAGAACTGGACCAATGCTGCTACAGTCCAAGATGCTGCTGTGGAAAAAGGACACATCTAGGACCCACCTAGAACTTTCACTTGCCTGTAACCATTGCTTTGCTGCAGTTTTGTGTTACTGTTGTCAATTTGTTAAGAAATTGTATAGTTCAAGCAGGGATGGAAAACCATGGCTGGTGCCTGCTAGAGCAGTTAGCCCTGACCAGACTGAAAAACTGGTTACAGCCTAAGAAGTATCTTAGCCAACAGCAACAAGAAGCTACTGGAAGAGAGGAAAAAAAAATAACCCTGAACTATTTACATAAAATAAATAAAAAAATGACAGAGCAAAGAACAAAACTAAAATCAAACACTTGCTGAAAATTAAAGCAGAGCAAAAAAGGCAAACTGAACATTTGGTAAAGATTTGTCCTTAGCTTCAACCATCTGCACTGTCACTAGCCACATCAGCTCACCAGTCTCCAAGATTTTTCCTTGTGAGTTTTTCCAAAAGAAGCCAAGTCCTTTACCCACGCAGCTCCATCTCTCCCAGCTGCTCCTGCCTGCTCAAGCTTTACGAGCATGAGAGAGACTCCTGTGCTTGTAAAAAAATAACTAAAAGTCATGCTGGAGAATAGGGCACTGAGAAACTGGAATTCTCCTAAAGCATTACTCTTCTATTCTCTCTCCCTCTTTCCTGCTGCCTATGGCATTTTACATTTCTTCTTGTTCAGATAAGCAGCTCCAGCGCCTCAGAAAACAAGGCTGTATGCTCATCACAACCATGCATGCCCTCACTGGGTAAACCAGAGCAGGCTAGAGCAATTATTTTCCAGTTTGTGACAGCTCTACATTTAGTATAAGCTAGTTTAACCATTACTAGAAATTGGTTATTAGAAATCAATAGGGGAAGGGGGTTATACTTAGAGATGCAGATTACAAAAGGAAAACACCAAGTCTGTCTGTCTGTCTGTCCAGCACAGTCAAGCAAAAAGCACAACAATGTTGGAACTATTATTCATCATTATTATAAGACAAGTGGTTAAGTCATACACTAATGCACTGTGTTGTGAAATATATTTTCAATCCTTTGCATAATATGAAGATATACAAAGAGAAAGCATAATTGATAATGGTCTTTATTTTTCTTCACTTTCACTTCATACCAATCTTTCAGGTTTTTATGCCTTCTTTACATAAATGTTAATACTGTACAACTTATGTATATAATGCAGAAATATTACTAAATAATGCAAACGTGTTAATGTGTGCAACGATTTGTTTTCAGTATGAAAAATAACTGGATTAAAAGCTTCTTTAACCTTGCTGCTGAGTTTCTTTAACTAGTGCAGCAGGAGATTTCAGTCCAGTGAAGGAGGGGCTAGGAAAAGGAGAGATTGCGAAGGTATTGACCCAGCTATAGTGCATCACCTTCAGGCAACTAGAAGCACCGTGTCTGGGGAAATGAGGGGCTGGAGGCAGCTGCTCTCGAGCGGGGAGAGTCACTGTGGCAGACATCTATCCCGACTAATACAGAACAGCAGCTCCAGCTCTTGTTAACTCAGTTCCTTCCCAAAACCCACACTTTTACCTGCGCAGTACAGCAGAGACCCTACGTCCTCATTCCTACAGCACTAAAGAACATAGTCCGCATGGTGGAAAAAACACTACCCAGCTTAAAATGAAGTACAAAAATGTGGTCACTTACCCCCTGCATGGAAGAGAGGCTGAAGGCAGGAATAAGCACACGGGCAGGGCGTTTGGAGCCCAGTGCTGCACTGGCAGGGCCACCCGAAGAAGAGGCCCTCTGCACTATATTTAACTAAGCTGTTTACATTTAAAATTACTAAATCCAATTGAAATTGTTGGGGAAAAAAAAAAAAGGTTTGATTTTACAGTAAGGTTAGTTGTCTTTTGTACATAATTACTCAAATTTCCAGGAAGCTCATAGCATCCGAGATTCAGAACTAATGGCTGCCCCATGATTGATGATAATAATCAGAGCTCGGTTTTCATCCTGGTACAAAGCCAGAGTCCTTTTGTAAGAGCCGACTGAAAGTCCTCATGGCGAGAGGCACCGAGGCATTGGCATCCCGGTGATACCGCACATTGGTGACCTCGGCTGATGGGGTCAATATAAACTGAGCAACATTAGGCATTTTCAAGAGGTTCATTAGCTCAGTCGCGCGGATGAAGATCTCCTCGCTGTCTTCCTCGCCATACACAGAGATCATGGCAGCGCTCTGAACACAGGACCTCATCTTGGACAGATAGAGGACCACTCTGCAAGAATAAGAATGGCACTGAGATTTGGAACGTCACAAGGCATTGATGTATTAGAGGACAGCTTCGGTGCCATATGCATTTCTAAATATAAAAAATGGAACGCTTATTGGGGGAAGTAACATCCAACTAGAAGCAAGTACCTTTGATAGCAAGAGTTCTCTGTAATACTGTAATGGGTACTCTTGACTAGAGTGTCAAGTTGCCTTTTAGTAGGATGACAATGAAAGGACTTCCCCCACTGGAGTAACCCTAACAAGGGTGAGGCTGGGAGGGGCCTAGGTTCACACACTTGTCAGACCTCCCGCAATTACTCCTCCTCTGATAGCTATTCCTGCTGGGAAGAACAGAACTAGAGGAGACGGAAATATCGATCACGATGCAAAATGACTGCTACTGAAAGTTTTCACCCTGACCCCAACAACTGCTGCTGAGAGAGAAGACACTGCTTGTGATCTACACAGCGACTGATTATTATACGGAGTAATCTAGGAGCTGACCATTTCCAACTCAGCTTCCTGTTCATATACCACCCCCCCCCCCCACTTTTGCCACGATACCTGGGGATGAGGTCTTGGCTGCGTGATGCCAATTTGGTCAACGTTGTCATGAGGACAGTAATAACTCTTGGGGAACACTTAGGAACGCCAGCTGAAGGACGCAACTGTGTGATCTCAAACAGCAGAGCCTCCAAGACTTCAAAGAACTTGTTGATTTGGTCCACGGTGCACCTTTTATCATAGGAAACTGACAGGTATTCTCCAATAGCCCACACCTACAAATCAAAACAGTGACAATCGAGCAAGAAAAGCAACTTAACGCAGGTGAAGCAGCTGGTCTGCCAATGGCTGGGCTGAGACTAAGGGCTATTTCACAAGAATGCAGATCTCCAGGGACCTGCTAAGTGTGTGCCTGCTTTATCTGTTAAGGTTATTGCATTTCATTTTCTTCTGAGTCCAGTGCTTTTCCTCACTGGAAGTTTAAAAAAAACCAAAAAACAAACAGTAAGTGGTTAGGGGATGAAATGTATAGTGTTGAAGTTAAAAATCTGTTATTCAATTGCTTTTCCAGGAATACTGGCAGCTTGATGTCGGTGCTGCATTATATGAAAATGACATCAGCCAGTCTGTGATCTCTGTCTCCATCTGCTGGCTGGAGTACATAGCCCACTTGTGTGGGCTGGCCTGCCTGTCCTAGAGAAAAATAAATTATCAGGTAAGTAGTAATTTCTCCTCTCTTTTGGCTTTTATGATATTTATATTGTAATCTGCTTTAGGATGTTTTCTGGGAAGTGGCCTATCAAGTTTTAATTAAAGTAAAAGCCTTGTTGCTCTTGGTCCTGTGTTAAGGTAACATCTGCAAGCGATCCTAGCCCAGCCTCTTCTTTCCTGTACAGACGACTTGCGCTGCTGGTCCCTCTCTCTCTCTCTCTGTGAACACACTTTGAATAACTACCCTCCATGCACACACATCACGTGCAGTAAGCTTTTATTCTCTTTCCAACTCTGCTTTGAAAGCCCTTCTTGTTTTTATTATTGGAACCATGAGGAGAATATATTTTATCTACTGCACCACAGATAGAGAAGAACAAAGTTACCACAGCAAGGAAAGAAGTTTATTTGAAAAGCAGAGCTGGGGCCCCCCCCCCCGGCAGCGTCCCACCCAATGCTTACCACGTGGATGAAGAAAGTCTCTTTATTCTGAACGTTGACGACTGCTCCAGAAAACTCCAGCAGCTCCTTGGATTGCTCCACTATCACAGAAGGGTGCAGTTTACACAAACCCAGCAGCAGGGAGCTCATCACTCTGCCAAAAAACAAAAAGAGTGGTGGAAGGGACTGTTACAGTCACAAGTCAAAGATCTTAAGAAGTAAGACTGTGCAGCCCTCTCATCAAGGAAGGCTCTGCAGGAGAGATGCTTTATGCGCCACCAACTACAGCCAGCAGAGGGAGCCCTTACAGCACATTCAACCACCAGTGACAGAAACTGCTGCTGTTGGAAACAGGATGCTGGGCTTCATGGACCCTTGCTCTGACCCAGCATGGCATGTTCTTAGGTTTAAAAAAAAAAGTTTTTCTGGTGGGAATTCACTTCTCACTCCATACACCCCGAAAACCATATGGTTAAATTCCAGAGGGGACTCCCTGCTGGATCACATCAACCTTTCCCCCACTGACTGAACTGCTAACGCAGAAGTTAAAAGGAACAGCCCAAGAGATTCAGTGAGTTGGGAGCTCGAGGCAAGCTACATTCGGTGCTGTACCTATTTCAGTGTCAGTAAATGTTGGTCAGAAGTGCCGACATCATATGTGCATGAATTACTGAGCTGCACATAGGAAGGGATAAGTAGGAGTGTGTGTGTGTGTGTGCACGGGTCTAGGGGTGCTGATCACATGTAGAGTGAGCGTAAAGGGGCTTCTGCGTGTCCCCGAGGCAGCAGGATCTTTCTTTCTTCCTACAAACTATTAGCAATCCTCTGGCCTTACCTGTACACATTAGTCTGGAACTGGGGGACGCTGTATAGCAGATTGCTCCTCTCCAGTAACACCAACACTAGCTTGTTTATCAAAACACCATCTGCAAACTGAAGTCACATAACCCCATTACATCCCATCCAACCCACTGCCCGGCAAGAGTTCCTTGTAAACCGGAGTGATATGTATATTATACAGGAACTTCCGGTATATAAAAGCCAAACATAAATAAATAAATAAATATGATGCAGGACTGGGCCGCTGAACTAGAAGCGCTAAGGGGGTAGATAGACTCAGGAAAATCTTTATCACAGATATTTTATTTATTTATTTTTATTTATTTAAAAGTATTTATATACCGCTTTTTAAAATAAAATTTTATCAAAACGGTTTACAACATGTTAAAATAAAGTAAAAATAAAATATAACTAAAATAAACTTAAAATACATAAATTTAACTAAATAGCTAGATAAATGTTAGCTAAAACAAATTATTAAATAACAAAATAATAATAATGGTAACATGCCATGGGTAAAGAGTAGGGAGGGTAAAAGGGATGGAGGGGGGGAGGAGGGGGGGGGGTAGCAACTTATCGAATTGTAATGTCCTAGAAAGAACACGGATGGGATAATAGAAGAGAGACGATAATGTAATATGTATCTGATGAGAGAAATTTAGGGGATGGAGTTTCATTTTTGATCGGGGAAATGTTTAGTGGGAATGTTAAATGCTTGTTGAAAAAAAGAATGTTTTTAAAGCCTTTTTGAAATGATAAGGATTTGATATTAAACGGAGTGGGTTGGGTAAAGAGTTCCAGAGAGATGGTCCGGCAACTGAAAAAGCTCTTTTCCTGGTGATATCTAATCTGGCCTGTCGTGGTGATGGAATGTCTAAGAGATTTTGAGTAAGTGATCTTAAGTGTCGGGTGGGTTTGTAAATGCGGAGTAAGGTGCAAAGCCAAGTGGATGTAGAGTTGTAAATTAAACTATGAATGATTGAGATTACTTTGTATTTTATCCTGTATTTTATGGGTAACCAGTGAAGGGAATGTAAGATAGGTGTAATGTGATTGCGAATGGAGGTACCGGATAATAAGCGAGCTGCACTATTTTGAACTAATTGTAGCGGGTGAATTGATGAGTCAGATAGACCTAGATATAGAGCGTTACAATAGTCTAGACCAGAAAATATAAGAGATTGTAGAACAGTCCTGAAATCACGATAGAAAAGAAGAGGACGAAGACGTTTCAGAAGCTGTAATTTGTAGAATGATTTCTTTGTTAGGGAGGATGGGTGCCTGGAATGCTCTCCTAAAAGAGGTGACGAGGACGGTAGTGAATTCAGAAGGGGCATGGGGCAAGCAGAGCGGCTGCAGGAAGGGAATGAAGGAACTGGGATAACGGGTGGGTAGTTTTGGTGTAACCTGAATGGAGCTGCTGGAGATTGATTCGATAGCTCCTTTTCATAGGATTAATCCTAATCACCCACCGGCACAGGTTGTCCGGATCGCTCAGGACCAGGCTGAGAAGAAAAGGAGCTGCACCGAGGGGAACGTAAGTGGCGGAAGGATCGCACGGCCGTGCTCAAGGCTGCGTTCGATCAGCTGTGCTCTTAGGCTTGAAACAAATTTATTACTCTGCCCATTTGCAAACCTCATTTAGTCGCCCTAGAGCGCTACAAGTAGTGCAAGCCCCTATCAGGAAGCAGCTTTCAAACCTGCTAGTGATCGGTTCACCAACTACTGCTCTCGTGAGGCAGGAGCCTTCTTTGCTTGATGTTCCCCAATGCACCTTAGGTGGTGACCTGGGATTTTTTTCCCCAACTCTGAATAATCTTGTGGCATTGGCAAATTTGACCACCTCACTTGTTCCCATTTCCAGGTCGTTTATAAATATATTAATAGCAGCGGTCCCGGCACAGATCCCTGGGGCACTCCACTATTCACCTTTTCCCATTTAGCCCTATTCTCGATTTATCTTTTTAACCAGTCGGTAATCCACAATAGGACACTGCCCCCTTTCCCACGGCATTTTACATTTCCTAAGAAGTCTCTCATGAGGGATTTTGTCAAATGCTTTCTAGAAATCCAGACGCACTATACACTGGCTCACCTTTATCTACGTTTATTTACACCTTCAAAGAAAAAGAAAAAGCCCAGGGAGCAAGCACTGCAGATGGCATCACAGTGGCGTGCCTGCCTCTTCAGAGGCCTTCGGCATCCTGGGGTGAACGCTTGTCTGCGTGGGATGACCCCCCGCTACCGGCAAACGTTACACAACCTTTCAGCCAGTCACACTTACCTCTGCTGTGATCTTAAAGAAAAGCTGCAACAAGACGGGGACGGTTTCTGCACACTGCATCACTCGGGGGCAGCAGGCCATGTCTGCCAGCATCTGGTGAAGCATATATAACCTGTCAGCAAGACACAGACTTAGGATCACCACTAGCTCTCATTAAAAAAAAAGATCTCACACCAACATTTCTCTTCTTTCTAGCTTCCCCAGAGTCAGGATAACTTAGCTGCTCCAAAGGGCAGGATAGAACAGATGAAAACAATTTTACTGCCTGTGTAAAAAATATGTAAAAGCTTCAATACCTGCGCTTCCTTCTATCAAAGTTTTTACAAGATGTGTGAATACAGCCTCACTGCTGATACATTACATGAGGCTAGCGGATGCTGGATTAAAATCAGGGGAGCTGCTGCAACTGTTTGCTACTATGCCTCATTGCAACAGATGGCACAAGGCTTAGATCATTGCAAGGCCGCACTCTGGACCCCACTGGAGAGAGATACGTAATAGCACAGTGGTCTGGACACTCCCACATTCACACAGGCAACTCCCCGGCCATACAGCCTTACAAATAGCAGCAAGTGTAGCAATGCCCACCCTAGTTCTCCACGAATCCTGCATATGGTCCTGCTCAGAAAAACACTTCAACACATTCAGCAGATGCAGATAGAAAAAGATGTGTCTGAGCAGAATGGTTGATTTTTTTACATATATGTAGCAGATTACAAGTGAAAAGGAAAAATCGATTCTTGCCTGCTAATTTTCTTTCCTGGAATACCACAGATCAATCCAAACAAGTGGGGTTTTGCATCCCTACCAGCCGATGAGAGTCAGAGAACAAAAACTTGTCTGAAACTGCTCCATAAGCTAGAGGGCCACCTGCAGTCCCTCTGTATGGACCCAGACCCAAGCCAAGATACAGACAAATTCAAAAGCTAACCTAACTCCCTTTTCTAGGTGGGTAGGGGAATAAAGGTAGACGCCGGTGGGCCAGCGGGAACAATCCAAGGGGAATGAGGGCGCCAGAACCACTGGCATTCAGTTCCCCCCCCGTTGTGGACTTCAGGGCTGAGCTAAACCAGGGATCCCAAGCCTCTGCTTGCCCTGCTCCAGCTGAGGGATGGCCCACGAAGCTGTCTAACACCTCAGGGAGCCCACACGAGAATCCTGTTTTTAATTTAAATTTTTTTTCTAATGCTCCAGACCGCAGGATGTTCACTTCTTCCACCTTCTGGAGTCAGACAAATATTGAGGGACTGCAGGTGCCACTCTAGCTTGTGTAGCAGTTTCAGAAAAAAAAAGGTTTTTGCTCTCGGCCTCCATCTGCTGGTAGGGATGCAAAATCCCACTTGCCTGGACTGATCTGGGGTATGAACAGGAAAAAATAATAAATTAATTTTACACTAACTGCATCAGTAAAAAAAAAAAACAAAAAACATTAAAAATGAATTCTGTTAACCATCTATCATAAAGGGAGCTATGTCTACAACCCCCAGCTCCCTACTGCCCTCGGCATTGCTGACTATTCTGTACCCATCCACGGCGTTTCCTTGCCAAGCTTCGCCACGGAGGAGGTACTGGAACAGGCTTCTGTAATGGGGGTGGCGGAAGGCCTCTGCAGCATTAGCTGGTTGCACAGCAGCATCCATGATGACTCGCTCAGATGCAGGAGCTGACAGAGAGCTGACAGAACAGGGAAACCAAAACACTGGCATTGGACACAGTTCCTAAAGGGTCATTTACACTAAGGATCAGAATCCATCTTCTCATGGACGCTTTAATAATTCTTACAGCCTCAATCTCTCTGAGTAAGGGACAGGATAACTTGGGATAAAGTAGCAGATGACAGGAAAATAATTAGTGTGCATATGTCCCTAATACACTCCTTCACCACTCTTACAAAATTCTACCATGAAGGCACACGGTCTGCATTTCCATGCAGGTCGCAGACTGTATTCAACCTAATAACCAAAAGATGAGCCGCTCTCCAGTGTCTCAGCTCCAGGGACATACTTGAATGCTATTCACCTACGTAGGAGGTTCCCAAACCTGTCCTGGGAGGCCCAAGCCAGGTTTTCAGGATATCCACAATGAACAGACATGAGATAAAACGTGCAGTAATATAGTAATGACCAAATGGTCCACCCAATGTGTCCAGCAGCTTCTTGGAGTATCTACCATGCCTTTTAGGTCACCCCCAGGTCTCTCTTAAGGGTAGTCCGTGCAGTTACCCCAAACCCTTATGATAAGGATAGTAATATTTACAATCAAAGACCAAGCAACTGTAAAATTACTGTAAAAATAATTACTGCTAGCAACATTTTTACTGAGGGAGGAGCCTTCCTGAAAATTCAGGCAATGCTGACTTGCTTTGCTTTTGGACTTGGCCATAGAAGCAGTCCTGAGCTTTTCCCCTTACGTCTGCAGATCAGTAACCCCAGATCGTAAACGTCAGGGTCCATGTTAGTTTGCATCTGAATCCAATTCCCCTTTTCCCCCGCCCCCTGCCGTCAAAGCGGCGCATCAAAAATATCAAGGCTTACTGGATGAGGGTGGAAATCCCCGTGTTCATGGCAGTGCAAGCAGATTTAGCTCCTGACCATGGGCCCTCTAGGACAGGTTTGGAAATCACTGACCTAGAGAACCAGCACTGGGTTCACGGAGGAAACTTATGGCTAGAATGTGGAAAAAAGGATTCGCACTCACAAAGTGGGGAGTAGCTGGCTTGTTACGGCGGTTACTACCCCAAACCAAATAAGCCTAATACTTCACTTTCAATGCATATCCAGCATAGCTCTCTGCTTCAATGGTAGGGGAGAAGAAAAACTGATACTTCACGCATAGCTCTCTGCTTCAACGGCAGGGGAGAAGAAAAACTGATACTTCACGCATATCCAGCATAGCTCTCTGCTTCAACGGCAGGGGAGAAGAAAAACTGATACTTCACGCATATCCAGCATAGCTCTCTGCTTCAACGGCAGGGGAGAAGAAAAAAGGATTCGCACTCACAAAGCGGGGAGTAGCTGGCTTGTTACGGCGGTTACTACCCCAAACCAAATAAGCCTGATACTTCACTTTCAATGCATATCCTGCTTCAACCGCAGGGGAGAAGAAAAACTGATACTTCACGCATATCCAGCATAGCTCTCTGCTTCAACGGCAGGGGAGAAGAAAAACTGATACTACACGCATATCCAGCATAGCTCCCTGCTTCAACGGCAGGGGAGAAGAAAAACAACCAATAAGGGCTGAATAACACAGTCTGGGTAAAACAAATAAACATGGGTGTAGCTTGCTTATTGCGGCGGTTACTACCCCTACTACCCCTAACTAATCAAGCTTGATATTTCACTTGGTTGCAGCTCCATCACTGCTCTCTACATTAATGGTGGGGGTGGAAGAGAAATAGAACCAAAGAGCTAAGAGAAACAGATAAGTATGAGAAAAAAATGTGAAGCTTGCTGGGCAGACTGGATGGGCCGTTTGGTCTTCTTCTGCCGTCATTTCTATGTTTCTATATGTTTCTATATAGAATTAAATGTCAGCAGTTCTACCGAGGAAGACAAAAGTACGGTCTTACCGAAGTTGCAAATCCAGGGCTGCAGTCAAACACGGCAAGTCAAGCAGCAGGAGGAGGATCTCGATCGCTGTATCCGGCCCGATCAGAGCAGGGAGGAGCTCCACAAAGTCGGAGAGCAAGGCCGGGCCATTCCATGCCAGGAACTGCGGAGCAGCAAAGCAATCGCGTCAGCACCACCACAAACATTGCGCCCAAGGGAAGACGCATGCAGAGTCTGAAACGAAACAGGCCGAATGCGCTGTGCAAGGGAAGATGCATGCAGAGTCTGAAACGAAACAGGCCGAATGCGCTGCGCAAGGGAAGACGCATGCAGAGTCTGAAACGAAACAGGCCGAATGCGCTGTGCAAGGGAAGACGCATGCAGAGTCTGAAACGAAACAGGCCGAATGCGCTGCGCTGCCCAAGGGAAGACGCATGCAGAGTCTGAAACGAAACAGGCCGAATGCGCTGCGCAAGGGAAGACGCATGCAGAGTCTGAAACGAAACAGGCCGAATGCGCTGCGCTGCCCAAGGGAAGACGCATGCAGAGTCTGAAACGAAACAGGCCGAATGCGCTGCGCTGCCCAAGGGAAGACGCATGCAGAGTCTGAAACGAAACAGGCCGAATGCGCTGCGCTGGCACTTAATGCTAAGGGTGACTGCACGTCATGCTGGAGGTTGCTTTTTAGGGCAATGTAAAAAAAGAGTGGGCAGGCAGCGGAAGGAAATCCAAAACAGAGCAGCGCGTTCGGATGTTGTTGTTTCTGTATCCGGGGCTATCTGAGGGTACGTTCAGGCAAGGATTTTTGTATACTGTAAAAGCAAAAGTGGCAGAAGGCTAAAAACCACTACATATCCATACGCATACTGGGCAAAGTGTGCCAAATTCAGCCCTACCATCCTCTATACACAGACGGAGTTGCCCCAAATGCAATTTCACTATTGGACAATGCAGACAAATGTATAATTACATTAATCAGATTTTCTATGATCCTACTAAGAATTCTGCTGTTTCTGGATGTTTGCATCACAGAAGAAGAGAGTAAAATGTTTACTTTGGCGTGGTTTCAGTTTAAATAGCCATGTTGAAACTATTCACAAAACTGCAGATCAGAGGATTTGCAAGAGGCACTCTCTGTATCACCACAGTTAATCTCCGTTAAAGGGATCTTAGAAATTGAAGTTAACTCACTTTCCACTAACAGGAGGGGGGGGCCACATTAGCCCAATAAAAAGGTCTCACCTACAGCTTTCTTTGTTGAATAAAGTCTTCAGATGAAAGGATGAACCCTAGTGGTAAAGAGAGGAACTGCAGTCTCTTGGAGGCCATCTTTCCTGATCCTCCTTACTGTAAACTTGTACTACTGCCCCTGTGCCTCACTATTTAAAGGCTCAACCCTCAGGACTGTCAGTCCGCTACAGCAAGGCAAGCAACCTCAACACACCTTGAGGAGGTTTGGAAAACTCTGTCGGAAGACACAGACATTCTGACTTAAGAATTTGGCATTCTCCCTGCAGAAACGAACGAATTCCAAGGCCAGCAGTGGTTGGTGGAAAAGCTCAGCAGGAATGCGGGTGAACAAGTGTCTGTAAACTGCCTCCGAGTCCACCGCTGCCATTTCACCTGTAAGAATAAACCAAAATGTGAGAGGTGGAGGTGAAACGGGGAAGGTTTCTCTGCATGAGGGCCAAACCGTCTGCTCTGTCCAGTAAGGAGATGGGCTTATAGCAGTCTTACATCCCTTACGTTGATCCAGAGGTGAACCCTTCTCTCTCCCCAGCAGCGGGATGATGTGGCCCTTGCCAGCAAGGACGGTCATTAAGAACGTGAGGAGATACAAGAACAGTGGCCTCGCGAGAAGCCCTCGCGCTCACAGATGCCGCCAACGAGCAATAGACAGGAGCCACTTACTATGGTTTAGGAAGAACTGGGCAACAGGAAGGTGCATCTGGGCCAAAGAAAGGTCCTGGCAGATTCTTCCATGCACAATCTTCAGAAAAGAAAGCGCTCGGTACACATAGGAGGAGTCCTGTCTGCACACAATGTCCATGATGGTGACAGCCTCGATGAAACACTACAGACAAAAGGTGGTCAGAGAGGATGAGAAACACATCGGGTCTCTGCCCTGCTCGTCTCTTTCTTCAGGGCTATTTCCTATACTCACAGCTTTCTGTAGGTCTGCATCACATTTCTTCACAGCCTCTGGTTAAAAAAAAAAAAAGAAAAGCCTGGTCATTTCCCAGCAATTCTTGAATATAAAACTTATCTGTTGCTTCCAAGAGCTCAAGTTTACTGCAGGTGACTCCAATAATTTCTCTCTTTTAAGCGAGAGCATTTCAAATACATGCAGAGAACATTCTCCTTCAGTCGTGCGCATCAAGAGCTGGTTTTGTAGAAACTTAACCCAACTCGTTGGCAGTTCTGCAGACACAGAGCATAAAATTACCTCAGTTCCCCAATACCCTCAACCTATTTCTCACAGGAACTGCCGTCCCTTGGGTGCCATATTTCCGGATATTTGAAAGCCATCCTAGCAGCAGTCTAAGACTGATCGACAGCACTCACTCCTGTTGCTCTGCTCAATGAGCCGCTGGCAGTATTCAAAGGCCTTTTCTCGCAGACGCTCCTTTGGAGGAAGCAGGCGGCTGGAGGTGGATGTGGCAGAGACCATAGACATGACTGAACCATCGACCTCCGATTTATCATCTGCAAAGAGAGACCAGGCAAGAAACACTGGTACAGTACTAGACTAGCCCAAACTTCTCACCAACATCAGAAACAACAAGAAACAATTACCAGCTGGCAGCTTCTGCAGAGGGGCACTGAAGTAGCAATGCACAATAGCAACTTTGAGTAATAAAGTCAAGCCATTATAGCCTTACTTATGCCCAGTTGGGTTTACTTAAGTAAAATATCATAGATATAAATGTTGTAATTTCAACCAAAAGAGGACTGTATACAAAATGATGATTAATTCAATTGATCATCTGTCTATACTAATAAAAGCTCAAGGTGAAGAAAAATACACAATGGATCTTGATCTAACCCAGCCTGGCACTTCTTAAGTTCTTCTGAACCTCATGATTATGAGTTGATTAGATTCCTACCAACCAGAGTTTGCTGTGCTGCTGCTGTCGGTCCCATAGCACAGCAGCCACTTCCTCAGCATGGAGAAGACCTGCATGTTCAGCCACTGATCCTCCGTGTAATGGTGGCCAACAGAGAGCACCGTGAAAAAGTCCGTGGCAACTGCTCCATCCACCTCAGTAATGGGCCCAGGCTGTGGGAGGGAGAAAGCGTTGCAAAGCTAAACTCATGCTTCCTGTCCTTAGAACCAAACTGCAAGCACATGGTGAGAACTATAGTATCACAAGGTCTCACCTATGCTTTTCATTATGACTTCCCGTGTGTTTTAACATTATATCACTCACCAGCTTTGTTCTTGGACTAGAGAAAAAGCCGCCAGATGGCTGGCCAACTCCTTGATGTATGCTTGCATACCTCAGCCAATCAACAAGTTTTTTATTGACTAGATTGGTCTGGTCTACGAAAGGAAACATACAGGAATTAAAATACATTTTCCCTTTCTGTAAACCATTACTGCAGATTCTACTGCTTCCTATCCAAACTCCTACATTTCATCTACAGCCCATAGCTCCCCCCGATGTAATCAACAAAGCCAGATTTTGGGAGGTGACAATATGGAGAAGTGAAGCAAAGGCTGCCATGAAAACTCTGCATGTCAGGATTCCCATGAAAGTCCTCGGAGACAAACCCCCTTTTGCTAATCCAGCAGATTACGCCGCCTACTCTTCCTCAACAGCTTGGATCCCACACTTACCGTCACTCAGGCATTCTGGGAAAAGGCTGGTAAGTTTGGACAGGACTGGGAGGAGGTGTCGTGAGCTCTGGCCCTCAGGAAGTCGAGTTTCCATTATCTTTGCTATCCGATTCCCAACAGCGAGTGCTTTATTACTACAGCCCTGGGTACAAAACAATTTACATGTTCAGGTACGTGATGTACACTCTGTATTCTGTTATTGCAAGTGTACCTATTCTCCTTTGTAGGTGACTACAATTATACTTGTATCCTTGACATCTATAATTTGCACCTTTTTATATCTGTACTTACACTATTTCATCCACATCCTTTGTATCATACAGTTTAGTTTATTTATCCTCAGTTACCCACAAATCCAACACAAAATCAATGCAGCTACTCTGTTGCATCTTGAAGCATCCTTATTTGCTTATAAAACTCTTTCATCTTTGAACCCTAATGCCAAATCTTTGCTGTTACCACGTTTTGAACTCTGACTGGAAAAGCATGGAAGAAAAATAATGCTGATGATACTATGGACATTGCCAGTGCAATGTAAATAATTATTGACTGGGATATTAACATGAATTCTCCACCTTCTTTACTAACAGCTTTACCTAAAAAGAGTAGAAAAGTCTAAATGTCTGTGAAAAATGTGGGGTTCAGTTATTACCTGAGCCAGTAAGACTGAAGACACCAGGCTCAACAGCTTTGTGTCATGGATCTGGTCAGGTGAAAGGATGACAAGATCATAAGGCGAGCCCTCTCTCAGGATGGCCGTGCATAGTATCTGAACCTGTAGTGGGGCCTTTGGCAAACACATCACTCTCTGTAAATGCTCCAAAAACACATTTTCCAACCTGTAGAGGACAGGAACCACCAGCAGAACATAAGAGCATATGTACCTGCATCTAACCATTCTGGGTTTGGTTTTTGTTTTTTTAATTTCAAGAAAAGTCTCAAACACTGTAGGTGATACCTTTTACTGGACTAACAATACATCTATGATTATTTTTTAAATATTTTTGTGCCACTTCAGCAAATATGTTGTATTATGCAGTTACAAAAAGACAAAATATCAGAAAAGCATTATTAATATTTTGGTGAAACAGGGGTTGTTGCATGCTTTGTTGTTCTGCCCCGTGAACCTGTTCCCCAGACATCTCATTCCCTCTGTGCTGGCCTGCAGGTGGTGTTTGACCTCTCCACTGTAGTTCAAAAAGGGGTTTTGGATGGTGCCTTGATTCAATAGGATACTTAAACAGCATACACATCCCAGCATCCCTGAGAACATGTAAGACAAACATCCTGCAGTGCCATTGGCCAAAAATCCATTACTGGTAATAAAGCTATTCTTAGTACTGTGGGCACTGATTGGCCCTGCAGACAGAGAACTAGCCCTGAAGGTTCTAGAGCTGTTTAGTCTCAGCTGGGGTACAGAGGGAGCAGTGCTGAGGCCCTGGTCAGCTAAGGTGGAAATGGACAGCTGTTTTCCTGATCTTCCCAGGCTTACATAAGTAGTAAAAAGTGTTTAATTTTTACTGTTTAATCCTTGTTTTTATCTGTTCCCAATTGCAAATGCAATGTTTTTCCCTGTATACTGTTCCTACTTTTTGTTAATAAACTTATTAGTTTGTTAGCTCTGTCTGTCTTGGACTGATTAACAATCCCAGTATTGTGTGTATTTGGTCTGTGGGTGTTTTGAGGAACTGTGTGACCCTTGGGATGTGTGGCATTTCAGTGTCCGTAGAAACCACCAGGAGGAAGCTTACGGGCAGGGAACTTGCCCAGAAGCAAGCAGAAACCCAGTTGGCAGGTGGGATGCTGCCAGTGTAGGGACTTATGCATAGGTGCTTGGCAGGACCCTCCGAGTGGGCAGAAGGTTACTCTGAGTGAATGTTAGGGGTTGCACTGAGGCACTACAGGACAAATATAACACACAACAAATGAAAACATTAACATGTAAACATTATAGCATAAAACAAAATAGTATGTTAAAAAAATCATCAAATGCTTCAGCAAATAAAAGGGCCTCTAACTGTTGTGAAATATTTTAATATCAAGGATAAGGCGCGGTGTATGTGGCAAAGAAATAATGGAACCAGTAATAGAAAGGGCACATGCTCTTGTATTCACAAGTTGGTTCATCTTCAGTGAAGGCACTATTAACAAAATATTGCCTTGGGAACACAAAGGGCGAGTAGGATGATAATTAGCTATAACATCTGATAAAACTTAATACACTGCTCTATAGGCTACCAGTGCAGTTGATTCAAAGTAAGGAATATAGGATTACTGCACTGCATGGGAATGATGAGGCGTGTGGCAGCATTCTGCAAAAGCTGGAGAGGCTTTAAATGACATTTGGGTAATCCAACAAGGAGAGAAGTTCCATAATCAAGTAGTGACAATACTCAGTTTCCGTAGAAGATGCAATTTGTAAAAACCAGTTTGCAATAGTTTACGTATATGAGGAATACAGATCAGGTTGGAATTAGATAAAAACCTAGGTTACGAACTGATTCAGCAAATGGAAAATAAGCACCATCTATTGTCAAACCTAAGACGGTAACTTTCAAAGCTGCTCCCAGGCACACACTGGCGCATGGGCGTTGGTGCACACCCAGGGACCAGACGATTTTATAACTTGTGCGCATGTTATAAAATAGCCTGAGCACGCGTACATGTGCACCTAATGTTAAGTGGGTGCAGGCCTAGGCACGTAAATCCCATTTCTACCGCGCAAGTCAGAGTATTTGAAAACCGGCGCGCATCCACACCATGGCCAGTTTCACCAGTTCATCCAACCAGTGTTGAGCCAAGTCCTTCAAAGCCCCCCCCCCCCCCCCCCCCCCCCCCACCCCCCCCACCCCCCCCCCCGTATAATAGCCTGCACTCCTCCTAGTTATCCCAGACCCTTTAAAACTCCTTCAAAATGGCTATTTTTTTCCCCATAACTTACACCTTCCCATAACAGAAGTACACGAACACCCAGGTCCTCTGCTGTGTAAGTATTTACACACACATTTCTTGGCCACCCCCACACCAGCAAGAGGTACACATGCACCTGGGTGGCGCACACGAGCACATCTCCCAATTTTGGCGCAATTCACTTTTAAGCATCTCTCAGGAGAGGATGTATATGAAGTCTACAGAGATTCAGTATTTTGAAAATTCAAGAACAGGTAAGCTCAGTGGTTCCCAACCCTGTCCTGGGGACCTCCCAGCTAGTCAGGTTTTTAGGATATCCACAATGAATATGCATGAGAGAGAATTTGCATGCACAGTCTCCATAACTGACTGAGGGGGTCCCCAGGACCGGGTTGGGAACCATTGAGGTAGTTAGAGGACATCCAGCACTTAATTTGCCGCAAACATTCTGAGATCAAATGTAAAGCAGTTGACAATCTTTTTGAATTGGCGAACATTTTATAGAACGGAACGTATCTTTCCAAAATCAATGTCAAAAGGCTAATATATACATTGAACAGTATTGCAGAAAAAAAACAAAACAGATCCTTGAGGGACTCCACAATTTAGATCAAACCATGATGAAGGGAAATTGCCTTGAAGATAAGTAAGAAATAATCCAAGTGAAAACTGAACCAGTTAAGCCAAGTCCCTGTAGCCTCAACAGTAGCAGTTGATGTTTAACAGTGTCAAATGCGGCACTAATATCCACAAACATGGCAACAGCATCTTTGTTGGTTTCTACGGTATGGAGTCAATACGCAGAAACAGACACCAGTAGTGTCTAAATATACCTTGATGTGGATTTAAAATTTTGTAATTGTCCAAACATTCTGTCAATTGTCGAGCACAACTTTCTCTAATATTTTATTAATCGTTGGCAGGTTAAGAGAACCTGCAACTTCCTGCCATTCAAGTATAATCTCATGTCCATGCATTGTATATAGCACTTAATTTGTATATTGTTTAACCGCTACTATTCTATCCTTTCTCTTCCTCCTTCTCCCAGTTCTGCTACCCCTGTTATATGTAACTGCACCTTCTGACACACAGTTCCAGTTTGATGTATATACTGCACCCCTGTTTTATGTAAACCAGCAAGATATGTTGTCATGATTGCCGGTATATAAAAACCTTAAATAAATAAATAAATAAATAAAATGTCTAGCTGACTTGATACTATTTAGACTTAAGACTGATGTATTACCATCTACGTCCTACAAGGATATTATTATTGGCCCCTGTAATGAGGTTTGGGATACCTTTGATTTACCTTCAGTAACCAAAATTGAGAAAATATCGTATCACGTAAAGCACTCCTACAATGCTCGTCAGTGGGATTACTAATCATGAATACTTTTTAAAAACTAGTACCAATATTGTTCACTGTTCATTAAACTTGGAATATTTCCAAATGCATTTTTTTTTAAAAAGCAGTTATACACCCAGTTTTAAAGCAGTGTTACAGTATAGTTACAGCTCAATAAAGGGATGGGGTTAGGGGCAGGACTTTAACAGAGACATTAAAATTTACAGAGCTTTAAACTTAAAACTTGAAAGGGTCTATGTCTGAGAGGGTGAGAAAGACACTGACCTTATTAAATCCTTTTCTGTTGGTTCCAAAGTATTTATTTTAATTTCAAATATTTGAGTAGTTTTGACGTTCCCTTTAATTACTGATTGCAAGGTTGTCAAGAGTGATCATCCCTTGAGAAATGTCAACCCTCCAACCCCTTTACTGAGCTATAACTGTACTATTAAAATTTAGTAACTGTGCTCTCTCTTCACTGGCCTGATGAAGGGAACACAGCTCTAGAAAGATGTATTAGGTTAATGCAATATTAAGGTCTCACCTACAACTTGTTTATTGATCCTTATTTCTACCTACTCACATAGATTAACATGGCAACCACAATAATTTGTTCAATAAAAGAGCCAAGACTGAAAATTCAAGTAAATCACCAATCTCTAGTATCAGCCTAAAGCCCACTTTGTTAATTATGTGGTAAAAGTCACTTCACTGCATTGTGTGGTCAGGTAAGGGTTAAAGCTCTTCTTTTTCCCTTAAAGGAAAAACATTACTGAAAAACAAACACTAACTGTTCCAAAGGAGACTGAGTTTGGAAACAATATTAGAAAAAGTAAAACATTTCTCTTCATTGTTACTACAAGGTTATCACAAGCCCAGATTTAATGGCCATAGTATTACTAGAATCCATTACCAGCAAGAAGACAGTTTCCAAACTCATAGCCTCCTATGGCGAATGATACAGCGTTCCTTCACAGTAACAGACATGATAGCAATGACCTTTTAAAAGCCTCATCCAACCTCTTACAACTGTAAATGAAGAGTTATCTTCGCTTTGTTTCTGACTGACGGGCCGATACAGTAAGGAGCGGTAGGAAGAGCTGCGTTAGTGCCAGGGGCACCCGCGTTTGCCGCATGCACAGTCCGGCTCACCTACCGCTCGATACTGTATTTAAATAGCTTGCAAATGCAAGCTGCGTCCGTGAGGCGTTAGGCCCGCGCAACCCATTTTACTGTATAGGCGCTTTATACAGCGTCTATACAGTAACCTGGGTGCGCTGGTACCTGTCATTTGAAATGACATTTGAAATCCCCTCGCGACCCGACACGCAAAGTTTAACTTACTTTTCCCGCAGCCCTCCCCCAGAGACGGACTGCAGCCCCCCTGCCTCCCAGGGGCTGCCCCCTGCCTCCCGGGGGCAGCCGGTGGCGAAAGCAGCCCCCGCCGCTGGCTGCCCCCGGGAGGCAGGGGGGAGGGCCACGGTCCGTCTCGGGGGAGCGCTGCGGGAAAAAAGTTACACTTTGCATGTCGGGTCGCGAGGGGATTTCAAATGTCGCTTGAGCGCCCAAATTTCGCTTTTTTCACTTTTCGTTGCTTTGGGAGGAGGGTAGAGAGGACTGGGCTGCCCCGGAGACCGGCACCCATGGACGCGGCCAGGGCAGGTGAGCGAGGGCTGAGGGAAAGTTTGCCGCCTACCCTTACTCCTGCCTCTAACGTAGGGGTAGGCGGTAAATTAGCAGGTTAAACGCGCGGCTAAACTGCAGGTTAAAAAGGCGATAGTCGGGGCACGCGTTACTGAATGGGGGGGGGGGGGGGGGGAATAGCTAATCCGATCGTTTACATCTCATATACATGCTGCGGGCGGAAGGGGTTACTCGTTGATTTAAAGAGGCGGTAAGAATGGGTTAAAGGGGATAGTGAATCGTGGGTTGGACTAAAGCGGCCAAATTGTGAGTAGAAGGCGGGTTAGAAGCAGGGTAACCGCGGCCGCACTTTACTGTATTGACCTGTGACATAGGTGTTCTAAGGACTTTTTTTTTTTTTAAAGATATTTTAGAAAGCACTAGAAACTAGATATCAGTACAGAAAGGAGGAAGAAACTCGATTTTTTTTTTTGGCATTAAAACTAGCAACTGTCTGCTAAATCCCATAACCTAATGCTCTGGCTGGAGTTTCCAGAAGACTCCTTTACTTGAGTAATGCTGGCCACTTAACTTTATATGGCCTGAGATAAACGTATCAGGATAAGGGCACGAGACTTTTGTTGTTTCTTGATAATTATACGAGTCTGCCTATTTCTGGTTAGTGGAAGGTTACAGAATGAAGCTGGCTTAAGTACTACTTCCACCATGCCCTGCAAAAACAAAAAAATTAAATCCAGTCTAATTTACTTTAATGGGACTGTGACATACCCTTACCACCTGCCACACGTTAAAAAAAAAAAAAAGACACCATTTTTTTTTGGAAAGTCGCGTGAAACGTGCAGTGCAGTTGAACTCTGGAAACCCTGCAATCCGTTCCGTGTCAAACCGGGTTTATCAGATGCTCTCGGTGGGTCACCTACTTCCTGCCATACTTGGTGGCGGAGACGATGAGGTAGAGTCTTTGCAGGCCATCCACGGTCTCACCGCCCAGGTCCTGCTGCTGAAGGAAACCCGCGATCCTGGCACTGAACTTCTGCAGCTCCCCATTCTGGATCTCCCTGGAAGGAAGACGGCAAGGAGCGGAGAGAGAGAGAGAAAAGAGGCTGCTGAGGTCTTACACGGAACCCAGGGAGGGCTTCAGAGGGGCCCTGTCCCGAGCTTCCTTTATTTTCATTTGGACCCGCCGGCCCCTTCCCGTTACCCGTTAATACCTGGCCTGCCGGAGGTAGTTCGCCGCTCCCGCCGTAAACATCCTGCCCGCAGGCCCTGGCGCTTCTTCCTTCCGCCGCCACTCTCCGTCCTCCAGTGATGACGTCAGGGCGCCGGGGACGTAATAATAAAGCGACTCCCGCTGAGGTTCGGCCAATGAAAGGCGGACGTGGGTTGACGTCAGTGCAGGGTAAAGAGAGAAGTATTTAACAGCTGCCTCTCGCACGTGGCAACAGGGTCCTGAAGCTGGAAGCTCTGCTAAAGTCCTACGCTGGGTGTTTTGTTTTTTTTAAATATCGTACAGTAAGTGCATATTAAGTTATGCTTTTAACTAATAGCTATATTTGTTGTAGTCTGGCATACATTGTACTGGACCACGCTAGTTAACTGTTAAAGATGATTATATAACTACCCACAATGGGCTGCAACTTGTATCATTTTAAGTCTATAGTTTCTTTATACTGTTTACTTATACTTTAAAATATTTTCCAGTTGTTCAAAGCTAACCATAACCACCTTTTTGTTTCAAAGAAATATATTTTAGCTTATCTTATAAATGCTACTCTCTTTTTAGCCTCTACACACTGAAACAACTGTAGTGCTCAAGTAAACATCCCAATAATCAATTATTTCAGCTTGCCTGAAACAGGCACGACCAATTCCAAAACATTGACAATGTCGGGACGTTTATGTTCAGAATAGTTTTTAATAAACTGGAAAAGTATAGTAGGTAAAGTATGTGCTTAAACAAAAAATAGTGATTGCCGCCCATTGCGTGCAAAAGCCTCTAGATGAAGGTTTGAGAGCACAGATAAATCGGATACTTAGTCCTGCTTTGTGTGGGATGAGTAAGACTTCTTAGCTCATTATCATAAATAGTAAAGTGATTATATCAGTCTACAGCGTCAGTCTCTCTTCACCCCTAGGCCTTAACAAAACCATCCACGAAAGAAAAGAATCTAAAATGTAAGTGGGTAGGGGGAAAGTACAAAAATGCAATGTGAGTGGTTAGGGAAAACACTGGAATCACTTTTGGGTTCTGTAAAGGTACGACTACTTTAAAAGTTGCCACCAATCTTAAACCAGAGCACAGTCATGTCCCCATGCTTGTTTGCTTCGGCAGCCAGGGGACGTTAAGTACCATTTTAGCATCTTCCTCTACAGTTTCTAAGCTTCCTATTAAAAACAGCCCAAAATGGAGCATAGACATAACAGAGAGCAGCTCATGGAAAGAGACTTATTTACTTAATCCCAATATTTTACAAAAGTAAATCAAAGCAATGAACATAACATTACAAATTAAAATAAAATCACATAGATAATTCTTAAAATTGCAAACATATAAACATTAATAAAAGTAATCAAATATTAAAAAACCAAGTAAATATAAAATAAAAATTACAATAAAACAAGTTCTAATCAGAAAAACTATTCATAAAAGATAGTTGTCATAGTAACATAGCATTGATGGCAGAAAAAGACCAGACAGTCCATCCAGTCTGCCCAGCAAGTTTCTTATGGTAGTAACTGCCACCCTGTGCAGGTTACCCCATGTTTCTGTTAAGGATGGTAATTGCCACGCTGTGGAGATTACCACCAAGCTTTATGTTAAGGGGAGTAATATTAACAATGAAGACAGAGCAACTATCACACCCATATCAAAATTGCTGCTAACATTTTTACAGAGTGAACAGCCTGCCAAAGCCTGGGATAAGCAGACAATGCTGTTTGAATGTGCTATGCTTTTGGACTTAGCTGTAAAAGTGGTCCTGCACTTTTTCCTTAATGTCTGCTTATCAGTACCCTAGACCATAAAAAGCAGGGCTGATGTTTTCACCCCGCCAAAGCAGAATGCGATGTTGCATCAAATTCATGAAAGCTAATTGGTTAAGAGTAGTAATTCCCATTCCTTCTGTTAGAGGCAGCAGCTGCTGCCCCAAGCAGCCTTTTCTTCATGGCCTCCTCTAGCATAAAGGGATCCACGGTGTTTCTCCCAGGCTTTCCTAAACTTGATATAATCCTTCTCCATTCAAATAGCCACTGATTCCAAAGACTAGGTACAAGATAAGAAAAACATTGCCCTGGTCATTTCTAACCTTATATCCCTTGGTAAAAGGAACATTTCCTGTTACAAGGATCTGAGTAAACACAAACAGTGAGGTGTAATAAAACAGGGGAGGTAGAGAGGAACACTAGAGCATAAAATTTTAAAAGTCAGATACCCTATTTTAAACTGAATGTGTAAAGTTAGAGGAAGCCAATATAAATCCTGCAAAGGAGTAACAATCATTTTTTTCCCAAAAATCAATTTTGCTGCAGTTTTGTACAATTTGAAGGCATCTAAGTTGAAGTGAGGAAAGTCCATGTAACAAAGCATTACAATAATCGATTCAATTTAAAAGCAGAGCAAGTCAGAGTCTTGAGATCTGAAGATGTCAAATATGCTTTGATGCTGAAACCATAAAAAATAGTTGAACAAGCATAAATACATATCCCAGATGACTTCTGCATGGAATAAGAAGTGCCTTACTGGGTCTTAAGAGAGTAGCCAACCAGGGTCACCTGGAAATACCTATTCCATGCTTCTCACTCCCTGAAGCCAGCCCTACCTGGCTATTAATGGGCCTGTCCTGCAGGTACCTGTTTGTCCAAACCTTTTCTTTAACCCTTCTAGACTGCTAACCTTAACTACATCATCGAGCAACAAATTCCACAGGGCATACCTTCATCTCTTACATCTTCCGTTATCATGGGTTAATGTATTTTAAATCAGCAGTTTCACCAGAGAATATGAAGACAATTTAGAATGAATTTCAGCCATCTGTTGTTTTGAGTTTCCCTGAATTCCCCTGAGTGGTTATATTTAAAATTAAAGATATGACTTAGCAATGTTACACTTAAGATGTCAGTTTAGCCTGTTCATTGTAAGTAATAGCTACTAATAGCTTTAAGCACAGGATACTTAAGGAAGCCTTTGTCAATTTTTTCTTTAAATTTTAGTACGCTGCATAAGATACTAAATTTTAAAATTGTAGTCCTGAAAAGGATTTGCTAGAGGTAAGTAGCATATTTAAAATCCTTTCCTGCATTGTGCATTTAAAATCTTCAGATACTTGTTACTGTAAACAAAAATAAAATGGGTAAAGACAAATCTGTTTCTTGTTTAGTTGCTCAGACAGATTCCTTCCATCAGCAAATGCCAAACTGGTTAATGTCAAGTTCTACTTGCTGGTAATTTACTGATGATGACAAAGGGGATCCTCTCTGAGGGCTCTGCAGTACCTCATTTGACCACAAAATGGCACTAGTGCTCCAGAAAAGAATCTGGACATGTTGGAATCAAAAAAAATTTTTTTTTGTTTTCACGACATCACTAAGTTTATCATGCTAGTAGTTTTAGGTTTATTCTACTCTGCTAAAACATGGAGGTATTCACACTATAGACCTACAATGAGGCACAAACTAGGTTGATTTGCAGAGTAACTCAGATATGCAAGTTAATCTGACTCTTAGACACCTTGACTGCTAATATATCCGATCCATATTCATTGTGGATATCAAAATCAGCACACTGCACTTTCTGAAAACCAGAAGTGAACAGAAATGTTACTGGACACTGCCTGTCTTTATATCTGAACATTCAAAAATTTGCACCTCTGTGACACTGCCTTCAGTTAAACAGAAAATGCTCGGGCTTCAGTCTTAATATTTAGTACATACTTGGATATGCAGATGTCAAAAGAATTTGAGAGTAAAATTGTGTGTGAACACTACATAGGAAGACATCAGCCATGGGGGATCAAACCAGTACTTTTATTACTTTTCTCCCACTTATTTTTATCACCTGCTAAACATGTATGCTCTCCATGAAAGTAGGTGTATGGAAGCAAGGGTGAGGAGACAGTGGAGGATACATAGAATAATTGAATGGAAAGTTCAACCATCAAACTCTAGAACAAGGGGTTATGATATGAGGTACTGAGGAGCAATGTCAGGAACTATTTTTCCACAGAAAGGGTGGTGGACGTGTGGAATGTCCTCCCAGAGTGGGTGGATGGTGGCAGAAGCTAAGACAGTAACGAAGTTTAAGAGGGCATAGGATAAGCACAGGGGATCCCTAGTTGTTAAAAGTAGAGATTGCAGAAAGCATGACCTAGTAGCACATTTTTAAGATTTAACAATTGTGGTGTTCTGGGACTGCTAGAATGTGTATCAAAATGATTAGCATGAACAGTTATTAGTGACAACCCAGGCATCCATGTGGCCAGGTTTGTCTGACTGGCTACTATAGTAGAATGGACTAGCGAATGCTCACATAGCTGGGCCTGTATGGCAGGCTGGATGATCAGGGGCATTGCCGGTTATTTAGATTACAGAGCTTTGTAGTCAAGGCATGAAAAAGGTGGATGTTGGAGAGAACTAAGCAGAGATTGTGTTAGCTGTTCTCCCCAAAATGGACTACCACATAGGAGAAAGACAAGAGAGCCTGCCCTGGATAAGGAGAAAACCTGCAGGACACACTCCATGGCTAGCAGCTGGGATTTATCCTTTGTGCAGGCAGGATAACTGGACAAACTTTTTTTTTTCTGCTGTCATTTACTGTGTTACTTTAAAAGTGACCCTACACAGCCATTCACCTCTAGGCTGGAAATGTGAAATCATTAAACGAGGTCAGATGCTAGGATACTCCAGCAGCTCTTTGACTCCTGCAGAGTTAAGCAAGACTATCAGACCTTTCACCTGGGAGTAGTAAAGGAAGAAACTGGCCCTGTGGTGGGAGCCTGGGGATTTACATCTTGTTCGACTTTTTCCCTATAGAAATGGATTATTAGAATGCTGTGCATGTTTAAATTTGGGAGAAGTATTGCTTTTTGATTTTCAAGCCTTCCCCTCTGTGGCAGGTCCAATGACTTTCTAGGCAGCATTAAACAAAATCCTGAATGTTATTGACAGAGACTGGCAGCAGCGTTCTCATCCAACTTATCCACATCTATTGAAGAGAACAATATCCTCACCAATAATCAATATGGATTCCGAAAGAAAAAAAGCACCGAATCCTTATTAGCCACACTAGCGGACACCATCATCTTCAATCTCGAAAAAGGCCAACCTTGTCTCCTCGCGCTCCTGGATCTTTCCTCAGCTTTCGACACCGTGAACCACCCTAACCTACTACAACAACTGACAAATATCGGCATCACTGGAGCAGCTTTTAACTGGTTTAAATCCTTCTTAGAGAACAGATCATACAAAGTTAAGATAAACAATAAGGAATCTCACCCCATCCAAGCCAAGATGGGGGTACCACAAGGATCATCACTCTCCCCCACCCTCTTCAACATTTACCTTCTCCCACTCTGTCATCTGCTTACTAACCTCAAACTCACCCATTTCCTATACGCGGATGACATACAAATTCTCATACCTATCACAGAGACCATACATAAAACCATGGATCATTGGAAAAAATGCCTCTCATCCATCAACGATCTTCTAACCAGCCTCAACCTCATTCTAAACACCAAAAAAACGGAAATCCTCATAATAGCACCAGATAAATCTGCCCCGCCAACATCCAGCAACCCTCCAGACGCCTCAGGATACTCCACAGCACCTCAAGTCAGAGATCTGGGAGTACTACTAGACAACAGACTCAGCCTCAACAAATTCATAAATAACACCACAAAAGAATGCTTCTTTAAATTACAAGTGCTGAAGAAACTAAAGCCCCTTCTACTCTATAGGGACTTCCGCACAGTACTCCAGGCCATCATTCTCACTAAATTAGATTACTGTAATTCACTCCTGCAAGGCCTTCCAGCATACACTACCAAACCACTCCAGATGGTACTGAATGCCACTGCAAGAATACTTACCAATGCCAAAAAAAGGGACCATATCACCCCGATCCTCCAACATCTCCACTGGCTTCCCATCAAATATAGGATTCAGTTCAAGACCTGCATGATGATTCACAAGGCCCTTCACAACATCTCCCCACTCAACCTAACTTTCCAGCTTCAACTACACTCTTCTAACAAACCAACCAGAACGGCATACCAGAATAGAATGATCACACAACCTGCAAAATCTACCCTGAGAAAACGTGCTCTATCCACAGCGGGCCCGTCTCTCTGGAACTCACTACCACCAGACCTCCGTCTTGAACCATGCCACATTACTTTCAAGGCGAAACTCAAAACTTGGCTATTCCATCAAGCTTTCCCAGAGAGCTAATAGCAATAAGAACAAACATCCAGCCTTGCCTTGCAGCAATAATGTAATGTTCATCTTGCTTCAGTTACATGTACCAAGTTATTTCCTAAGTTTATTTCAGTTGTTTTAAATTAGATTGTACTTTACTATAGTTTATTCGATATGTTCCATGTTGCATGTATGTTCCATGTAAACCGCCTTCCCGGCGATAGTTTTCTCTGTTAATTGTGAACCGGAGTGATATGTATTGTATACAGGAACTTCCGGTATATAAAAACCTAAAAATAAATAAAATAAATATTGTGCTCGCTATGAGAGGAAAACAACGTTCTCTGCACTGAACGGCAACCCGATTTGTGGCAAAACCTGAGGGAGACTTTAAAAAAAATTTAAATAAAAGAAATCTCATCTTCACAATCCCTCCTCTCCTGCCCCTCCCCCCAAAAAAGTGTAAAAGCATCAGCCAATATAACCCCCCAATGAAGAAAGAAAATCCCCATAAAAAGCAGCAGCTTTTTTTCATATATAATTTTATTTCTGGTTATAGAAACAAATGCTAAGAGGAGAAAACTCCCCCAACCACATACATCAACTTTCAGTAAATAGATAAACAGGGAACAGGTAAAAATAAACTGAAAAAAAAATAGAATTTTAAAACTTTATTACAGCCATAAAACTTTAACCTAATACATTAGAAATCACATTCAGATCTCAAATTATTTAAAAAAGTATGGCTCCTCATTAAAAAAAAAAAAAAATACTGCATCCCCTTTGAAGAGAAAACACAGGTCTAACCTTAAATATTTGCTTTCCATCATGGTAGACAGTTGTCTTTTTCCACATTTAATTCAGGTTACAATTTTCTGTCGCAAGTTTCACAAGCTGCTTGGAGAGGGGGCATGGCAAGTTATTTAAATCTAATGCTGCAGACCTAGGTTCCCACATTAGACCAAGAGCATGCTTTTAAAACTGACGATCAAACACGTGAAAATAACTTTCATATCAATGTAAAATATACTTTATGCGTTTTAATTTAGGAACAAAAAGATAACAAGATTTCATTCTTCCCTCTGTCCAGTAAGTGCTGAATGCAAAGTAGTGAGAAGGATCCCTCCCAGCCCTGCAGGTAGAACAGATAGTTCAGACCATCCTGGTCTCACATGGTAGTAAAAACTTCTGCAATTCTGACTCCGTTACAAAAAAAATAATCAACTCTTGCATAACAGCAGAGACCTCATACTTGTACTGTACTTATTTTGCATACTCAATTGTTTCTACTAGAAACATCTGATTGCAAAATACATTTCCCACCCTCTCTACAGAAGCTCCTACCATGAAGAGCGACGTGTCACAATTGCATCAATCCAAATTTATAATTTTAAATTACTCTTTCCTGCCCATTTCATGATCAATTACCTTTGCTTTGTTTTTGCAGCTGACAAACTCATTCATTAACATTTTGATACTACCGTACATGTTTTATCAGCCTTTGGTACTCTTCTGTTAGGAGCAGTAAAAGATACGTTTCCCCAGAGTGAGAACCTCTGTCTTTCTCCCCTGAACTACAAACAGGTGCAAAGGACAACATTTTTTTTTTTTTCATAAAATGCTACACTGCCCCTTCTCTCCCCCCAATGTCAGTTTTTTCTGAAGGTCAGAGTGCTTGGGCTTCTTAAAAATCTTCCTGCTTCTTTCTGGCTCCTCGGGATAGGCCATGAAAATCTTTTTGAAAGATCTGTTCAATAAAGATACCCGTTAACCTACACCTTTCCCCAATATATAGCCTATGTGTGGGACATTATTCAAAATGCAGCTGAATTCAGACACTTCAAATCTGCATGATTAGAGAGTATAAATCTGCAAACATATAACCACCAATGAGCATCTTCTTGAGTCACACTAGGAATGATTGCCCTCAAACCTGCCAAGTATTTTAGTATTGATGTCTTTAAAACTAGAAGAAGAACTTCAGAAGAAATTCAGGAGTTTTTAACCCAACCTGTATCTATGACTTCAAGAGTTCACCATCTTTACTATACAGTCTGGATGCGGGACAGATTCCTCAAGTCTTACTACATAGTTGAATGAATCCACATTATGCTGAATAAGGCAAGGTTATTACTAAAGCATATATTTTGGTAGGATATGATTATCTTGCATGTTATTCTTGTACCTTGTTTAAAAAGCAATTATGTTAAGTCTTGGGGAAAAATGAATACAGAAATCTAGCGTAGCTTTGCGGAGGCCCAAGCTGCATGCATGTTAGCACAGGGTTGTGCATACGTTTTTGTGTATACAGCTTCACTCCTGGTGCAACAGGGAGTTTAGCCACATGAAAAAATATAAGCAACTATCAGCACAAACTAGCACTCCTCCAATTAAATCCCAAGTTAATCGCGGGCTATGGTTAATAGGCTCCAGTGCAGACACTGTGCAAGTTTAATTCATGTTTCCTTAACATTGGAAATTTAACTCCTGATCAGAGGTGGAATAATTAGTCTGTGGGGTTGAACCTGGAGTTTTGTTGCCGGGGGGGGGGGGGCCTGTATTTTGGCATTTACGCACAGAAAGTGATTTCTGTACAAATATTTTCTATGCATAAAATAAGGTTAGTGTGCATTGTGTGCCGAACATAATTTGTGTGCACAATATGAAGCACAAGAGTTGTACATTTAACTTACATCAGGAGCACAACTTATGCACAGAAATCATAATTTATCCTTCTAAATCATATTGTGTGCATAACCCATGATTTATGCACAGACCATACTGTGTGCATAAATCATGTCTGTGTGCACGTAAAATGTGTTTTCTCTGCATAAACTGAATCTTACGCACGCTAAGCAAGCCATTTGCGCACATTTTCAGGTCAGCATGCCTTTTTGTTAAACTCCCGATGCACTTGCATGGCATTAGCTTACTGTACCAAGAGTTAAACTATTTTTAGTGTGCACATGAAGAAACTGTGTGCTGAATTTCAGTGCACTTTTAACACAAAGCTTATTACATCAGTCCCTCAGTAACAGAGAACACTGCTAAAACACAATGTTTGGTATTTGCCTGCTTCAGAATAGCAATGGATATTTACAATTAAAAACCTTGACAGAGGTGTGGTCTCTGGAGCACAGAATTCGTGTCCTTTACACGTGTGGAAAGCTTCAAGATTAGGTAATCTTTTAGGATTCAAGCTACCAGTTACAGAAAGAGTAATCTCGAAGAAGCCAAGGTCTACTGGAATAAAGGTCTGTGATAAGACTCAGTTGCTAATGCAAGGGAAGGGATGGATTGGATGAGGGCGGGAGAATTAAAAATCAAGACGCGTTGTACTCTAGAAAATGCAGAGACCCCACTTGCAGAAGCCACTTACTTTGCAGAGCAATTCTATGAAATCTGCACCCTGGTTCAGATGCCTCGTTTCTTTCCTCCCTCCCTACTGATAGTCTAAATGCAGAGGGAAAAATAAGTTTTTCTTCAAGGGGGAAGCTGTCAGATTTCTGTTTAATTTACAGCACTAATTTATAGAATATTAAACTGTACTCTAGGGGCCTGCAGGAATGGTACAGGGAAATGGAACATATCCCAGTTGTTCAAATCAGAACTGACTGTGCAATAAGATGTGCCTTGTGGCAATTTGCATCTCATTTCCACTTATCTCAGAGACATGCATCCAGTTAGGGAATAATTCGACTGGTCAGTCGGACCAGTGTTTCATCACAGAACTGAGCAATCCTCTTGGAAAATAAATGTCTGAAAAACACAGTCCTCCTCATTTCACATATCGGCATGTTGTCCCTTGTCTCCCGCTGAAGAGGCTTCCGGCTTGCATTTGATTTACAAATTTACTTTGTGTTGGTAAGTAACAATAGCTGCAGACATGTCTGTCAAACGATTCACTTACATCACTGGCAAGCGTAAACTGACAAACTTCCTAAAAAAAATGTTAAGACAAGACCAGCAATTGTAATGACAGACTGCAGCTGTTTGGCTGAGAACCCCTATTTCTATGGTCCGTGGGTACATAATTTCCCAGGTAACCATGTGTCATAGCATGAAGGCAGAGAATACAAGCTGAACATTTTTGGTTACACCTGTTGTGGCCATTTTGGGCAGCAAGGACACGATTTACAGCCTGAACTAACCATGTACAATCCAGGTAACATCAACCAGCTGTTTGCCATGAGATACAAGACAGATAAGAGTCTGTAGAATGGCTATGAATAGCTCTGATCCCCACATATATATGCCACAAATAAAAGTATGTTTTCTCATCATAGTGGAAAACCTTAATGAGACCAACACACCACAAGGTACAAGACAAGCAATAACCAGGTCACAGCTCACAGCAGGGCTGTAAAGAAAAATGACTGTAATCTCACCTTAGAAAGTAATGTGTACACATTTACTTATGTTTCTACTGTGAAAATGGTCAAAATTAATCTTTATAAAACTAAGGATTAATTTAGTAATTATTTAAGGTCTCTCAAACTCAGGCTGAGCTAATGAACTGATTTTATTAGTGTTTTTATTCCACTCCTGCTAGTGTCTTCAGTAACATCCATGTAAATGGTGACTAGGAAATAGCACACCACAGCTATGGAAGCAGAACTCACCATATTAGGGCGGGAAGTTACACGCCATATTAGGAACTGAGATACTGCTTATGCAGAGTTAGAAATGGTAATATGGACATGCATTAATGTACACCCCCCCCCCCCCCTCCAGTTTCACTTCTAACTCATCCTACAGCCCACCAGCACCCACATCCAGCCATTATACATATAGGAACACCATATGCATTCACACATGACTCTTCCCACACCCCCTACACAATCCCCTCAATGCAGACACACAGCCCCCCCCATGGATATATTCAAGGCCCCTTTCCTATCCGATGTCCTCACTGATCCAGCCATACAAATCCTCTTCACACACTCCCCTTCATTGCAATCGCTTATTCTGCCGCATCCAATCCCACACATGCTCATCAGTGATTCTGCTGAAGGACTATCGGGAAAGGTTTGTCTTTTTGCAATGATACAACAATCTGCAACAGGGTAGACAACCAGGAAGGTGTGAAAAACAGGAGGAGGGATCTAGCAAAGCTCAAGGAATGGTCTGGCAGCTAAGATAATGCAGTCTTGTGCATTTAGGATGCAAATATCCAAGGGAGAGGTACAGTATTGAGGGTGAAACCTTTCTAAGCATGAAAGAGCAGGATCTGGGGGTCATTGTATCTGATGATCTTAAGGTGGCTAAAATGATGGTAAAAGCCAGAGAGATGCCTGGCTGCATAGGGAAAGGAATCGTCAGCAGATAAAGGGAGGTGATATTACCCTTGTGAAACCTCATTTGGAGTACTGCATGCTGTTCTGGAGAGAGTGCACCCTTCAAAAGATACAGACCGGTTCATACGCATATGGGGACAGACACAGATCTAAACATGCATACCCTAGAAGAAAGGCAAGATAGACACAGGTAAATACTTCCAAGGTTTCTATGCACAGGAGGTGAGCCTCTTTCAGTGGAAAGAAGGCTCTAGAACAAGCATGAAAGGAAGGTACACAGAAGGGAAACCAAAATGATAAGGGGAATGGATCAGCTCCCCTATGAGGAAAGACTAAAGAGGTTAGGACTTTTCAGCTTGGAGAAGAGACGACTGAGGGGGGATATGATAGAGATGTTTAAAATCATGAGAGGTCTAGAACGGGTAGATGTGAATCGGTTATTTACTCTTTCGGATAGTAGAAAGACTAGGGGACACTCCATGAAGTTAGCATGGGGCACATTTAAAACTAATCGGAGAAAGTTCTTTTTTACTCAACGCACAATTAAATTCTGGAATTTGTTGCCAGAGGATGTGGTTCGTGCAGTTAGTATAGCTGTGTTTAAAAAAGGATTGGATAAGTTCTTGGAGGTGAAGTCCATTACCTGCTATTAAGTTCACTTAGAGAATAGCCACTGCGATTAGCAATGGTAACATGGAATAGACTTAGTTTTTGGGTACTTGCCAGGTTCTTATGGCCTGGATTGGCCACTGTTGGAAACAGGATGCTGGGCTTGATGGACCCTTGGTCTGACCCAGTATGGCATTTTCTTATGTTCTTATGTAAACTCAGGAGCGATCTAAGGAAATATTTCTTTTCAGAGGTGGAGATGGTGGAGACAGAGACAGTATCTGAATTCAAGAAAGCATGGGGATAAGCTTCAGGTGATCTGAGGGAGTAATAGGAATTGTAAATTGCTGTGGATGGGCAGATTATGGATTTTTTTCTGCCCCTATGAGGGGCCAAGGTTTGTTTTCACAAATGGCATTGTGGGATCCAAGCCTGAAGCAGATAATGGAATTAGGATCAGTATTTTCTACGGGGGAAAAAAGCAGACCTTTTAAGCTGGAGAGCCACCCTTGTGGTGACAGAGTTCGGGATTGGCCAAGGGTTTGTGGGAAAATTTAGTTGATGTTACATTTCCTATTGTGGGGGATACTACCTGAACTAGCAATTGTAGTGTACTTAACATAATGCCATCATCACTCTTTTCCCCAGTTATCCAATTACTTTGACCTTGACTCATCAGAATAAAACAATTTGGAAGTGGGAGGAAGGAAGGAAAAGTCAGTTAAGGTAGCTTTCCTGCATATTTGCACAGCAAAAAAAATATGTTCGGATCATAAAATGGTAAAAACCAGGAAACATCTGTGGAACTGTGAGAGAGGGCATTCATAACGACCTAAAGGCCTTTGTTAAATTAGTAAATTAATAAAATCATAATTAAAGGTTAGTAATAAAACAGCCAGTACTTTAAGAAGAGCGACATTAAATCTGCTGCAAGGACATCCGTAATCACTTTATGAAACACTGCAAACTAAAACAGAGCAACGAGGTGAATCTGAAAAGGTACCAAGTACCCTGTAGGTAGCAACTAGAGAGCTCTGCTCTCCACCTACATCATCAGTAATGTCTGCAGAAACAGATACAGGGAAGAAGAGGGAATGTCTAGAGCAGAGGTGGCCAGCACTGGTGCTTAAGAGCCACAAACAGGCCTGTTTTCGGGATATCCACAATGAATAATGCATGAGATAGATTTGCATGCTCTGCCTCCATTATGTGGATGTCTGTCTCATGCATATTCATTGTGGATATCCTGAAAACCAGGCCTGTTTGTGGCTCTTAAGGACCGGTGCTGGCCACCCCTTGTTTAGAAGGCTCACTGCAAAGATAAGACTGTCCTCACCACAGCATTTTCAACCACATTATGACACTATTAGCATTTCAAAAATAAAGTTTTCTACCATGATGGTGAAAATGATCACTTAAATCTAGTCTTCTTAAATATGATACAAAAAATCCACTGCATTATTCAACACTATTCTTTTCATCACTAATTTATTTCTTTATGTTTTAATAAGTCTGCAAATAAAAATATAGCTTCTCCCCCATCAAAAAAAAAAAAAAAGTTTGAACAATCCTGCAAGGTCAGAATCATTACCTAGTGGCAAGATTCTAATTAGTTCCTTCCACATTTGCAAATGAAATGTCATGTAAAAAATAGTAAGAGCCTCAATTTCTAAGTTTTCATTAAGGGATATGGTGATGGGGAGCTTATCTGTTAACAGAATTTACATCTTTTGCTTTTTCATTTATTGGTTCTAAAATACTTAACTCCTGTTTTTAAGGGAACACCAACAGTCTTTGGTGATATCAAGGAGCACATGCTGACTGATTTTAAATACCCAGACATCCACTTTGAAACAGGCAAGATAAAGAACGGTGAAAATAAAGGGATAACTCCAAATATGCTCACAAAGAAAACCATTTTCTCTTGCTGAGGAAAATACTTAAGTAAACATTTCCCCTCGTATTTAGGGACGCAATCTGATAAAGTCAAAATGTAATGTCTGCTAAGAAAGTACATTTCCTTCTCTGCTCAGTTACTGTAAGGCTCTTGCTAGTCTGTACCATGCAAGTTACAATGCCACCTCTTACTTAGCAGATCACCACCTTTCCTGCTTTCTCCCAGGACTCCCCTTCTGCTACTTCTCCGGTTTCAGTCTTTGCATTGATCTGATGGCAGACAAAAGCAGGGTCCTCGTGCTGCAGGCCTCCATTTTGCACGTGGGTGGGCCAGCATTTCCTGCTGTGCAGATGAGGTCTATCTGAAGAGCCACAGTGATCGTGTGGCAAGTCAGTCTGACAGATTGCACCAGAACTGGGGTCTCAGTCATGGGCCCAAAGCCTGACCCGCAGTCTTTTAACTCCAGGTTTCCTGAGATCATACAACTAGGTGGGAATACGAGAAGGCCCCAGACTGAAACAGGACCATCTGAGGGCATGGATCCAGTGCCAAAAGGTCCTGTACCAGCTGCAAGGATAACAGCCAACAATTGTGTTGACAGCTCCTTGTTCCCCTCATGGAGAAGAGATAGGAGGGCAAAAAGAGAGTTAAGTGTCATCGCTGCCCAAGTCATGAGGCATAGATGTATCTCACTGGAGTTAGATCAATATGCCTGGTCCGTGAAGAATCAGAAACAGAGCAAGCAGAGTCCTCAGGATGCCAGAGCACTGGGAGGTGGGGCAGGAGTGAATGAGAGCCCAACGGGGTAAGAGGTAATATAGAGAAAGATCTCACTCTTCTCTGTTTTGGACTGGCTGAATAATCATTTCAAGGCAAACCCAGATCGTTTCAGGATCTCCAAAGTTTCTGTCACAAGGAAGAGGAGGGCTAGGTCTCTTAGTTCCTCTTCGACAGAGTCCTTGCAACGCCATGACTATCCAGATGGAGATTCTTGGGAAGTTGCCATCCAACACAAAAGAGGAAGTGGTGGTTTTTTATAGGAACAATGATGGGACTATTATCCAGATGGAAAACATCAGAAAACTTTTAAGATAGTTGGATATATTCAATGGTGCTGCTACGCCATGGAATATTCCAAAGTTAGCTGGATAAGTTCATACAATTAACTTTGTTGGTCAGAAGGTGGCTGAAAATGGACCCCCATAAATACTTTGTCCCCAATAAAACTTTGGCCCTGAAAGGTGAGGTGTATGCGTTATGTTGATCAGTGGGAAACAGCTCATTTAAACACATGCAAGTCTGATGCAGTGACAGCACAACGTGAAAGCCATGGTACAGTGCTTTTAGGCTCACCAGATAGTGGGGTGTGCACTGCTGCACCCCACCTGCCACCAGCTAGTGTACACATGTTCCATGCAACATCTGTGCATACGTTCTGAGGTTCAGTGAGTGGTGGAGTGTCCATGTGTATGAACACCCCCGCACCTCAGCATCCCTGCTTCACATCAGATGCCACTGGACTGGGAGGTGGGCAGGAGGCTGGCATGCAGCCAGACCGGAGGGAGCCTGAGAGGTGGATAGGAGGGGGAGAAGTGGGAAGGAAAAGGATGAGTGCACTAAAATCAAGCTGGAGTGAGGTGGGATGAGAAGAGGGTCAGAGTGTGCTGGGGTTGAGCTGAGGAGAGAAGAAGAGTGCTGAGATGGGGTGACTAAGGAATTTCACCAGGTATCGGATAGCCCATGGCAAAATACCTAGAGCTTGAAATGCCTTAAGAACCGACTTTCTGTGCACCGTTAACCCAGTTAAAATTATAAACAAATATTAAAAGATAAATTGTGTAAAAGACAAACATCCCTAAGCTCTGACAAGTAAAAGCAGCACATTCTAGAGAGACAGCCAAGCCAGAAAGCTACGATCTAGTGAGCATGAAATAAAAGGCCCAAAGTTATGTTTAAGTGGTACACAAAACAACAAATATAACCAAAAGAAAAGAAAAAGCAAATAGGAGAATAAAGTGGAATACTTTGTGTTTTATTGATTTGTACATTAGTTAGCTTTGTAACTTCCATGTTGATGACGTCCATTGTGTTATGTTATACATAACATGCCTCCAATTCCCTGGCTGGAAAGGTGTGAAACAAATAAATGATATTAAGTCTGGGTGAGCAGCCCAAGCACCAACACAAGAACTGAGCAGCAGTGGTCCACAAGGGTTTAGAAGATCTTAGCATGTCATATTAAAATCTTCAAAAAATAAATGTTTGTGTGCTGCGCTGACATTTAATGTGGTTGCATGTAATCAAAACATTTTCAGTGACTTCACACTATCTTCAATTTTTTTTCTATAAAATGTATTACTGGTTTTCTTCAGTCTAACTCAATGTTTCATTACATTGTTTTGTTTTCACTGATGTATCAAAATTCTCTTTTTAAGGGAATTCTTACTTTGTATTCCCTTAGAATCTTATATACTGTTGCTTTTTGAATCAGGGGTGTATGCTTTATTGTTTATACGTCTTGCTTATGCCTACTTTTTTTGATTTGCAGTTTAGTGTTGCTTTGTTTTATTCTGTTACAGAGAAAACCAATTCAGTTTGCACTTGTCCCTCCCGCTGCAGCCTGGCGAAACACAGTCCCGTGTCAGGGGACTGAATTGCTAGACGTTGATTCGATATTGAGCAATTGTTCAACCTGCTCATTACTGGGGGGGTTTGTTTGAATACATTTATGTTTATAAAGGACATTCATAATTTGTTTACAATAAGATGACAAATTCTTTTCCATGAAGTCACTGAAAATTTTTTGATTATATGCAACTACATTAAATGTCAACACAACACGCAAACATTTTTTGATTTCCTCATTTGTGCATTTTCTGTGCACCAGTCCACCGTTTACTTGCGATATGTTAAAAGTCTTCACTTTAAAACAAACCTTAGCAAAGGGATTGTGTGCGCTGCCATTTTTTTTTTTTTTACAGATTCAGTGCCTTTCTCTTTTGAACAGGAAGAAGAATGAGCAGCAGTAGGCAGGCAGGCAGGCAGGCAATCTGTTCTGAATTTTAGGGATGTGCACAGAGAACTGGCAACCCAAGTAGGTAGAGCTTATGAACGAATGAAATAATATATAATCACACACAACACTGTGTAAGCAGGGCTAGACAAATCCTAGGTGCCGGGTCACCTAAGCGCCTAAAATTTGGTACCTGTGCCAGATCAAGGAGCTGTGGTCAGGACTGGGGGTGGAACAGGATCTGAGGCCGAGGAGACGCAGCTGTGGCAAAGTCCGGAGACCAAGCCTGCTGAAGAGCCACCCACCTGCGTCAGGGAGCTGCTACCGGAAGACTGGAAGCAAGGCGAGAGGCTGTGGATAGGGATGGAAGAGGATAAGGAGCGCAAAGCAAGTTAAACCAAAATAAAACCCTTTTAAAACTTTTGGCTGGCCCTTAGATTTTCAAAACATTTTTCCACCCCTGTTTATCAGTATTTCTCTCCTAATCTGGAGCTTTCACCTATTTAATTGTAAGCAGGAACACAGTCCGTCTGCGGTCACCTAGAGGAGCTGAATGACACTAGCAGTTATCAGTAACTGGGAAGGTTTCAGAAGCCTTGCACTGAATCCAAGAGCTCTAATTACATGAAAGAAACAGCCAAATTGGATACATTCAAATTTAATATATAGAAGGGAGAACATTAGTAATAACTCATAATGAAGTAACCGGAAATACATGATATGAGTGACTAGGTAACAATTTAAGAAACTACCAGCTTGCAATTAGCTCCATCCAATTCTCTTCCCAGGCAAAGTTCAGATCTCATGCTTCTATTCCTTAGGGACTCAAAGACAGCATTTGCGGTGATCAGGATGGTACAAATGTAATTCCCTGTACTGAGCTATGAAAACCTGTTCTAGTAGGACACAGTGCAAATCGCATAGCATTAGTTAATGTCCCTGAAGATTAGGTGGTTGGGGGTTAGGGCACAGGTTGCAACCTGAAGCATGGAGTATTCTTCACAATGTGGCTTTCCTTTCCAACGTCTCGTGCTCAGGATCATCGACTTGCGCCACTCAGCCTCTCTGAAAAGCCGTTTCCCACTGCATGCGTAGCACAGAGGCTGCTATCGCCGGAGCAAATGCAATTCTTCTACCCATCTCTTCTAACATGAACCATTTTCCAATGACACTGCTTTCATTCCTACCGGATTCCAGAGCTGAAAGTCACTAACCAGCTGACGCTAGAGGGAGATCTGGGAACCTGCAACACTTTTACTGGCACATTTACAGCAAACTAGACAGAATTCATCCTGCAAAGCAAGCTGTCATTTTTTTTCCTAAGCTGCTTCCCTATCACCCTGTACATCACAAATTGATGTATCTCAAATTTATAAGTGCTAACTGAAAACTGAATCATTTGCCATCCCCTCCCTTCTCACAGCAACTATGAAAATCATTCAAAGCAAATAAAGGAATTCAAACTTTTAGTCTTGAAGGCATCTACAAGAAGAGAATGCCACAAGGAATGGCTGGGGGGGTGAGACAGACATACAAAGGCCAACACAAACCTTTACTGCAGCTGAAGGCATTGGAAAAAGGCCCCAGCGATGGAAGGCCTTAGGTACTTTAAACAGTACAAAATGACTGGTTTTGTTTTAAAGGAGGCAGCAGTGTTCTGTTCAGTTAGCACAAGAAATCAATTCAATGCCTGGGGGAGGGGAAAAAAAAATTTCTTGTATTCAGTTTTCCTACTAAATACCTTTGACACTTTTCTAGCTACAATGTCATCTAAGCGTCCATCTGCCTTCTCGCAGCTACATGCAGTTCTGGCCGTCTCAATACCTGAGACATGGATACAGCTCTTATCCTCTGCCCAGTTACCTTCAATCCCGAACCTCGGCTGCAGGTACGGGGCTTCGGCGGATCCACGACAGCCGTGGCCCTAAGTGCGCCACCTACAACTCTGACCTTTTCATAGTACCGGCTCTGGCCTGTCGCCACAAGACTCCGGCAGCCGGGTCAGCGGGTTGCATTGGCCAACGTTCCCAGGGAGGGAGGGGGGGAAAAAATAAAAAAGTGCCAATACGATCGCTTCCATGCCGCCACCACCACCGTTTTATTCCAAAATACTTCCAGAAGTTAAGTCAGGCTGGTCTGAAAGGAACCCCGACTTGGGAAGCGAGAGCATAACAATTTGGAAACGGCACACGTGAGAAACGTGACAGATGTAGGAGCCTTTTCTGTGCTTGCACCAGCAGCAATGAGACCTAGATCACGATCAAGAGAAGCCGAAAAGGAAGTTTAAGAAAATAAAGCAACGTGGGGGGCGGGGGTTGGTGCATTTTTTTCCCCCCCTTGAGAGAATATAAAAATTAAAGCCTCCATTCAGTCCCATTCCCCATCATGTTAATAAATGCAGCTTGAAAGATTTGGTTTATCAGTCCTCTCTCACATAAATACAAATCAACATAAAATTGTTTTATACTTTTTTTTTTTTTTTTTTTTATAATCTGCTTGTTTGGTACCATGATGCTTTAATGTTGTCACCACAGTATCCTGCACTAATCCTCTTTTGAAGGTCAAAGTTCGTGTTTAAACACTCCGTGCCAGACCGCGCTTAAGGCATTCCAGATTAAAAACCTTCTTCCAACGGTGCAGCTGTTTTCTTTGAAAAACTTTCCTTTTAACAAGGGTGACCTGCAAAGCAATCCCTTTCCCCACCGTATCTGAAGGGTGTGGGGGAGTTTCCGCCAGCAGTCATACAATCAATTGTCTGCATCGATAGTTAAAAATCTAAAGTTGACAAAAATAACTAAGATTTGTGTAGAGTCCAGTACGGCCGCAGGGATATTTCCTCAATTTGTTTTGGCACCTCAGCATCCTAAACAAAAAACAGATTCGCGGATCATAGAACTCTTAAGTTTTCTCCCTTCCTCAGACGCTCGTCCCCCCTCACTCGCCACTTCCCTGGGATTGCGAGGCTGTGGATATGATGACCCCTGCTTGAGCTGCTGTTCCTGCTGCATTCGGATCATCCAGGCGGGCTTTTTTGACGCTGGGCTCATCCGAGGAAGAAACCGCGCAAATGGCCTCGGGCTCACAGGCTCGGACGACTGCTACAGGAGTGGATGAGCTGGCCTGGGCAGCCAGAAGCTGCAACGGATTTGTGAGGGCTGAGAAATGACAAGGAGTAAGGTTAACATCGTTTCCTGGTTTTCAGCAGAGCAACACACTCTAGAACTAACAAAACTAAACTAAGGCTTACAGAAATAAAACTGGAAGTTGAAAGCAAGGGAGAGAGCTTTTTACAAAAGTAAGTTTAAGGTATTGTTAAAAAAATAAAAATAGGAAACTAACTCACTAGGATTAATCACTTAAAACACCACAAAAATATACTCAGAACAGCAGAAACGCCCCCTGTGCACTCTAATACCAAGAGAAAATCTGGACACAAACTCCCTACAATTGATTGTGTATGGGAAATTAATGCAGACATGGGGAATGAGCGTTTGAGAGAGACAACGTACCAAATGTATTTGCAACAATGCTGTTGGTGGGAAGGGCGTGCTTCCCATTCTGTGTCACTGCTCGGACAGGAAGCTGGTGCTGCCCAAGCGTCACGGGCGTGGCTGGCTGAAGGATGGTGACCGTCTGCCCAGGCAGCCCTTGGGACATCTGACTGGCTACTGTCTGGATGACTCGGCTGGCAGTAGGAACTGTAGCAAACGCAATGGTTGACTTCTCCTCCATGCCTGCCGAGGCACAAAACGAAAAAACAGGAAAGAAATCACTCATGATACTCCAGAAGCAGAATCATTAAGCGGGAACAAATGCCCAATCTTGAATATAATACAATCATTTTTTAAGCTGAACACAGTGTAGGTGAGTAAAAGGTATCGCTGTTATACCCAAGTGCCCTACTGTAAACTGTAAACAGAGGCATTGCTAGGGACTCAGACTCAGGGTTTGGGCTCGGGCACTCTCTCCTCCCCCAAGATTTTGATTAAATTCAACATTCATGATCCCTTTTTCCCCACCCAAGGATGACCACTCTACTCCCATTTCCCCTTCTCCCCCCAATGGTTACACATTTAATATTGCACTCATCACTTTATGCCCCCCCCCCCCTCCAGGTGACCCCAATCTCCTAAGTGTACGAGAGATTTCTAAACCCTCCCCAGCTCTCTTCCCGGTTCCAAATGGGCAATTGCAGCGCAGGGTAAGTCCAGCGTGAGCATCCACAGGATAAGTCTGACTTCTACCACAGCACTCAAAAGTGTAATGTCTTTAACCCGGCACCCCATCAGGCCTTATCGCAGGGATCATTTAGATTTTGAATAAAGAACGTCCTTCCCCTGCTTGGGGGTGACTATCTTGATTTATGATCATGCAACGCATTCCTCTATTGCCAATAGGAGCCATGATCCCCTTCCCTCCCTGCTGACAGAATTTTACTTTCTTACCCACCAAAGCAGCCTTTATGTACAAACACAACTCCTGGAAAGGATGGTTCATCCAAAGCAATCCCTTCACATGCTAATTTAATTTTTCCCCAAAATTCGTTCATCGTAATCCCCAGTCCTTTTCCAAAAAGTCTGTACCTTAGGGCATGTCCAAAAAGAATGTCCTAAGGGTTCCCCCCTCTTAAGCTTACATATCTGAAGCCAGTTTGATTGGACATGCCTGACATTGTGTTTTATTTTACTTTTATTTTCATTTAATTTTATGATTTTACTTAGTCCTTTTTATCTCATTTTAATTTTATTTTAATTTTTCTAATTGTGTTTTATTATTTATCTGCTGTAATGTATTATCTGATTATTTTTTGGTAATTTTAATGGATGTAAATGTTAAATTTTATATTTGTACTCTTTTACTTTATTTGTTGTAAACCGGTATGACAGACAAAATATTAGTCTATAAAACAATATAGATAAATAAATTGTGACATACTGCATGCCTCTGAAAGACACAGATACTAACTCAGGAACAAAGTTCCCTCACATTTTTGAAAGACTGGGTGGGCAAACATTTTTTGTGCAATTTTCTTTTTATAAACCAAGTTCAAATTTGTGACTACAAGCCAGTATAATTCAAATATCATCGGGATTTCTTGTGTACAGCTTAGAGGAAGTGATGAGGGATCCTCAAAACATTTAGCAAACTGAACTCCAGTCAATTGCAATTCTAAATCAGCCTTTCATTTATCTAAGAGAGGCTCAAAGGCAGAAATATCACACCCCTAGTGCGGCACTGACACCGAAACATATTCAAACTGCTCAAGTTTCAAAGACTCCTCCAACTTAAACTGAAAACCATATTTAAATTCTTCCTGTCTAGTGAAGCAACAGCGGCTAGACTTGTAAAGGACACGGGTTATCTTTGGGGTAATTCTGGAACACTGCATAAATTAGCCAGCAAATATGCATGCAAGTTACATCAATTTTCAAAGTGAACTTAAATGCACAAGTCCACTTTGAAAATTATCCCAGCAAATCTGTGTACATTCAATTCCACCGGCTGTCTGGTGCATGTAATTTTGCCTAGAGTGTACATGTATACTTTTTACAATCAAAAAGTATTCACACGTCTAAACCCCACCCAGACTCCAACCCCCCTCGGAACACCTCTTCCCTGTGCACATAAAAACATAGAATTACACACATGCACATCGTATGTGCACATCAGTCATGCAATTTTCTAAAGAGCCATTCTGCAGGTAAAGCACTGCTTAATTTTCAGAGAATTTAGTGGATAATCTTCTTGAAAGGCAACAGTCCATGTTATTTCTGTCAACGTGCACCATTTGTTTTGTCCCAAATACAGTATAAGCAGCATTATCTGACATTTTATACCATTCAGAGTGCTCTGTTAAACAGTATATCACGCAGGCTGCACCTTCGGGGTGGTGGGTGCTATTTTTTTTCTGGGCTATGTCCAGCCCATCTTCACCCCTCTCTCCTGTTCCCTGTAAGGGGCAGGAGAGCAGAAATGACAAGAAGGGAGAGGCTGGATTACAGATCAGGGATAGCTGTTCTCTGATCCGTTCCAGCCACTCTAACCTCACACCCTTCCCCGCTGCTGTCGGGAGGGAATTAATCATCCCTGCCCCCATGGATGCTGGATAATACAGCTTTTACTGTACTCCATTTTATCCAGTGTAACGGTTGAGGACAGGCACAAAAATTGCAGTTATTGTCAAGAAGAAATATTTAAACAAACTACCTCTTGCCTCCCTAAAGCCATCTACCACCGTTCCTTGCATCTCGTGGGCACCTCCTGTTGTGCTTGGATTGGCAATTATGTATCCGTTAGCAGAGTTGGCAGAAGTGGTCATTACCCTGACCATGGTGACCGTGGGAGCCTGTTGGACGACATGTATTGCATGGCCAGATGGCTGCTGGGAAGCGACTATCGAGGCTGGCATATACGCCACTGGCTTAGCCATTAGATTGGATTGGCGAGGAGGTACAGCCATTATGACAGGCTGGGCACTAACAGGAGACCCTAAAAAAACCAAAACCATTATTACAGTTAACACCCTTTAAAATCAACAAGATTACAAGGAGGATTATACCACCAGCTTTTTGCTTCTGGAGATTGCAGTTCAAATCTGTCAAGATACAGCATGAAATGGGTTAGAGAGTCTGAACCTCATCTGCATCACAAAACTACCACACAATAAGGAGCATATACAGAGAAAAACAGAGTAAAGCCATTCAAGACTTGTATGCATATTCTATCTGTCATTATTTAAAGCCACTGGCCTCTCACTCATAAGCATCATTTACTAGAACAGCACTCATTTTCAGCAACGCCGTTCCATGGTGCAAAACCAGCAGCTGGCAGATTTCAAGTAGAAGTCAATGCTAAAGATTTCCTAAGATAGCGAGAATTCAAGGCAAGTCAGACTGTCAGGAAATGTTCAAGAACATACTTTGTATTAGTTTAAAAACTGAGAAACAAAAAAAAACTTGAATCACACCTTTGAACCTTCGTATTTTGCATCTGAGATGAGTATATATTGTATACAAATCGCTTTGAACAGTATCTGAATTCAAGAAAGCATGGGGTAGATGCAGAGGATCTCAGAGGGAGTGGCAGGGATTTTAAAGCCAAATAGATGGAGTGGTTGGGCAGACTAGATGGGCCATTCGCTCTTTTCTTTGCCATGATGTTCCTAAGTTTCTAACAAAGTAATTGATCTAGTCATTTTATCTGGATTCTTTTTCAGACCAAAAATAATTATCCAAAGATAACGATGTACACATGAGCTTGAGACCACTCAAATCCCTTCTTCAGATGTCAAGATAGCACCAGCATACACACAAGCACAAAGAGATCCTAACTTTCAAACCTATTTGCAGTACTGGATTTGTGTACCTAAGCTGACATGCACAGATTCTTCCTATTATTTTCCAAACCTTGCGGCGGGTTGCTGCACCATTTATAAAATGCAGCACAGTTCTGCTTTTAAGTATGCACTTGTGTTTCATTATGCACTAACATTTACAATGCAAGTGCTTACTTCCTCTACCTATTTTATAAACATACATGCATATATTTCACGAACAAAAAAAACCATGCATAAAAACACACTAATTTATACATGGATGCAGGTACATTTTAAAGTATGCACTTATACCATTTTGAAAATACTTGTGCATGTACTTAATCATCTATCTCTTTACCGATACCTCTGCCAGTTCACCCAAATCCTCCAGTACTTCGCCAGGACCTTCTACCCAAAAACTGCAGACAGACAAGTCTGATTTCACTTTCGCTAGTCAATTAGCATGTGTAAAATGGTACAAATATGATTTATAATTTATACATGTGCATTTCTTATAAAACAGCTCGTGCATTCTTTTTGACCTCAGCCCACAAAGCCCCTAAACAGATCCATTTTTGTGCCATTAAATGTGCCCAAAATTGAAAATATATGCATGCTCTTCATGTTTATAAAATAGCATGTATGGGACTTCATACTTATGCTGTTTTCCATGCATAACCCTTTGAAAATTTACCCCAAAGTGTGCACGCATTCTAAGTATACATAGAATATTTAACGAGTTTCCCTTATGAAAACATTTCAAAATGCTTTACAACCATAAGCAGAATGATAAAACAGATAAAATAAAGACTTCAAGAGCAAGCTGAAATTAGCATTTACATGCAAAGAGTTTTACAAATGAAATGCATCTCCTTCCACATAGGATCCAGCCATAGAGAAGGATTTGCCATCAGCTGTGGCCAACCTGTGTGTTAGGTTGGAAGGCAGATGCAGCTACACCAAGCCTAGGGATAACTCTGCACACATCTCCCAAATACAGGTGTACATATTTGTTATTCTGAAAGTATTACAGAAGTTACATGTAACTGTAAACATGTCTGCTAGCATACATGAAGGATGAAAATAAGAATGCATTAAAAATAGGTGATCATCTAATTATCACTATCTAATTTGCATAAGCAACAATGTCAGTCGCTGCTTCATGACAAACAAAATCTGGAACAAAACAAAAAAACAGAACAGTCTATTCCGCATATAAAGAGTTAACCAAATATGGAATCAAGTGACACTTCATTCTGACACTTTCAAGTGAAGCTTTCATTTGAACTTATGAAATTATTATTCAAACAGGAGTGCCAAACACTGTGCGCGCTGATGCTCCAATGATCTCAAAACCTTTTAAGAAAAGAACCCCCTCCCCCAGAAAACCAGAGGGTTGCATTGTTTTTTTGTTAATTTATATTAGAAACACTGCACATGCATTTGGCTAGAGAGCGGGTGCAAGGCTGGAAACAGCGGAGTTGCTCACCTGTAACAGGTGATCTAGGACAGCAAGACGTTAGTCCTCACAGATGGGTGAAACCACCAGATGGAGCCTGGCATGGAAAACCTGTGTCGAAGTTTCTGCAACCTTGACTGTGCCCTATACCACACGTCCACGCGGGGTCCCTCTGCAGTCTTATAACACAGAATTATATATAACTGAAAACAAGGAGAAACCCAACTCCGCGGGGTGGCAGGCAGGTTTCTTGAGGGCTAACAACCTGCTGGTCCTAGGAAAACACCTGTTACAGGTAAGCACATCTTCCTCCTAAGACAAGCAGGATGGTAGTCTTCACACATGGGTGAATCCCTAGCTAAAAGTCTGCTCCCCAACACAAAAGGGGACAGACGCACACCAACCAGGTGCCAACGGGCACAACAACCACAGTGCTGTTGGTAACAGAGGGGGGAGACAGCCTGAACCTAAACAATGGGCTCTAGGCAGGGAGAGTTGGGTTCTACACCTTGAAGAGATTCCTGAGGACAGACTGGCCGAATCTACTGTCGCATCAGCTACCCTTGTCCAAACAGTAATGGGATGTGAATGTGTGGAGAGAACTCCACATTGCAGCCTTGCAGATCTCCTCCACGGGAGCTGCTCATGAGTGGGCCACTGACGTTGCCATGGCTGACAGAGTAAGCCTTGACATCACTCCCAAGGTGCAGTCCCGCTTGCGCATAATAGAAGGAGACGCAATCTGCTAACCAACTGGATAGTGTCTGTTTGACAACGGCCACTCCCAATCTATTCCTATGAAAAGAAATAAAAAGTTGGGTGGACGGTCTATGGGCTTCTGTCGGCTCCAGATAGAAGACTAAGGCTCTTTTGCGGTCCAAACTGAGCAGTGCTCGTTCGGCTTGGTGCGAATGAGGCCTGGGTAAGAATGTTGGCAGGATGATAGACTGGTTAAGATGGAAATCAGTTACCACTTTAGGCAGGAACTTAGGGTGCATATGCAAGACCACCCTGTCATGAAAAAACTTAGTGTAAGGTGGATAAGTCACTAAGGCTTGGAGCTTGTTGACCCTGCACGTTGAGGTGACCACCACCAAAAATATGATCTTTCAGGTCACAGGATTGCAGTGGCTCAAAGGAGCTTTCATCAGCTGAGCTAGCACCTCAGGGGTCATACTGAGCCTTATCCTCACTGTACTCGACTGGGGATGGGGCCCTACAGGACCAGTGGAGACCGTCGAGGACTCATGGCATCGATGGAGGACTGGCATTCCTTGCCTCAGGGTAGCTTCGGGGGCATCATGGCATGAGCCGGCACATCCCTGAGCCTGGCACCATGCATCGAAGGTGACCTGTGCCGATGCTTTCTCAGCTTCCCTCTGTGCTCGGCCCAGTCTTTCTCCACTGCCAAAGTCAATGACAACAAACCCAATGTCCTCGACCTGGAAGAAACAGAGAGGGGCTGGTCTCCAGTGCCCCTATCTGCCAGCGGCATCAACAGAACCAAAGGCCCCGCCGATGTTGATAGTGCAGTGTTCATCGGTGCAGCTCTATCAGTGCAGATGCCGCCGATGCTCGGACTTCCTCGACCCGAAGAGTTTCTCCATCTTATCGAGTGTGACGTCCCTTAGGGGTCATCTGGGCGCTCACATGAGGCAACCCCGAAAGTCATGCGATGCCCCCAAGAGGAGGACACATCATGGGAGTCCATGATGGACATGGTCTTTGGGCACTGGGGCATCGATGAAAACCGGTTGAGGCCATGACAAACGGGAAAAAAAGAAAATGTAATATGTGAGTGGTAATGGCAGGCTTTGAAGCCAGGGGGACACTGAGGCACCACTACCACGGGGGAACTGCAAAAAGAAACTTACCGTGAACGCCGAAAACTCTAAGAAGCCTACAGGAGGGATCTGCGTTGAAAGAATCCGGAAAATATCTGGTGAAAAATTTTCCAAAGGCAATTTTAAAGGAAAAAAAGCCAAGAGCTCACTTAACCGGAGGCAAAAGCTCCGTGGGAAAAAGGGACTGAAGAGGGACCCCCTCATAGATGTGTGAATTATGACAAGCTGGGCATGCTCAGTGTGCCTAGTCAAAGTTCCAGAAACTCTGACATACGTATTCCATGCTGGGCTCCATCTGATGATGTCACCCATGTGTGAGGGCTATCACCTTGCTTGCCTAGGAGAAATACCCTTTTCATAAGGCTTTCCAATGAACTGTAAGGATTAATAGAGTTGAGACTCAAGACATAGCAGCTTTACAAGTAGTAGCCCTAAAGAAGGGGTTCAGTGCGCATACATGACCAGGTGTTCTCCTAGGCACAAATGGGGTCTTCCAGGGCTTAAGTTCTCAGAAACTGCTTCCCAGAACTCTCTTCCTTGATGAAATCCTACCTCCAAGCAAGGGGGAAGGAAAGGGGGTCCCCCAAGCAAACAGGCCTCCTTTGGAAACCCCCCCGCCCCAGCACACAGTGCCACTGAACGCCACTCTTCCTGTCTGAAAAATACGGGCACTACAAGCAAGTATTCTCAAAACTCATAGTCTCATGCACTACAAGATCAGCACAGCCAGCTCATGAAGCTGAGAAATGCTCGTGTTACCAGCATTAGTGAAAATATTTATCAAAGCAGAGCTCTAGACACCGCTGGCTGAATTTAAGCCCTTGGGCTGCCTCATTACCCACTACTAAAGGATGTTGTCATTCCATCACATTACTCTTGCAAAATGGAGCATTATTTACCAGGTGCACTCTGAGAATATCGATATTCTGGAACAGAAGCTAGCTTTGATCCAAAATCATGGTCATGCTGGACAGGTGAGCCTTCACGAGAAAGGCACTCAGGTGTCTGCAAGCCACTAGAACGAGGGGACATCAGACCTGGATGAGTTGGGGAGGCGGGAGCACTCCTGAAATAAAAAAAAAATATGTAACATGAAGAAAAAAAAAAAAACAAGAAGTGAATGGATTCATGCCAAATGTACATGTATAATCAGAATGAACACTACACTGAGTAAATAGGGCTTTGCAGAAGACATGGGAAGGCCCACATTCATTTCTTATTCTTTCAGACTATAACGAATGCAGAAGTCGGACTCCCAGTCCCTGGGGGTAAGACCTGGACACCTCCCGCTAAGCAGCACCTATCAGGGCAACAAGTGGAACTACAGCTGTTTTCAGCTGGAATAGAGGACCAGAAGTTAGTGGAAGCTGGACTGTCTTCTCCCATGCCTAAAACACAGACATGTGTAAACAAACATCCAATGCAACATTGTAACTTTCAGATATCTCACTCTTCCTAAACTCCCTACTTATGTGGTACTATTTGTTTTCCAGACTCCCCATAAAAGCTGAACGTTTTCATTTTCTAGGCATCAATACATGCAAGTCTATCGCATCTTCTGTTTTTAACATTTCCATGCGTAGGCTAAGCAGTGCAACAATAGTCCCATGCCTGCTACAGCAGGAGGCTCCCTGCGACGTTTTCCGTTTATATTAAGTGTAAGATACCTTTACCTAGAGGAAAGCGGTCCAAAAGGGGTCCGAAAGCAGGACACCCCTCTCTGCCTCCGTTTGCGGAATGCCTGCTCCACTAGTTTAACTTCCGATGCAGGGTCAATACGCCAAAAGGAACCTTTTCCAGGCTCTTCCTGGGAGCGTGGGACTTTGATAAAGTAGCGGTTCAGGGACAAGTTGTGCCGGATGGAATTCTGCAAGAGGTAAAGACCTAACTGGATTATTACACTTTGGAAGTACTAATCCGGCGCTCTTCCAAGATGCTGGGGTAGGGGCTTCACCTCACGTACGACAGGTTGAAAATATTAAGCTGTTAAAAATGTATGGACTTACCTGCCAGCCTTTGTCAGCAGTCCTGTAATACGGGTAATGCTTGGTGATATGAGCATAGATGCCACTTAGTGTTAACTGTCTATCCTGAGCTGAGGAGATAGCTTGTACTATTAGCTGAGCGTATGAATATGGTGGCTTGGATTCATCCTATGGAGAAAAAGGAAAAATAGGACAACATTTTAGGAGGGCCATAATAATAATACAAGTTGAGCAAGCACATTAGCAGGATAATGCTTTTATTTTTTTTTAGGAAGGGATGTGAGAACACCCTGCTCTTTTCTCTCACTTATTCCGAGCTGAAAGATAAAAAATGCTAGCAGGATCAGAAACTCCAAATGCTCCCCATTAATAAATACATAAATAACCCTCTTTCACATAATTAAGAGCAGAATTAGACCTTTTCCTGTACCCACTTTTCTATTTCAACACTTCTTCTCAAAATACAGTTGGGAAATCAAAATTGGTTGACTCCAGAAAGCCGCACAGGCTGGTGCGTATTAATGGTGCCCTTGCTTGCTTTACTAATGAGCTGCATGCAATTACTGTATGCAAATTGTGTCTTGACCTTTGGACTGTCCCTGCCAGATGTATCAGCTTGCTGCTCTGATGCAGCCTTTGCTGCATATTCTGCGGCCAGCTGCAGGTCTGAGGCAATGTTGCGACTGAAGCGATATCCTGAGGACCCCGCGCCACGGGGACTGGCCGGGCAGGAGTTTGGAACGCTGCCGAGAAGAGAGAGAGGCAATGGGATAACAACTCAAGGACAAATATATTTAGATAACTCATATTGCACATCCGCCTGAACAGTTCTCTTCTGATCTTTATAATCATTGTTAGTGCTCCTTGACCACCAGAAAAAAAAAATAAATTCTAAGTTTCTGCTTCTCTCTTACATGCAACTTGTACAAAAAATGAATCAAGTTATAAAGCTTTAGTACAAATGTAGTTTTGAAATTTGTAGCTGTTTTATGTTTAACACATTTTCTCATATAATTGTTTGTCCAGAAATAAAAAAGCATCACCGGGAGCAACCCAAGGCTTAGTATCCTGTACTCAGTGACACAAGACCTTACCTAAGAATCCCCAGACTACTACTAACTTGTCACAAATGTATCTGAGCCTTAAAAAAAAAAAAAAGAAAAAAAAAAAAAGGGAATTTGGCCACAAGATGGCTCTGTAAGTCAATGAGAAGGAAAGATCTCGCAAGCAAGGTGACATCACAGGAGGCTACACAGAAAAAGCTATTACAGAATTGAAAAATAGAGGCACAGGAGAAAACTGAACTCCAGCGTAGAGAAATCACCGGTGCTGAGGTTTCACTTTCTTCTAGGTGGATTTTATTTTATTTTCCAGTGCACAAATCATTTGTCATTATAATTGGAGCCTTCGTAGGTTGAGATACCTTTTGAAAAGGCCAAAAAGAACTCCCAGGACCAATAAAGCTATCAGATGAAGCACATACTTACGGCTAACGTGTTTTGTCTTGCACTGTCTAATGCTTTTTTTTCTGCTGTGTGTGTGTGTCCGTACACGTAGCTAAATTTTGCTGAATGTCGCACAACAAAATTTAACAGGGGTGAGTGAAAAGTCAGAGCTGAAAATTAAGTATAATGGTGTAAGATCAGTCTTGGATTTCTTTACAGATTAAACACGGGGTGAAACACTCCCCATCTCCCCCAGGGTATGGAGTCGCCTTCCTGTCAGGAGCTCTACTGCAACCCCATGACTCAGGGTAAATGGGGGAACCACCAAATCTTAGTGAAATACCGACGTGAGATTATCACGGTTTCACGGATAAGCAGCACACATCCTAAGGAGGAAATACATGAGTTATTTTCTAACTGGCCCATGTCCATCTACTCTCTGACCCAGCTGAGCCCATCAGGCAGATCCCCAAGGGCACTCACGCCAGCATGGAGGGAACCAGCAGTTCGCTGGCACATTCCAAATCCTAAATTAGAAAGAAAATAACTTTAATGGAAAGTAATGAATATTTTAATAAATTAATGGTTAAATTAAAAAAAGCTATTTTCTGCTAAGGTTATACACAGTGCTGCATGTTTTCCATTTCTAGAGAGTATTTCAGCATCTGGGATTGCTACCATGACATCTTCATTGCTTAAGGTCTCCAAAATATTGCCCAAGGAAGAGACATTTATTGTCCTGAAAGTTTCTGCCTTAGCCCAGTCTGTGTAGAGTAGACCAGGAAGAGTTTGGATTAAGTCTTTGGAATAAGTCTCTTCTCATACTTCCTGCTGTTTATCTGTGAGCACACGATTTGGTCCTGTGAATGAATCACCTTTAATAAAAGAAACCCAAAAAAGAGAGTTGTGTCTGGGAGAGTTGCTTCCGGCGGCAGCCAGCGGACGTTATCAGTGGCAGGTGGGCAGGACAGAGGCTGGGCCCAGGCAGGTGAATGAGGGGCAGGCAGAAGATCCTCTGCTCCTAGAGCTGTCCCCCCCCCCCCTGCTGCTGGGCCACCCAAGAGAAGGGGCAGATAAAAGAAAATCACAACAAAGCAAAACGAGCAAATACAAAACCTAAGCAAATAAAGCCAAGAGTAAAACAGGACAATTTTTTTAAAAATAAGCTACAAAGGCTTCTTTTCCCCCGGCTCCTAAAACCGGTGTCCAAGTTTGTAAAATATTTTCCCACGCCTGTGTTCAGATACCAGTATATGTCTGATGAATATTCACTGTGAAAGTCACCAGAGCTCGCCACCTCTGAACTAGGCAGCCAAAGTATCTCCAGCTCTCTGAATGCCTCCATCTGCTTTCCAGCCTATCCTAACAGCAGCAGCTGCTGGTACATTCAACTGAAGCAGAAGAGCTCAAGGATGGATTTGTGTACTAATTCACCAGGAGGAATTTTACTATAACTCACCGCGGGCGTGAATTCAGCGAAACGGTAGACGCAGACGCTACCTGATATGGCCGCAGGTGCCATCACCACTCAAGCTCCAAGTGTAAAAATATATCTAAAATGCCTTCATACACTTCAGCCATGGACAGTATGCGGACTACACACATTCACCGCTGAACCTTTTGGTTTGAAAAGCTTAGCAAAACATTGCTTTACACAAATTTGTGCATGTACAGAGAGCAGGAAGCCCCTCTGCCCTCCGAAAATTTCAGTTATGGTTCAAGGATGTGGAAAAAGGCACAAGGAATTCACTAATGCCCAGCTGTTGTCACCAGAATATACAGAGAAAACCAGATTCCCTCTGTACAACCTGCAAAGAGAATTAGCATTTATTTTCATAACACTAAGAGATAGGAAACACTAAGAGATAGGAAACAAATTTATCTAGTAAAACATGTGGGTTTTATTTAACAGGAAACATCTCCTGCTATATTCTGCACAATCAAGTAGAGAGTGCAAGGGCCCATGCATAAGTACAACAGGATCTGAAAGAGCAAAACAAGTGCGAAACAGCAACCATCTCACCAGTCAGAAACACACAACTTCAGTCCCCTGACCCCAACGAATAAAAAACCGCTGGCCATGTAAGAGAAATTAGGTACACCCGAGACGTGGGGGCAGACAGATGGACAGGCATGGTGAGCTAACAGGTGCCCTCTCTTCATCATGAAACCACAGAAAATCCTACGTGCTCTTTCACACAGATTTAAACAGAAGGCAATTTTCAAAGTCATTTACACAGTAAAACAGCGATTCACCTGTTAAAAGCATGGGTGGGGCTCACAAAGCACACAGATTTTAACCATGTTAAAAAGCAGTATTACTCCGAGGGTGTTTGGGCTGCAGGAGAAAAACAGCAGGTGTACACGACATTTTCAGGAGCGCACATGCTATTTTCCACCCACACAGAGAGCAGGTGGTTTTTACACATAAACGTTACGCACATTTTTAAGAGGTAAAGTACCTGCGTGGTGTCCCTTTAAACACTGCGGTAAAGTTTACATTCAAGCTGCCTCCACAGTTTGAAAATTATGCTCGATATGATAAACGAAAAAATACGACTTGCAAGACGATGACCAAAGATGTGTGATAAGGTGGAACCACGAAGAGAGAGATGTCTGTTCACTATGGGAAGGACCAATCAAGCTCACAAGCCATATCATGGGGGCAATTTGAGGATTCCCCACAAGCTCAATTTCAAAGGTAAAATCTGACCTATAATTATGGTCTACAGGTATTTTTGCACCAATCTGTGTGAATCGAGTCTGTGGGGAAAGATATGCACAAATCTGATCATCAAATCCCTGGGCATATTTTTAGTCCTATCAACTTCCCCAAATCCCAAAAACATAGACTGGCAGAGTTTCAAAAGCCTGAAAACCACTTTGGGCAAGAGTAAAGAGCAGGAACAGCTGGTGCATTCTCTGGGTGGTGTACTTAACATGTGTAAGGGGAATCATGATGTGACGACTCTTAACAATTGTAGTTAGGCGACAGTAGCGATAGTGGTATCAATACTGGCAGCCACACACATTTCTGAAGTATTTAAAAACTATAAAGCACATTAGGATATGATCGAAAGCAGAGCAGTACTGAGCACATGTAAATTTTAAGATTTACTAGTTGGCTGAATTCTTGAACCAAATTATTGTCTATCAACTCACGCACCTTATGGCCTTGCATTTTTAAGTACCATCTCTCGAAAGTTAAAGAAAAATTCCTGAAAGCCATGTGTACATTAATTCATAGAGGGCAGGAAATGATTAGGCAACAGTCATTAAGAAACTGCTGTTTTACTTTGCTGAACACCCTCACACAGACTTATGAGGTGGACGGGATGAGAAAGATCTGAAAAAGCAATACGTGCAACGCTCTCTAAAGTCAGAGGGCAGTTCCCAGCCTAGAATTAAAATGAGAAACCCAACAACAGCATGCCACCCAGTTAAAAATGCAGAGTGTTTCAATGATTTCACTGGGATTATATGGAAAGTTAGTTTAAAAAAAGTCTATAAGCTCATGCTTTAAAGATTACAGCAAAGCTTATTCTTCTGCAAAAATGAGTTACTTACCTGTTAGAAGACAGGTGACAGGTGTCACTTGGGTGACATCATGCAATGCAGCGCAGCCCAGAACTTTTATATGAAGGTTTCTAGAACTTAGACCGTGCCTTAAGGGGGCATGCCCAACACGCCAACATTTTTTCCCCCATTTGATGCCTTAAATATGAGGAGCAGCCTGGAACAAAGCAAAACTACAGGCCCTAGGAGGGGAATGGAGTAGAATTCCACATCTCAAAATAAATAAATAAATTCCTAAGGAGAGACTAGCCAAAGCTACTGTGGCACTGGGTGTCCCTGTCCAAACAGCAGTGAGATGTGAACACGTGGTGAGAAGTCCACATTGCAGCCTTGTGGATCTCCTCCAGAGGGAGCAATCATAAGTGAGCCACTGATGCTGCCACGGCTTGCATGGAGTGAGCCTTGACATGGCTCATCACGTTCAGGCCCGTCTGGGCATAATAGGAGACGCCAGACAATTGGATAAAGTTTGTTTAGCAATGGAAATCCACACTTTGTTGGTGTCAAAAGAAAAAAAAAAAACACAAAAACTAGGTGGGACGTTCTATGGGCTTTAGCCTGCTCCAGGTGGAAGGCGAAGTCTCTCTTCCAGTCCAAACCGTGCAGTGCTTGTTCACCTTGGCCTGGGAAAGAATGTTGGAAGGACGATTGGTTAAGAACCATGACCGGTGGGCTCTGCAGAAGAGACGAGACTGAAGGGGGCCTCTCATGTGGACGGGTGGCACCTTGGCATCTGAGTATCCTCAGTGAGGCACAGTTAGAAGTTCTAGAAAAAGTTAAAAGTTCTTAAAAGATCATGGACATTTGGGGGCAGACGTAATATGAAGTTGCGCTTTGCTGAGCATACAACTCGCAGTTGTGCACACAGTTTTTGTAAACATACCTTACAGCTGACGCAGCAAGGAGTTCTGCACAAAAATAAAATGCACACAGTGTGTGCACAGGGTTAGCAGCCTCTAGTGCAAGTCCTATGCAAATGATGGTATTGGCTATTATCCCCCGATGCAGAGAGGAACTCTGGCTTACCTTGGGTTTTCTTAGCGCTTAGTCCGAGATGGAGTAAAGTTTCCAGAGTCAATGTCAGGCTATGGGCAGAAGATGGAGTTCTAGTGCGAGACCTAGTGTCAGGATTTTACCTTTACTGTGCATAAAGTTGGTTTTTTTTTTTTTATTTTGGGAGGGAGGAGTAAATTTGCTTATAGTTAGCCGATGCCTTTTTATTGGTAGCTAGGCCAAGTTACATTCTGGAACAGCAGGTTATCTTCTCTGTCCCAAATCTAAAGGCCTAGTTACTAAGGCTTTTTCCCCAATTCCGTCTATGCGAAAACGTATTAGTAAATAAGACCCTAAGTTTGTACCTGAGGCAAGGGAGACTGACTGGATTTGCCCAAGGTTGCAAGGAGCAGCAGCAAGATCTGAAGCCTTCATTTTTCTGTTTCTTTGCCACTGCCCTAACCGCTAGGCTACATCTCCACGCCATGTGCACAAATCATGTTCTTATATAAGCGCACACTAAACATTTTCTTTATGCACATTTGCGGGTTTCTGTGCCTTTTTCCTTTTAACTCCCAATTCATTATTAATTAGCCTACTGCACTGGGACTTAAAAGAAATTGCTAGCATGTGCATTAAGAAACTGTGCGCTGAATTTTAGGGCAGGATTTTAACAGTTTATTACATTAGCCCCAAAACTGCTGGTTCTTAGTGCTCATAAAAAAACCACGAGTCCAAGAAATTCCTTTTTCCTGCTGGAGTTAAGATGTGCACTCAGCCTCTGCAAAAAGCAGAGCCCACCAACAGAAATTTGTATGCTTTTGATCTCCAGATGCATTACCATACCGTTTGCTTACTGGATCGGGAGTTAAGGGTTTTTTGGGGTTTTTTTTTTACCATGTTAGAGGATTGTGTGCAGAATTTCAGCAGTTTTACCATGCTCCACCTTACATTAGGCCCTTGGTTTGTGCTCTAGAGCTTGTTTTCCTCTCTCCTACTCCCCCAGGCACTGCTTTTCTTGGAAACGAAATAAAAAGCGCTCACAAAATCTGCAGTGCAGAATCTGCAGGGATAGGAAAGTCAGAATAAAAAAAAGGCAGGGTCAGCGAGGGGAGTGCTGTAACTTTCCTTCCATGCTTGCTGCCTGCAGATTTATATACGCCCCCCACACCCCAGCCTCCTAACCACAGTCAACACAAAAGCTTCAGCAGAAAAAGGGAGGGGCGCGTGAAACAGTTTCCAAAAAGGAAACTAAACCCCTCCAAACCACAACCCCCTTCCACCAGCCAATTAGAGAAAAGCAAGAGAAACACACACCAAATTAGGAAAGTGAACCCTGTGGCAGAGAGGGAGGGCACTCACCCCAGAGCTGAGCTCATGAAAACAATCTCAAAGCAAGTGAAAGGCAGCTGGGCCCGCAGCCCAGACTCTTCCCTTGCAGGCATTCCTCAGAGGGCTACCGTCCACCAAGCCCGCTGCAGCCTTAGCCAAGCATGAACACACACAAAAAAAAAACAACAAAACGGGCTCAGCCCAAAACTCTCTACGTGCAGAACGGGTTAACAGCGACCGAGAATTAAAAAACTTATTTATGTTGCAAAACTATCTATAAGGAAAGAGGTTAGTGTAAAGGCAAGGCCCATCTGATGTAGACGATACAAAGGTGAGAGGGTTTCTTACAGTTTAAGAGCATCGTTTGTGCAAGCAGTCAAGCAATAGGACACCTGGGCAGCAAAAACTATTACAACAGTATAAAAAAACAACCTAGCACACGTCACAGGCGACTTTTCATTGTATTTTAATGATTCAGACTGGAATATCAATAGCCTCTTACTGTTGAATAACTCAATATCGATAAATCCCAGTTAAGCCATTTTGGCCTTTTTCTGCTGTCATTTACTACGTTTAAAGCAGCAGCATTACTCCTCTTCTTCAAACCATCACCATTCTGCTTCAGTTCATCTTTTTTATCTTATCTTTAGAGGTTTCAGGAATTTTCTAAACATACTGCCACATTTTCTGGTTCTGAAAGTAACTTTAGCTGAAGCCGCGGATACTACTTTTGTGTTTAACCTGAATCAGTATTTACCACCACTTATAACCCTGCTTTATGGGCAGACCTGTAATAAAGATACAGATCAGGCCCCTTTACTACTGCTTTCAATAAACAAGTCATGGGGAATGGCACCGTGTCCTTATGCCACACTTGTATTCTATAATCCTTAACCTCACTTCCTTATACACAAATGGGGGGGGGGGGGGGAAGACAGGTTTGTGAAGTGAAAACATACGAGAATAATTTTAAGCCCATGGCAGATAGCACTGGGGAAAAGACTCTGTCCCAGTTCAAGGAAAGAATTCTGCAAAGCTTTCCTATTAGATGAATTTAAAAGTACATAATACTGCTGAGACAATGATGAGAGGCCAAACCAAACTGGGCAAAGCAGCATTATTAACCTTTTGCAAAAAGGTTCCTCACCATACCACACTCTCTGACTTCAAATAACTGCAGGGTTAGTTGAAATAATAAACATTATTTGTAGTGCGCCATCTACGGCAGCCAGTGCTACGCAGAGCAAGCCCAATGGTGCGCCGTCTACAGCAGCCAGTGCAGCGCAGAGCAAGACCGATGGTGCGCCGTCTACGGCAGCCAGTGCAGCGCAGAGCAAGCCCGATGGTGCGCAGCCAGTGCTGCGCAGAGCAAGCCCGATGGTGCGCCGACTATGGCAGCCAGAGCTGCGCAGAGCAAGCCCGATGGTGCGCCGTCCCTACCAGAAAGAATTCAGCATAGCACAGGAGATGAAAACCAAAATTGAAACCCTGGGTGTCTTTTAGTTTCTCCACCTCTGTGCAGTGCCAACCTCCTGAATATATTCACAATCACCACCATAAGTTTTAAACTATTTTCGTAACCAAATCATTCTACTTCCATGAAAACCCCAAGCTAATTCAATTTCAATCAGACTTCAAAAACCAGAGCCACACCAGAGTGTGTTCGGTTAACAAAAGACAAGAGAAGCAGAAACTAAAACAAATGTACCCCTCCCTTCAGTCACCACACTTATCCAGGAGACACGGCTGCATGTTTGGAAAAATATTTGATACTTAAAAAAAAAACCCCAAAAAAACATTTCCTCTAATGCCCAACAGGATTAACAGCAGCTGGCAAAGCAGAGTTGTATAACATTAATTGGTGTCTATGCCTCATGAAACTTAGCATGAACTGATCATTAACCTCAATGTGATAGCAGAAATTAGCCATTGTCTGCAGGTCTTCCTGTGACAGGCAGCTAGGAATTCAGTGAAATTGTCTGCTTATTTATAATATCTGGGCTAAGTATATTCCTTGCCTGTTTTTTGTATTATTTTGTGCCTTTGTATTGGGGCTGAAAAAGAAAACACAGAAAAAAGTCCCCTAAGTTTTATCATCAGTCTGCCTAGGAGGAAGGGCTCTCTGCAGAAATGATTTGCCTAGAGCCCAGCATTTGATAGCAGAAATTAGCCATTGCCTGCAGCTTAAAGCTCAGTAAGAATCTCAAATGTTTAGTTCTCTCCCTCCCTACACACCCTTCTACCCCTCCTTACTCTCTTATATAGTCTTCCCTGGACCTATAGCTCATTATCTGCAATTACTTCATCTTCCATTACATAGTAGTTCCTTACAGCTCACACAATAGTAACTTAAACTGTTATATTGCTTGTAAAAATTTGGTTTTCGATTTCTACATATTAATCTTTACTGGCTAACGCTAATACTTTTAGTTTTCATCTCCCACTTTCGGATAATAGAAGTTAGCATGGGGCACATTTAAAACTAATCGGAGAAAGTTCTTTTTCACTCAATGCACAATTAAACTCTGGAATTTGTTGCCAGAGGATGTGGTTAGTGCAGTTAGTGTAGCGGGGTTTAAAAAAGGATTGGATAAGTTCTTGGAGGAGAAGTCCATTACCTGCTATTAATTCAGTTGACTTAGAAAATAGCCACTGCTATTACTAGCAACGGTAATAGACTTAGTTTTTGGGTAATTGCCAGGTTCTTATGGCCTGGATTGGCCACTGTTGAAAACAGGATGCTGGGCTTGATGGACCCTTGGTCTGACCCAGTATGGCAATTTCTTATGTTCTTATTTCTCTGGTTCATACACAGCAGAGGAAAAAGACCAAGAACTGGGGTAAAAAGTATTATTCCAATCTTACAGATTGCAAGAGTATGCAGAATCCTCCATCAGTCTAGTCGGAAAACACCATGGTGGCATCTAACTTGTTTTACAGTTTTCAGGCAAAATGTGAGTTTCTTCCCTCAAGGGTCCAAAAGAAAATACTACATTAGATTGAGCCTCCCTACCCTGCCTCCACACCCAGGATCCTGAGCAGAAGCAGTTCAATTTCAACCAGACCAGCAAGCATGAAATGCTCAGCAGCAATATTTGAAAATACATTTTAATTTAGAAAAGGAAACCCAAACTTAAGACAAGCTAAAGATTCTCTTGCATCTTACTAAGTTTTTTTCTTGACAATATTAATACATTTAAAAACCCAAACACTTAAAATACATTTTTACATTTATAAAGCATTCTGTACATTCCTACCACTTTAAGCCCTTAAAATAAAGTCTCTAAGGTTTTTATTTCCTCAATCAGTGCTGAATGCAATTTAATGACAGATGTAGTTATGACCATAATCACACAGGGCACCTGCTTTTTGGGTTTAAATAAGTAGCAACAAAACACTCCCAAGTTGGGGGGGGAGAGGGAATGGCAGTGGGAAAAAGTGAGAACCGGTGTTTATCCGATCAACACTGATACAACACAGTCAACCCCCACCACTGTCAAACCCCCGCCCTTGCTGCTTCAGACCTTTTCTGTGGGTCTCGCCGCACAAGCTCTTACAAAGAGGACTCTGCGCACCTTCTCTCAACTGTAACGCTGCACAGCATTTGCCACTTCTACTCTGGTTCCACCCGGCTCTCAGTGAATTTCAGCCGCATGGTTCCTGTCTTACACACACCTCTTTCTGAGCAATGCCAATCAAAGCGGCATATAATAAAATACAGCACAAAATAAAACATTCAATACGCAAAATAGAAATTATTCTGCTATTATGGAGTCTCACTGCCACATCACACTTATAAAATGTTTTAAAACAGCCGTGTTTACACCGGTTTTCTAAACTTCAAATAATCCTTCTCTTGACCAACAACTAATGGCAAACTATTCCATAATAATGGCGCCACCATTGAAAATACCCAGGCTCTCACACCACGTTAAAATGTAGGGACCCCCAACAGAGCTCCCCTGCCCTGATCCTCTCACACTGTGCTCACAAAAATGTTTGGGGGAATAAGGAAATCATGGGGTTCAAGCTCGTCAAGAAGCTGCACACAGCCGGAGATAGAGGTGGCAAGCAGCTGGAGTCAGCAGGAGAAACCAGGCAGCACCAATCATGGAGGCACCGAGAGCAAGAACCGCTCTGCAGCGGAACCAGTGGGAGGCAGGAGAGCACAAGCCCCACTGTCTGACAAGCCCTTGTGCAACTGAAGAGCTGCAAGGGGCAGAAAATGCAAGCCAGACAAGAGGTGGCACCATCAGCAGAAGCAAGAGCTGGGGATTTAAGAGGGCAAAATGAGCAAAGGAAGGGGAGGGTGCATACAACATTTTGTAGAATTTAAGTAAAAATACTGCTTAGTTTAGGGAAGTGATTGAAAAGTAATCATTACAGTGTATTAAAAGCAGAAAGCCTGAACACACTTGATTTTAGATTTTATATAAATCTAAATAGTTAAAGAATAAAAGCAAACTTATAAATTATAAAAACCAAAGCATTAAAAGAGTACTGGAGAGGACGTACTAATACAAATGCTGCTGCTATATATTCATGCACCAAGTGGCAAAAGACTTCACTAGGACTGAACATAGCTCTTTCATGGTTTGCCCAGACTCTTGCAGATGGAAGACCCATACTCAAGTTTCCTGTACTGGTGAGTAGGAATATAACATTCATTTGAAACAAATGCAAAAAATTATAGTTTTGTTCTAAATGGAACAACCCAAAAATGACCTCCTACAAAAATACCCCAAAATTTTTAGGTATTTTTGTATTCGTAGCATTAAAAATAAAAGGGCTACTAGTTGCCCAGCAAAACATGAACCTAGGACCAAAGAACATCCAGGGACCCTCCTCCAGCCCCTCCGAGCTCCACTCCCAGCCCCCAAAAAACTAATCCAATTCTGCCTAGATAGGACCAAGAAGATCCCACTCCTGTCCCCAATTACCTCCTTTCTGGTCCTGCATGATTAAGGGCAGGAGAGATGCCTACTTGGCTCCCACCCAAGGTCCCGGTCCTTACTATATACATTCACTTCAGCGCCATCCTCCAGGCACCATTTAAAAAGGACTGGGACCCAGGCGAGAGTGAGTGGGCACCACCCCTGCTCTATATGCAAGACCCAGGAAGGCGTTAAGTAGATACAGGAGGAGGAGTTCCCTAGCACATCTAAACAGGGGGGCAGCAATCCAGACAGGCCCCAGCTGGATTTGTTCTTTGGGATGGGAGGTTGGAAAGGCCCAGCTGGGCCAGGCCTGGGCTCAGGTGCTCGTTTTGCTGGGCAGGAGGAGGTTTCCAGGGCTGTGAGACTATTTTTTTTTTTTTGGTTTAATCAATGAACCGAATTTCAAAACACATCAAGTGAACCGAAAAAAAAACAAAAACCGAAAAAAAACTAACCGAAACAAACAAGTGAGGGCTGTTCCCTTACAACCCACTCACCTCCACAGTCTATTTAAATGTGAACTTCATATTGAGCAAGCATATAAAGGCCCAAACTGAAGAGCAGTGAGGAATTTTGGTGGCAAAATGATGAAGCAGTGTTCGCCCCAGTAACAGCAGCAGCCCTACAAACAAGAACAAAAATACTTACCTAATAGTGCCAGTGGGGGAAGGAAGGGGGCTGATGAGGCTCCGGAGATCCGGCTCCGGAATGTGGATCTTCAGCGGTGATATCTGAGGGTAGAGCGGCCGAGGTGGAGAAGGAGGTGCCTCTTCCTTCACCTCTTCCTTGAGGTATAGAGCTGTGAACTGGATCTTTATGACAGTGCTGGGAAAACGGAACGTACACCTGTGCAGAAGACAGAAAAAGCACAGCATTAGATGTGCGAACCAGAAAACACGCCCGCTAATGCAAGCTGTGACAACGAGTGCGTAACAAGAGGGGTAAAGTACTCCGTGTTTTACATTCTCACTCCCCCCCCCCAATCCCTGTATTAAATTTGTTATTGGAGCAGCTTTATCCTGCAATTACTAGCAACTACAAATTTTGACCAAGACAGAATGCAAAAACACTAAAAACACTAAAACACTAAAAACAGAACACAAACACACCCACAGCATTAGAATCCCTTATGGAAGAGATGATGAAGACGGCTCATGTATGATTGCCAGGATCCAACCACCACTTTAAGTCCCTTGCTTACATGGAGGATAGTCACAGGCGTCTACTGCTCATACTATACACAATTCCCTAGAGTTCAACTGGGGCTTCTGTTTTTCTTTTTTTATATGGGGGGGGGGGGGGGTGGGGGGGAGATCTTAATTGGCAAGGCTTAAGCTGCTGACCGCATCATCTTCCTTTTCCTTCTGGTAGCTGTGGTGGCAGGTCAGTGGTTTCTGACTGCAGGGAAAAAAAACACAAACCCTGTTGCTGCAGCTCCTGGTGAGAAAAAGAAGTCCATGTTGCCAGCAGCTCCGAGCACGCATCAAGCAATAAATAAAAATGCACCAAAACCCAAAATACACTCACCAGGAAAAGGCTTTGCATTCAGTAACCATGAAGCAGTGTGGAAGAGAGAGAGGTGGGGGTGCACGCTCTTGTTTTCAGAATTATATGGCAAAACGTGACGTTTTTACAGCAAATAATATTAAATTTAGCTATCACTAGAGCATTGACCTATGAAACGTAGGCCCTGGAATAAAACTGGACTTAAAGCTCATTGTGCCATGCAGACAGCCCACATTTACTGCACAGAAAAACATTTCACTAATCTGTGTTTACCATCATTTCTCTTATCAGCTCAGGCAAGGAGTTACCTATAAAAAAGCTCAGGGACTGCAAACCTTCCCTAAACCAAGTGCTGCCAAGCCAGAGAGAGGTGATAATGTTTCCAGGAAGCTTAGCAACTCTGTCCCACTCCTGGGAACCCTACTATCTGCCTCCTGGGGAAGTGGGAGACGGCACACGCTAACTCCCTAAATCTCTCAATTATCCTGAACCTTTGCTTATGAAACTAAACTGTTTCCAACCAGTAGTTTTTCTTATTGCTCTAACCAGAGCTAGGAGATCACGAACTCTTCATAGTTTTCCCCCACTACTCTCCTTAGGATAGTGGCTCAAAAGTGGAATGCGGTTCCTTTCAGCTCGACGAGAAACAAACTTAAAAGCTAAAAAGTGAAAACCTGCTGCTTCAGTCATCCCCCCTCCCCATACCAGCACCCGCAAGTCAAAGCAAGAAAGCAAACAATCAATATAATTCCTCGGTGCTTAGGGGGTGTTTGCGCCTGTATGTTGTAAAAGGGAAGTATCACTACGCAGGGCTACCAGGATTCAGTTCCACATAAAATCAGCAGCACACTGAACTGTCCCCGGAAATGTAACTGCAATGAAACGCAAAAACACCGAATCCTAATTCATTTTTCCATCAGGAAAAAGCCAGAACAGAAAAAAAAAAGCTGTAAAGCTTATGTTTAGAGCCTCTGATTTTAGGTTTTAACCAAACCCCAATAAAACACCTATGTGAAAAAAAAAAAAAAAAGGTGTTTAATAAACACCAGAAAACCACCACTTCCCCTAGTACTCTCTCAACACCTCCCCTTTGCCTACCCTGCATCCTCTGCTTTGTTTTGATACCTTTTCCACATTAAATGACTCTTCACCTGATTTGACTGGAAAAGGTACCCAACAAAAGTACCTGTACTATGAAAACACCAATTTTTGGGTATCCACAATTAGCTGGAAAATAAATACCTAAAATTATCATTTATAAGCACCTAAAATCAGATGCTCTATGTTACACTTGGCTCTCCTTCAGCAACTGACTTCTGCCAAACAGAGTATGAGCATAAGAAGTGCCATGCTAGGTTAGACCAAGGTCTATGGCGCTCAGCCTCCTGGCTCTGGTAGTGACCTTCTTCCTGGTTAGTCTGTGCACTTCCTTTTTCCTCTATTATATTTAAATATTGGTTAACTTTGAACAGCTAGAAACTATTTCATAAGCATCATAACTCTCAGCTTTTCAAACAGGCAAGATTTTAAGAAACATATTGATGTCCTCTCACCTATCTGTATAAGGTTGCACTACAATGATATTTGGACCAGCAAGCCAGTTTAAACATGGGCACTGAATAGCCTGCATATATGGTTTGGAATTACAGTCTTTACAACTCCAGCATATTTTTTTGTTTTTTTTTACATAGACTAAAAGTCTAAATGTGATAAATGCAATCACCTACACACTGTATTTGTACCCTGCAGTTCATAGACGGGAGCAATGGTGGATCCCCACTTGCAAGTTTAAATCAGGACATTGGACGTCACGTTTTTCTGTATCATTTCTGTCCATTGGATCTACAGCCCATACCCCAATTGGTGCATTGCAGCATATGACTTGTACGATATCTGTCATGCTTTAACTGTACAGTCACAAGAGACTTTTTTTTTTTTTAGCATGTAAAATAAGAACATAAGTACCATCATGCAGAGTCAGACCAAGATCCATCGAGAAGGGCATTCTGCCTCAGACCGTGGCCTGTCCAGGTCACAAGTACCTGTTTCCCAAGAGTTGACCTATTTCTTGTATCTCATTCACAAATTGGTTCTTTTGGCTGACGTGACTTGTGGCGACAAGTTTAAATGTGCCATGTTCTTAGGGAGCGCTCTTTCTCTAGCAAACATGAAGTCTAAGTGTGAATTGGTAGCTTCTAATTATATATGACCCATTACTTTTATTTTATTTTACAGCGTGAGGTGCTATTTGTTAATTGGTATCTTTGAGGTGACATTTGGTAGTCTTTTTTTTTTGTTTTAAACTGTTTCTTTCCTCAGCCTTTGTTCAAGGTGAACCCTTGCTGTATACAGGCTTTTTCAATTCTTATAAACTATGCAAGTTCATAATAAATTAGTCCCTTTCCCCATTTTAGATGACTAGACTCCAATATATCTCCTTTGAAGTTATATTCACACTTTCGTTTGTTGTATAGAACTGGAACCCCAACCGCCTGTCGTCTAATTACAGAAACTCCCTATAAAACATTTGAAGACTCCTTATAGCTCTGCTGGGCTTTTAACAGATGCTCCTTGAAAAAGCCCACAAGAGTGAAACAGGGCCAATGTGAGAGCTAAACTCTGGATAATCACTGGTCTTGTGTCAGTCTGACCACGTCGGGCAAATACCCCCACTGCTTTTGACAATCAGTGTATTTGGACACTTTGTATAAATATATTTTTTGACAAATTACTGGGACAAAGAGTACTTTTTGGGTATACGAGTTAACATACTGGATAACTTTGGAAGCAAAAATAGGGTTCTTGTATTGGCAATGGAGTTTAATTGAAAGCTAATGCACATTAATGAGGAGTGGTATAGCATAAGAACATCAGGGGAAGCTGATAGAGGAGGAAACTGGAAGAGGGCAGAGTAAAGGCAGCCAGCCAGTAAGCTATTGCAGTGGTTGAATTTAGAGATAAAGGAGTTTGAAGGAGCGAACGGCAAGCACTGAAAAGTTAGAGGTCAATTTTACCTACAACTGGTAGCTAAGTAAGGAACAGAGCTTGAAAATATGAACAGAAAAGGAAAACACAGAGTCCAAAACAACATCCACATTCCTGGCCGAGTCAGAGGTGAGGTGCAGAGAATGAGTATCTGCAGGGAGAAAGCACCTCCATTTTCAATGCATTACAATGGCGTTTACACTGACTGCAGTAAAGAATACAGGAATGAAAAGACAGGTTACTTTTGCTAAGAACTATTACCCTGAAGCTATCCCTTCCCCTCAGCTTCCAAAGCTCTTCCTCAGATGACACGCATTAGTACTAGACAAAGAGCAGCTTTGCATAGAAAAATACTGAAAAATCATATCAAACATTTCTAGTATTCTGAGAAACATTTCACTGCTGATGAAGATCCACATCTCGGATGAGCCTCTCTGAGCAAGCTCCTACATGCAATATATCATGCGTCCACACGGGGGTCCTCTCAGTCTTATAACACAGAATCAAGAAGAAAATATTAAAAAGAAAACCCATGAAATGGAAACAACTCCCATGGGGAGGCGAGCAGGGGACTAACATCCTCTGAGAACATCTGTTACAGGTAAGCAAGGACAAGCAGGATAGTAGTCCCTCACACATAGCTACAAACGCTAAACCCCCCCCCCCCTCACACCCAACATAAAAGGGGGATCAACAAAACAGGAGCCAACGGGCTCAACAGCAACAACATTGCTGGTAACGGGGGGATAAGTCACTAAGGCCTGGAGCTCGCTGACCCTCACATTAAAGTGACTGCCAACAAAACAACTTTCCAGGTTGAGTCCTTTTGGCACAGGCTGAGCCAAAACCACACTGAAGTCCTAGGACACAGCAGGAGGCCTTAAGAGAGGCTTCAACTGAAGCAGCCCCCACATGAAATGTACAACCCAAGGCTGTACGGAGATGGGCTTACCCTCTACACCATGGTGAGAAGCTCCAATTGCAAATGAACTCTTCACAGAGTTGGTCTTGAGACCAGTTTTGGAGAGGTGTAGAAAGTAGTCAAATAGTTTTTGTGGTGAGCAGAAGAAAAGGTCTAGGGCCTCTTACTCACACGACATGGAAAACGTCCTCCACTTCAGTTCATAGGACTTTCTGGTGGAAGGCTTTCTAGAAGCCATGAGGATATAAGACATTGTCAGAGACTGAGGGATTGCAAAATCAACCTCTCAACATCCAAGCTGGGAGCAACAAGGCTTGAAAGTTGGAACGTTGCAAATGGCCTGATTCTGGGTGATGACATCTGGGGAAGTCTCCATTTTGTTCATTTTCCAGATGGACAACTCCCTAAGGAATGTAAATCAGATCTGCCTTTGCCAATTGGGGGCTATTTTCATTTAATTTATTTAAACTTAATATTCCACTTGATCAAGCTTGTTACTTAAGTGGTAATAAAGATAAAAAATCATAACCACCAAAATTATCACAAACATACATATAATTCACATAAACATAAAACAAGGGCAAAAAATAAATTCACATTCCATTTTTAAATTAAAAGCCTAATCCACATAATTTTAAACATAATGCTCTTCACAGGTAACAAATTAGATGTTATGAAATGCCTATGAGAATCATAGTTCCCTTGTCCTCTCCTCAGCTTCAAAGTCTTCACTAGCAGCAGAACGGAAGGATACGTGGACAGGAGGCCCTAGCCCCAATGAAGGGCAAAGGCATCCAAGGCTAGCTTGCTGTGAGTTTCTCTACATTGAGCAGAACTGAGGAACCTTCCTGTCCAAGGAGCTGTGAACAGATCTACCTCCAGGCTTCCCCAGCGGTAGAAGATCCAATTTGCTATCTCCTTGTCCAGAGACCATTCATGGGGTCTGAAGGAGCAACTCAGTATGTCTGCTATCCCATTCTCCGTACCAGCGAGATATGTCTCTCTGAGCCCCATCCTGAAGGAGAGAACCCAGGACCAAATCTGAACAGCCTCTTGACATAAGAGGTAAGAGCCTGTACTTCCCTGCTTGTTGATATAGTATATCGCCATGAGTGCGTCTGGATCAACAAAATTCTTTTGGGCAGCTAATCTCTGAAAACCCACTGTGCATACCTGATTGCACGGAGCTCCAGGAAGTGGATTTGACAGAGAAGTTCCTAGGCGAACTATAGCCCCTGGGGGTTGAGACCATCTACATGGACGGATGCATTTGTGGTCAAGACAATTTGGAACAGAGGATAGACCTCGCAGGCCTTCTGGATGAGGAAGACAGGTCTTAAATACTAGCAGAGTGCTGTTGGAATGTTGCATGGTCGTCATGAATGTGGGCCACAGCATCCTTCACCTTTATATCTGAAGAGATTCTCTCCTGTGCACAGCAACTCAGCAAGTTGTTCCTACACCTCCTGACAGAGATCTGAGGCTCGCAGCCAGGCGAGTCTACAGGTACAGATCCCTGCGGCAGAGATCCTTGATGCTGCCTTGAAAAAAAAACTGCAGGACGAGTGGACCCCATGTTTTCCGCACTCTAGACCCTTGTACACCAATGACTGGAGGGTGTTGAGGCAGCTGTTCGGTCACGTCCTGCACATACTGGCCCATTAAAAGCTGGTAGGATGCTATGCAGGAGAGAAACATAGAACCCTGAAACACTTTCCTCACAAGAGCATTCATAGTTCTCTGATCCTTCCCCAGGGGTACCGACGAATGGTTCAGAGTGCAATTGACCTTCTTGAGAGCAGATTTGTCCACAACCAATTGAAGTGGCAGCTGACGTTTGTCGAATCTTGGAGCCTTCTAGATGAGATATATCGTGTCTGCTTTCCTATTCACAGGAGGCACTGAGAAAGGTTTTCCACATCAACAGAATCTCCGTAAGGATCTCGTGCACTGGGGCTGCCAGGATCTCTTTAGGAGGCTCCAAGTATTGGAGGCTACCCAGCATCGTGTGTCAAATATTCCCCTAAGTCTGCAAATTAAATGGAATGCCTTAGCCATCAACCTAACAAAGCCTGGGAAGAAGAGGACTTCTGGGGGAGACTTCCTTCTGCTGTCAGGAGGAGATTGGTCAGTGGGGAGGTCATCCAATTAGTTGGAATCTGAAACACCTGAAGAGCCTTCCCCCAGAGGAGGATGGGTCCCAAGGTGTTCTGTCCCCAGCCAGCGGTATGGGAACAGACTCGACTAGCCTTGGGGACCTGAACCCTGAGACTGCCCCTGTCGCCAAGAGAGCTTCCTCCTCCAAGGAAGTCGAGACGACCACCAGATTTGGTCATTGGCAATCTTGATGCTGCCCTGGGTACATAGATTCGAACAACAGCTTGAGGAGGGATGGTGCCGGCCCCGCAGAGCCTTCTCCACATGCTTCTACAGCTCCTCCTTGAAGACGACAGATGCCAAGACTGATTGGGACACAGGGCCAAATCCTCTTCGGAACTGAAAAAGATTGGTAGCAGACATTGGGTCCAATGGAGGCCATGGCAAACCCCTGGGAATCAAGGAGGACTGGTGCTTCTACCACAAGGTAGCTTCAGGGCCATCACAGCTTAAGCTGGTGCATCTCTGTGCCTGACACCGTGCATTGATGGGGGACAGATGCAGATGCTTGGCTCAGTCCTTCCCTGGTGCTGAAGCCAAAGATAAACATGAGGTCGTCGACCTGGCTGGGGCGCAATAGGTCACCTCCGGCGTCCTTGGAAGCAGTCAACCCCAAATTGATGGCTCACTGGCCATCATTGCAACTCCGAGAACCCTCGCTGTTGATGCCTCCGATGCCGACTGGTCTTCCCAGGCCTGAAGAGCAGGTCCATCTTGTCTAGCTGGGCCCAGCATCATTTTGGGGTCATCTGTGTGCACTTGTTGCTGCCCCAGACGTCATTCCATGCCCCCAGGCAGAGAACACATCTATCATGGGGATCTGTGATAGACAGTCCTCAAACACAGAGAGCATTGCTTAAAACTGGTCGATGACATGCCATCATGCAAGAAAAGGGATGTGATGTCAAAATTGATGGTTTTGAGCGCACAGCCAACCTGGAGGATAAACTATGAAAGGAAACTTACCAAAACATTGAAAAACCTGAGATGATAAAAGGGGAGAAGCAGGGGGACCCCCAGGTCCACACAATACAAATACCATGAAAAAAAACAGCAAAAAATACTACAAGTTTTCCATGCCGGACTCCATTAGATATCATGCATGTGTGAAGACTGCCATCCTGTTTGTCCTCTGAGAACAAACTATTTAAAGCAACAAATGGCTGAGCCCAATATCAAACTGTTAGATGTCTCCTCCTCGACTTTATAGATGCAAATCCCAATTGATTCTCCCTACATAGCTCCCCAATAATACTATTAACTAGTAGCTGTTAATGCTGTTAACACTAATATAAGAGCTATTTTCCCTAAGAAAAAAGATATGTTGCATTTAGTGCTGCTACTGACATTCCTATCTGCGCCACTGATTTATAACAGCTACCTATACCTATAAGGTGTTATTCAGAAACTTGAGGGGCTATTACTGCAATTTCTGCATGTCTTTTCTGTTTCTACTACAGAAAAAACAAAAAAACAAACAAGGATGATAAATATAGCAAGAAGGAAAAGACAAGAAGCACTAACAAGCAAATATATATTAAGACTAACAAATGTGAATGTCTGCTCCTGGACTATTAATATCATTTACATGCAACAGAGCAGACAAAGACTGTAAATTGGTGAGTATATAGCATTAAGCTGATAAAATTATAGAGAGATGTTATGCATGACACAAGCATGAATTAAATAATTGCTATATACTCCAGAAGAAACAGCAGACAGCTTTTACATCATAGCTTCCACCTGCGGTTAAAGCCACCCCCCCCATCCCTGCTGACCAGACAGATAACACATAAGCCAAATGGTAGGTTGGGAACCCAAATAGGGTCACTAAACCTTCAGCCAGGATACAAGTGCCTCAAACGGCTGCACTCTTCAGGTGCCGGCAGCAGCATTAGTAATTGGCCTTTGAGCAGACTCACTCACAGGCCCTTCTTGGGACTTTTGCATGAGTTTCTGTGGTAACAAGAAAGCCTCTGCAAGGAGGGACTGGGGCCACTTCAAGGCCTGTGAGCTTGTACTAACTCAAAGGCCCCATGCTGACTTTCATTACTAAATCTGTTGGTAGATAACTGTCAGGCTTGGACCAGCCATAAGTGGAGGGGAAGACTAAGTGTGCATGAGCTGGTGGACTCCTCTCCTCGCCCACCATTGAACCTACCCAAGAGAAAAAATGTTGCCCCATCAACCACCTGTCATGCACCATTGGAGAGGGTACCAAAGGAAAATGCTGCCTCTGAACCTGACCTGGGGCTGTTTGAAAAGAGATCAGATGCAGGAGAGGATTGAGGGTTAGATCAGAGAGAGGAAAGGCGAGAGAGAGGTAATGACAGAAGGCTGACTGGAGGATATAAGAAAATTCTGGGGGGGTGAGATCATGGTAGCATGAGAGAGAAATGATGGGGATGAGAGTGAAGAAGGAATGACAAGATCAGTTGGGTGTTATACGAAGGGCTTGGGGACAAGAGGATCAGCTGGAGGGATTCAAAAAAAGCAGAAGGTTAAGAGAGGGAATGGGCTCAGAGCAGGAGGAATATAAGAGGGCATCGGCTGGAAGGGTGGAGGTTGAGGAAAAGGAGGCAGTGGAGAGGGAATCAGCTGGGGAGCAGGGAAGATGAGAGTGAAGTGATTGTTAGAGGGGGGATTGCACTATACTGATTTATGTTGGTCATTCTCCGGGATCATGTGAATTTTCAAGTGCTAAAATAGGATTACACTGGATAAAGGTTTGGGAAGCCCTGGGCTACAGGAAGAACAGTGCCAACCTCAGTCAGCAGGGAGGTTACATTTCATTACCAGAAGCTGCAAAACACCAGCTTTCACTTTTTTTTTTTTTTTTACACTGGACATCATCTAAGGGTATGAAATAGCCAACCCTTGTCTACTGGGCACTAGCCACAAGAAATTTCTATTTACATCGTGTCTACATTCAGAATGCGATGACACACCAGAGCAGAGTCTGTATTTAAGCCCTTGAACCAAACTCAGACTGTACAAAAATTATAATTAAAAAGAAGCAAATGGTAAACATCAATTCCTGGATAACTAAATATTTCCCTCTCACTCCTGTCTCCCACCTCTATACTTATGGAGAAATGGTCAGAGGAGTTTTATTTGGCAAAATATAAAATTTGCTAAATAAAAATATTCTTAGTACGAGCTGGATTGCCAAATGGGTACCAACGGAAGTCTATTCAGCAAAAAGCTAAAATGCAATCATCCCCACCAAAACCATGGAGGAAAACCAGCAGGAATGTCTCTGTAGAGAAGGTGTCAGATGGGATTTCTCCGGCTGAGGAGCATTCTGTAGTCCTCGCTGTAGGGAAAATGTAATTGAAAGAAGAAAAAAAAAAAAACACACTGTTCAATTAGTCAAGCTACAATGGTCCTCCTCATTTAATGCTCTGGGTAACTACATTTTAGGGTGACAGCGCACACACGAGACAGCAGTGTGATCCTTGATAAGCTTTCACCTTGTTTCCCCCAATAATCATCAAAAAGACCTACTTTAAAAAAAAGTTACTTTCCAAGTTCTGTCAAAAATGTAGATTCCTCTCTAACAGAAGCAAAGTGAATAATGACCCAATTAGGAAGCTTTTCCATTCTTATTCCTTTTAAGCTCATGTAGTTGCTAACTTGAAACAAACAGTGAATACAAGCTGAAGGAACCACCTACAGAAATATTGGCTATACAGTATTAGTAAGCCTACATCTTTTACTATTTCTAAGTTGTTTTCTAATATCCAAAGACAGAACTTTTCACATGTAAAATCATTTAAATTCAACATACTGTTTTTTTTCCCACATTTTGTGGCGTCAGTGAATCGAATTTGCATGCATTTTTTCTACATACACTATACTCCACACCTTTCATAACCAAAAAGGTTTTTTGGGGGACAAAGCATATACATAATCCATTCCTCCCTCCCCCCCCCCCAAAAAAAAACCCCACTACAAAACTGAAATCCAGCAATTGGATGTGTCTTTCCTTCATACCCCTCCCTCCCAAGTCACTGCTTGCTGGAAGCACATCTGGTAGCAATTACAGCTGTGAACCTGTTGGGAGTTTGTCTTCCCTTTGCCACTCCCCCTTGTAGCTTTGGCCTTGTGCTTCAGGTCACTGTCATGCTGAAAGGTGAATTTCCACCACACAACTTTCTTGCCGAGGCAGCAGGTTCTCTCATATATTGTCTCTCTTATCCTGACACGTGCCCCAGCCAAACGCACAGCCACCCAAGAAAACAGCATCAGCCGGCCTTGAGAAGAGTGCCATTTTCATGTCACACTTTGCACTGGGGTCTCAGGGCTATTTTTAAAAAGATTGCGGTGGGGTAAAATTTCTGGGGGGATGGGAGGGAGATCGGAGGGGCTCAGCTCAGTCCAATCAGGAAGGTCTGGGCTCCAGGGAGCAGTGGTGGAAGTGGGTGAGGCACAGTTTCAATTTATTTTTTGTTTTGGGATGTTTATTGTTGATTTCAGTTCAGCAAAATGAATCATACCAAAACAAAAATGAAACTAAAAAAAAAACAAAAAAAAAACCCTGAATTAAAAAAAAATCAAAACTAAATTTTAATTGCACATCCTTAGTGCTCATATGTACGGAAACATATTTAATGTTATCTGAACTAGATGTCAGGATGACCTCTAACAGCCTGGGTAAAAAGCAGCAACAAAATTTCTCAGAATCAATCTGCTGCAGGTTATGTACTTTTTTCTTTAAAAAAAAAAAAATTAGAATAAGGAACTCAATTTCAGTAATGACAAAAACAAGGCTTATTTAAAAAAAGGGGGACAGTCCAATCCACTCCTGTTACCTTTTGCATTACACAAAAGTACAAAGTTTCTCAAACACAAACAAGGTAAGAAAAGTCCCATAATCCAGAATATAAATAGAAAATAATCCCGATTTACAGAGTACTTAGCGTAAGAAACACTGCTAGCATTTGTTTTACATTTCTTCCTCTCAAGTGAGGGTCATGCAGAGTGGACTCAGAATTCGGCTATGTTGTTGAATTGTTGCTCTGAAGGCTATACTAAACTGTCTACCTTTTTCACATGTAAAAGATTAAGAATAAATTTCAAAAAAGTGTTATCCACTGGACCAGGCTTGGAAAAAGCCAGAGTCCTGCTTCCTGGGCTGCAGAAGTAGCACTCACAGCCACTGAAGGAAGGGGGGGGGGGGGGTTTCCAGCCACCACTCACCTGCAATATCTTCTGGAAGAAGCCTGGCCAAAGACTGTCACTACAATGTCTGGGCTAAACTGATTAAAATATAGGCATAAAATTAATGAATGGCTGGAAATAAAGATTCATGGTGCCAGAATCTAGCAGAGGCTAGTTTATTTTTATTTTAGATTTATATTCCGCTTTTCGCACTTTTTTCAGCGTTTCAAAGCGGATCACATTCAGGAACTGTAGGTTTTTATACCTGAGGCAATGGAGGGTAAAGTGACTTGCCCAACATCACAAGGAGCGACAGCAGGGTTCGGAGCCCACTGCTCTAACCACCAGGACCAAGATGAAGAGGAGACTGCTAGGCCAAACTACAAAGTTATTTACCTCTTTATTACACAAGTCCAAAACTCAAAAAGTTCCTTCCATGAAATGTACAAGACACTTAGGTTAAATGGGGATAGCTTTTGGGTTGGTTACATTAAATAACTGCTTACTAAAATCATCCCAATGCGGTTTCAACTGATGGGGTCCTTTAAAAAAAAAAAAAAAAAATATGCCTCAAAGACGAAAAAATATTAAGTCGCTTGAGTCAATCCAGCTTAAACTCTAAGCTGAACAGGCACAAACGAATTTCTTAACTGCTCAAGAATAGTTAAAGTCTTCTTAATTTTCAGGAGTGACTAAATTAATGATAAAAAGTAGAATGATGGACTCAAAACAACTGTGTAAGAAGAGTCTTGACACTTTCCCCATGAAGAGTGAAGGGTCCAAGCCAGTTCTCAACCCAGTCCTCAAAGTGCACCTAGCCAGTTTGGTTTTCATAATATATAAGCATGGGACAGATATGCATACAATAGAGGTAGTGCATACAAATCTATCTTCTGGATATGCACTGTGGATATCCTGGAAGGCTAATCGGCTAGCTATGTCCGAGAACTGGGTTAAGAACACCTGGTCCAAGTCTTTAGTTTGTCCTATGTTGTTAAAATGTTTTTAAAAATTCTACACTGCTACAGCACTCAACAATTAAGCATCCATTTCATTATGTAAATAAAGCCAACACAAACTTGCCTCTATATATAAACAATTTACTGGGTGCATTCCAGAAAGGAAAGCTCACAGTGTCTCCTAGAACCTCATGATTGGTGAGTTTGAAGACCTTGATGTCTATTTAGCTAAAATTAGTTTTGTACAAACAGGTAACTTTATGAAAAGCCACATGCAATAAATTGGTTATATTTCTAGTCCCACTTCACACGACACCAGTCCCATCAAACGTCTATTTTACTGCACAGAAAGCCAAATATGTACACATTCTTCCTGATCAAAATGAAATTTTCCCCGAAATATTAAGACCTATCTTTGCAAAATCATCCAAAATTATTCAAATTGCCAGTACAATCCATATTTTCTTGGTTCATGCTGTGGTAGTTGAAAAGGCTTTTCGATAAACATGCACAGCTGCTAAGCATGCCTCCCTCCTTCCAAAATAAGCTCAAAGGAACCAGAAAGAGAAACCCCCATTACCCTGCACTTTGCCGCAACCTGTTTCAGTGTTAGCTGTGAGGACAGCACACAAACTGATGGGCTTGCATGGCCTAATATCGAGCAATTAACCAGAAAGTGTAACGGTACATGTTTTAATTCCATTTGTGAAATGTTACTTAAAATCCTGTTCGTTTGATAAATGTGTTGGCTACTATAGATCAACAATGGACAACTAAGGTGCCTTCTAGTAGCACACACTGGGCTGAATAAAGTAATACATTCAAACAATATAAGTCACCAAAATTATTTACAAGACCAGAGGATTCCTCAAAAGCCAAAAATTCAGTTTTCCAGATGCAAGTCATCAATTGACCAAGACCATAAAGCTCAGCAATATGAAAGGTCTGTGAGCTAGGAAAATGTCAAAATGGTTTAAATGTATCTGCAAACTCCTTCAGAGCTTAAAAATAAAGAGATCTTTCTGCCAGGAAAAAAACATGAGCCGCACGGCTAAGATGGATGCCACAAACAGAGGCCAGTAGAAGACTGTCAGGAGAAATTTTTCCATTTCAAATGGAAAACTAGGAATGATTCTGGTCCCTCGTATGGAAAGAGAAAAATACAGCAAACATACTGCAGTTTCAGGGGGGGGGGGTTTTATACATCATCTGAAGGCATATTTGTACTCTGGCTCCCTAGGTGGGCTGCAGTTTGAAATAACAACCCTTTACCAAACATTAGTACAACTGGATGAATATAACCACATAATGCATTCACAGCTAAGCAAGCCTTCAATTTCTAAAACATCCGAGTCCACTTATTACTGAACTTTGTCTCACACAAAACTAGCAATCTCAACGTGGAAGGAGCAACTTCATCAGTGGAGACTGCACAAGGATTACATACTCTCTCTTTCACAGAGATAGCGTCAGGAATTATTTGTGTGCACCGAGTGAAGAAAGCTCCACAAGCAAAGGAATGCTTTTCATAAACAAGGATTGGATTAAAAAAAGTTCCTACGCAAATTTAAAAGTGAAGCTTTTGTTTCCGATATCTCACTTTCTGGCTGATACTGTAAGGTGCGCTGGGCCGAGCACACTAACACGCACTTCCAATATCCCTCATACTGTAAAGGGTTTAGCATGTCGAAAACGCGTGGGCAACCCCTCAGAAACTAATAGCGCTCATCACAATCAAATGCATGTTGATGAGACTATTAGTTATACACCCAGGATACTGAAAGTAAAAAATGCGGCCAATCCGCATATTTTAGGCTCAGAAATTGTGCAAAAAAAAACCTGCTTTTCTGTACACTCTCCGACTTAATATCCTAGTAATATTAAGTCAGAAGAACCAAAAAAAAAATTTTTTTTTAATTTGGCAGCCGGTCAGGTTAGGAGAATGAATGCTCAATTTTACCGGTGTCCATTTTCCTAACCTATGGCTGTCAACGGGTTCGGAAAACCAACGCTTGTAAAACTGAGTGCCTGTTTCCTGAATCCACTGACAGCCGCCTCTCCTGGGTTGCCACTAATAAGGAGGCGCTAGGGATGCGCTATCGTCCCTAGCACAACCCCTCATTTACATATAGGATTGCACAACACAGAGTGCCTGTTCTCAGGTATTTTACTGAATTGGCCTGCTAATGAGCACAAATCTTTGCAAGTTGTGATACCTTTCATTAAGTGGCAGGACACGACTGTACCACAAACATTTCTTGGTCCATTAAAAGGTACAACAATGTACAAAGGTTCCAGTTTTCTCCAGGACCAAAACAGCTACTAGAACTCTGCACTATTCCATATGCTGTGAAGTGGTCCAAAGTGAATAGAAGGCTAACCCAGAATGAACCAACTTGGCACAGGGCCTGCGAGCTGTGCAGTTTACTGCTCTACTGAATTGAGCAGGAAGGCTGCACTGAGTGCAGGACTTTAAAGATTATGCCAGCTTACAGTCCTGTACTCAGTGCAACCTTCCTGCTCTGTTCAGCAGAGCACTAATACGCACACCTCATGTTTCAAGAATACCACTTGCAGGCCCTGCCTGGGTGCCAGTCCTGAGTCCTGCTATGAGGAGGAGCGGGGTTTGATTCCTGCGTCAGAAGTTCCGTTCTCCAGACTGTGAATGCTGCAAAAGCAGCAATCACCGCTCCTGAGAGAGTCCCAGTGGTCATGCAACGGCAGTACCTAGTGGCAGGACTTAGGACATCACTGAACTGTTCTGGAAGGAGCCATAGTCCATGGCCTTCAGCTAGGGACTGGCACTGCAATGACTGGAGTGAGTTGGGAGGGGATGTGCTTCTGGCACCAGATTCCACCAAAAGGCTAGAAGCCCAAAAAGGGGGTGCATCATCTTAAAATTTCCATGTAAATGCCTTGTGGTTTATCAAAGGGACAGCTGTGTGTTCCTGGAACCAGTTTAGAGACTTTCTTGGTTAAAAAAAAAAAAAGTCTGCATTATTAAGTAAGGACTGAGCTAGGTGGGTAACAGGCAGCCACATTATAGGATAATTTTTTTTAATTTTTGTATATTTAAGTATTCTCCCCCATTATAAAGTGGACTTGTGAGGAACTTTTCTATTTTTTGTTCTATTGGTTTCCTTGACATTCTTGCAAATCTTGGTTTTGCATCATGCATATGATTAAAACTTAAAAAAAAAGAAGTCTATAAGGGAAAATTGCAGGGCCAAAAATAAAATACCACTCAGACTGTGAGTAGTCTTGAAGGTTGGACCAATAAGAGCATTTAAGTTGTACAAGGCTGCTGTTAACCACTAATCAAAGGACACAGAAGCTTCTGACTGATTGTTTTGACATTACTATAAATTGTAACTAAGTTTGTTTCAGCCAACAAGTTTCCACTTTCTCTGGCAGGATAAATGTTAATGATCTTATAAAGCTTATTGTACCATCCACACTGACATTATATTTTTATAACAAGCGACTAACAATAAAAATGTTCTTAAATTCCAAACGCTCCAGTTTCCAGCCAGATATATGCACCAGTTGTTATATGGAAGTGAATACAATATAAACACCAGCTATTGTAAGATGGAAACCAACAGAGAAAGGACCCTCTGATACGCCCTCAACCTGATATGTGTTTATGTCAATATGTCTTAGGCTCACTGTTTGAACAGTGTTTAATCATAAACAGATTTCAGTGCGCTCAGAAATTATAAACACAAGTGACATGTAGCCTGCTACAGATTTCAATGTTGAAAAGATTAAATATGCAGATGCCAGATAGTTATGAGGTGCAAGAAGCTAGTGCAATTTAAAACGAAAATACACAAAGCTACTCCTGGGGGAATTATGCACAAAACATCCTGCAAAATTCTGTAGACTATTCAAATAAAACAATCACAGAGTCTGAGTCATACTTTATAACGCAATACAGAAAAAGGTTACCAAAAAGCCAGAATTTGTAATTGTGTGTAGACTTTTCCCATCATAAAGCCTTGCCACTTTCCCCCACCACACACCCCCAGCTCTCTCCCCTCTTATGTCTTGAAGCCATCCCCATACTTGCTCTCTCCTCTCAATCAAGTCAATACTCCAGTTTGCTCAATACCTCCCCCCTTCTATCAGGCTCAAACTCCTCGTCCCCTATTCTCTGGGAAGACCCTCCCTGCTCACTCTGCCCTCCCTCCCCAGTTTTCTCCATTTGCTAGCAAAACTCCCGACTTTCTCATCTCCTTCCCAGGTTTTAGAATCAGTGATCCAAGTTAATGCATCCTGGGTACAAAAATATTTAGAAAACTTGAGTGCCAGTAAAATGGGTTGGGTTTTTTTTCATATAACTAGTATTACTTTAAATATTTTCCTTTTCCTCTTGCGTTTTTAGCTTAACCTGAGAAAAATTCTTTTTCTTCTTTTGACACTAATTCAGGGGTATGCAATTCCAATCCTGGAGTACCACAAACAGGTCTGGTTTTCAGGATATCAGCAATGAATATGAGATTGGCATACAATGGAGGCCTTGCATATTCATTGTGGATATCCTGAAAACCAGACCTGTTTGTTGTATTCCAGGACTGAAGCTGCCTATCCCCATCTAGTTTTATTTTTTTTTGCCTAAAGCAGTTTTCCCCAAGCCTTTCTTGGAAGCATACCTAAGCAGTTGGGTTTTCAGGATATCATAATAAATATGCATGAGATAGATTTGCATGCAGCACTGGAGATTCGGGACGTGCCAATCTATTTCATGCACATTCACAGTGGCCATCCTGAAAACCTGACTGGATAGATGTGTCTCCAGGAAAGGCCTAGATCTTTTCCTCCCCTTTCTTCTACCCCAGCTTCCCCATTTCTATGTTGGCCTGCGCTAGAGGGCAGCCGCAAACCACAGCCACTCCTCTTCTGAGACTGGAGCCAGTCATTTTATGATCCTAGGGTGCTGCAAGGTCTCCAGGGATTTTCCCACACCCTCATACTTTTATACACTAATACAAGAGTGGAAGAGTTTCAAACACCTACAATATTAGCAATTGCCGCTGGCCTGGGGAGAGTTGCTGTTGCCAGTGCGCCCTGCAAGCACAGAAGAGAAACTGGAGCGGGGGAAGAGACGAAAACATTTAAAAATCAAAGAAAACAAGAAAAAAGACACATATAGCCTAAAATAAGCAGAAAAAATTGAACTGACAAAATAAAAACAAGCAACAGCAAATAAAGGTTGCAAAATGTAATCAAGGATGAGGTGACATTTATTCATGATTACCTACAGCATACAAAAAATGAATTGAAGCAGTAGAGAAACTTAGCAGCAGCTGAGCAGAATAGGCCAATCCTAAAGCAACATTTTGTATAAATAAGCTGCTGCACCACAGAGCAAATCTAAAGTAGAACAGATAGTATAAAATAATAAGTTGCATCGCCCTCTCAGAACACACAAATTTTAAAGCTTTCGTGTCTTTTTTTTTTTTAAACTTGGTCATAATGCTGCAGTGAAAATGCAAAACACAACACACCTGTAGAAACCCACAAAAACGGACATCACTAAAAAAAATCACTGAATGACACCACAATCCCTCTTTTTCAATGTCTCTCTCCCATTACACCAACCCCCAACAATGTCCCCAAATAAAGACACAACTATAAACCCTCTACAGTATTCATCTCACGTCAGGGCAATGAAGATTGATTTTGTGCTTCCTTAGCACCTCACACGGACAGTTTACACGCCAACATGCAAGCCTACAAAACATCCATAAATATTGAATGTAGCAGCAAAATAACTTCAACACAGGAAAGAACGTGATGCATTCGTAATGTTAATCGATAAAAGTGACAGCAGCTGTTTGCTGTTGGGAACGGAGACCTGCGAGCACTAAAGGTGTAAGAGGACGGAATACAAAAAAGCAGCCCATCAATGTCTGCACTTTGACCTTAAAGAGGAACGGACAGGCTTTCAGCAGCCTCACAATGTAAATGTTGGAGCACCAACACCCACTTCTGGGTAATGAACAATTTGTTTCGGGGATAAAAATCACTGTAAATCATTTTGAAAATACTGCACCATGAAAAGTCAAAGAACGTAATCCTTTATTATTTAACTTGCAGGTGTCTAAAAATACTGCGGGGGCTTCCATTTACATTTATACCACTGTTTACATTCCAGAAAGCGCAGCCCTCAAAATGGAGCCAATGTTTTTGTTTCTCATTCAGCCTTGAACATTTTGGCATTCAACAGGGTTACTATGGCTCTGGTCGCCACGCAGGCAGCACTGTGAATACTTGTGTGCTACACCCACAGCGGACATTTTCTTTTTACTTTCCAAATATACATTCAGAGGCTGAACGTTTTGAAAAATCGAGTACCGAACGACATTTTTTTTTTTTTTTTTTTAGGAGCCAGGGTAAAGAAAAATAAGTCTTCAATAACTTTTTTGTTATGCATTTTACTCATCTAAATTATTCCACTTGTTTTTGTTTTCTATTTTGTTCTTTTTTTTTTTTTTTTTGCTTTCAATCCATCTCCAGCCTCTCCCCACCCCCATGGTTCATCAACTCTTTCAATGGCCCCAAGATCACTTAAGCATCAGCAGCTTCTCTCCCCTCCCCCCCACCGGCAGCTTCTCCCCTGCCTCCCCTCTCCACCCTACCAGCAGCAGTAGCACATCCTCCATCATTTTAAACTATACGTGAGGAAAGTAAATAAGGAGCTATTATTCATGTCGCCTCATAATACAAGAGCACCCAAGGAAATATATTGACTTGTCAGGTGTAAAACCAAAGTGAAGAAAGCATTTCTGCACACGGACATTAGCCCGTGGACCTCAGTGGCACAATCTGTTGCAGGAGGCAAACAGCGATCAATCAGAAGAGTCCCAGATGTCACCGCCTGGTTCAAGCCCGAAAAATGAAACAGGAGCAAAGACAATGCATATAATAATGGTGAACGTGCGTCTAAGTTCAAAACAAATAAGGGTGTCAGCAAGCCGGGAGATAAGTGTAACACAGAAAGTCTAAAGGCAACCTAGGTGGCAGCAAAGAACCAAGCTCAGGACATCCACAAACCAATCGGGCCAATACAGTAAAGCGCGCTCCGGCACTCTTAGCCTGCGATTGGCTGCACGTTTTCAACGCGATATTGTTACCGCTTATACAGTAAGGGGAAATAGCGCCTCGAAAACACGCGGCCAACCACACCTCCCCCCCCCCCCCCCCCCCCCCCGAAATTAATAGCGCCCGCAACATGCAAATGCACGTTGATGGCCCTAGTAATCATTCCCGCGCGATACAGAAAGCAAAATGTGCAGCCAAGCCGCACATTTTAATTTCGGCCGTCACCGGGAAAGTATACAGAAAAGCAGAAAAAACTGCTTTTCTATATACCCTCCAACTTAATATCATAGCGATATTAAGTCGGAGGCCCCAAAAATAAAACATTTTAAAAAAATAAATAAATTTAAGATCTGCCCGCGGGTTGAAAACCGGAGGCTCAATTTTGCCAGCGCCCGTTATCTGAACCCGTGGCTGTCAGCGGGCTCGACAACTGACGCCGGTAAAATTAAGCGTCGGCTGTCAAACCCACTGACAGCCGCCGCTTCTGTCAAAAAGGAGGCACTAAGGACACGCTAGTGTCCCTAGCGCCTCCTTTTACCCCAGGCCTTCATTTACATAAATTTATTTACTGGATCGCTCTCCCACGAAGTTTTCTGTATCAGCCCGCATGACTGCTAGATGCTGGAACACCAGGACAGCAGAGCGACAATGCTACACATTCCCTGTGTCTTATACACATCCTCTAAATGCCTTCTGGGCTAAAGGAACCTTAATCTGATCCAGTTTGACAATTCTTGTGTTCATATGTAGTAAATTAATAAAAGAAATGACAGGAAAAAAAATTAATTTAGCATTTTAAGGATGTGAAAATTAGATTTCTGGAGCTAGGCAATTTCTCATGGCTCATTAAAAAGGACTTTCCAAAATATAGGCCTTAGATCATTTGGCTACAGCTCAAAGAATCCTTGCTATTTCTCCCTACACATTCCTGAAGCAGGATCCAGAGAAGTCTTTCCTAGTGTTGAAATAACTGTATTCTGCAGCAAATCCTATGCAGTTTCCTCTCACCTTCTCCCACCTGAATCTCAAAAATAAGGACTCAATTTCTACAAAGCACTTACTGGTAAGTTACCCTAGAGATTTCTAAGTTACTTGTGTGTGAAATTCCATAAACAAAAACAAACGTGGGTACAGGACATGCAAACCAGGAACTCCACAAGGAGGAGAGAGAGAGGTGTTTGCAGACAAAAATGTCCAAGGCCACACTCAGGGCCCAGTGCCAGCTTTATTACTGCCCTGTGTGACAATTACTGTGCTGCACCTCCCCGCACGATTCATTCAGTCTCTGCCCCAGGCCCATCAAATAAAGCCCAGCTCCTTCCAGCAATCTACATTTTAAAAAACTGACACCCATCCACATACACCCCCCCCCCCCCGCCCCCGGGGGGCGGGGGGGGGTGTATGTGCAAATTTGACATGAAAAACAACATTCAAAAGTCCAGTCTTCTGAGGCAAAATATCACTTAATATATATATATATATATATATATATATTACATGCATTGCTGTGGTACCAACCAGAAAACTGCAAAAAAGACACTTAATTCCTATGGAATTTATTATGGCACCTCAGAACGTCATGAACAAACGTAATTACAATATAGTAAACCTTCAATACTAAAACAACCCTGCCACCACTGAAACAGCAGAAGCCTTATCTATGAAAAGGCAACGCTGCAAATATTATACCAGGCCCTAGAACACCAATACACCTCCTACTGAGAAAAAAAAGAACAAGCCAGGCTGCTATAGAGCCCCACACAAACTACATGCCAGCAAAATAGCTCACCTCAGTCACATATGCAGAATACAAACAAACCTTAACCAAATACAGAATAAAGAGTCCAGAAAGAATAAATAGAAACATGCTGAGAAGAACGGAACTGGAACCCACAACAAGCCGCCTCTACATGCAGAGCAACAGTGGAAAACAAAAACATAACCATTCATAAAACATTAAAGTCGAGAAACAAAAACATAATAGTAAAATCATATTCATAAAAAGAGTAACTATTTCAAACCAGTTAATGAATTGAATATCCAAAATTTCCCAAACACCAATACAATTTCAAAAATGCCAATAATTAAAAAATGTTCTAATATTTCCCCCCCCAATATATTTCAGAACAGCAAAAACAAATTTCACCCAATAATTTAAGCTAATAAAGATTAAGAAATCTCCTGCTCTCCATACCTGGGATCTTTTGATTTCCAGTCAGTGAGATTTTCATGGATTTGGGGAGATTGTGTGCGCGAGAGAAGATAGGGCCGCACAAACTCACACAACACCACATTGATTCTCACACACTCCCTGTCTCATATACATGCTTATGCTCTCACACATACTCCCTTCTCAGACATGTGAGCGCACATGCCTGAAAGCCTGTGTGTGATACATAGGCTCTCACAGACGCACACACAGGCTGTCCACACAGGCAGCCACGCACGCTTTCACAAACACACAAGGCTCTCCGACAGACGCAGGCACACATACACTGCCTCCTCTTCTCTTTGAGCCCCACCATGGCCCCGTGTGCTCTTATTGGCCGTACCACGACCCATTAGCCTTCCTGCTGTGGGGGGAAGGAGGGAAGAGGGCACTGAAGCAGGAAATGTTGTGCGAGACCACACACAGCATTACACAGGGTACACTGCGACGAAACGGTATTTCCTCTTCAGCCGTCGGCAGCCCTTTTCTATATAAGCTTGGCACGTCTGACATTCCGCAAAACCTAAAACTTTACAGTAATTGCTGTCGATAAGCAACTGCTTTGGCGTACCGGTTACTGCAATGGAAAATGTGAAAGCTAAATTACTGCCTGCATACATTTACCATAAGAACCACAAGCACAGGGGTTTTCAGACCTTACAAGAGAAATGGAAATGCCAGTGTTAAGAGGCAGGAATCAAAGTGATACTTTCAATTAGATTTCATTGGCACACCAAGCTGTACAACAGAATCCAAATATTACTTTAAAAAGTATAGCTGTCTCAATGCAATTAAAATTAGGCAACCCTCAGATACGGAAGGAACACTTGTGCACATGAAGACTATTTACTATGCCTTGAATGCCCCATGCTCCCGCTCTGGCTGAAAACAGGTGCTCCTATTGAGCGCCTATCTTCCTAATATGCAGGCAGCCACATCCCTGCGTGCCCTGATGCAATATGTAAATGGGAGGCAGCGTAAAAAGAGCATGCTGCGGGAGAATCGTGCCTCTCTGGCGCTCAAAAGAAGTTACTGCAATGGGCACTCAATACACACATACATTCGGATTGTGCTTTTTTTTTTTTTTTTTTTTTGTTATTTTGCTAGAAAGGTGCAGATTTCAGTGCTGCAGTTTATTATATCAGGCGCCCATTGCTACGGGCGTCTAAATCATGCGGTCATAAGAATCGTGCGCTTATTTTTGAGCCAATCAACATACATTCATTTTTCGACACTGCAAGCAGTAAATTTAAGAGCCGGAATGATACTAAGGAGGATACATTTATCACAACACAAAGGACCATATTTTGTAACATTTCTGAAAAGCCCTTGACTGCGAGTTAACTTTACTCCCCCTCCGGAGCTGGAGTTAAATTCCCTGCAATGACGCCCCGCCTTTCCAATATGATTATGTGGACTATTGGTAATAGTTAATATTCTCATCTAAATGAAATCTGCATGCATTGGGCGCTATCGGGTTCACATTTTGGACATGCTAATCTCTTTACTGTATCGTAAATCTGTGTGCTAGGCTGGGGGCACTGTACTGCACGGCCCATCTAGCTCATAGCTTTGTTCAATTTATGCTTATTGTAATCGTAAGCTCTGTGTGTATCCATAAAACACTGCATACCTCTAGCAGCATCAAGGAAATTCTAAATTACATTAGCAGTGATTGGAGCACTGCCGGACTGCCACCGCTGAGTGGCCTTGCCTGACCAGATTAAGAATCTTACTAGTACACGAAGGTTATTGAAATCAAACTTATCACAAACTACTGTCTTAGCCCCTAATTAACATGTTTTAAATGTTGTGTTGACCTAGAATATGAATGTTGATTTTGTAAAAGCGGTGTGATCTTCTATTGGAACAATGGTATATAAAATGCCTAAATAAATACAAAATATAGCAGCAGTAATCATAGCAGTAATAGCAGTAATAGTAATAGCAGCAGTCCTGTTTTGCACATTGTAAAGTGTTTTTCCATCACAATTTTAGTTTTAAATTTCCATACCATGGCAGTATTTAAAATCACATGTCAAATACCATTTATTTACATTTCTAACATTTGGACTGCATTTCTACTGCCCTGTGCACATTTGTTTTATTTTAATGTAAGGCGCATCTCATTAAACCAAGATAGCAAAAAAAGCCTGAAATTACTGGGTGAAGCACTGTAGGCTGAAGTCAGCATAGAACTGAAAAAAAGAATAAGGGCCTTAGAAAAACAGAGTGACAAGGCTATTTGATCTTTTGGAAAGTCACAATCTAAGGCAGACATCAAGAGCTGCTTTTAGAGAATAAAACATTTTGTGGTTAACAGCAAACAGCTAAGTCAGGAAAAACATAGGGCCCAGCTGAACGTTCTCAGTCTCTCTCAGACAACCCTTCTGTAAATTGTAACTGTAATGGTTCACTTTGCAGGCCATAAGCATTTCAGCAACAGAACTTGTCCTCTTGCTTCAACTCAAAATGGCGCATGGTCAAAGTGCAGAAAATCACGCCTCCCCATCAAGCTCTAGACCACTCGCTCTCATCTTTTCAGAGCTTTTTTCAAAAATCATTACCATCGAAGCAGACGATGTACTAACAAGTGTGGGATTGCTGGAATGTGCCAGTATTGCGCATATTTTCTCATGGCACCAGCTCATTTTAATATTATTGAAATAATATTGTGGGGGTTATTTTAAGGATAAGGTCAGTGTAAAATTGAGGTGTAGTTAAGTTTTACAAAGAAATTGGATTTTGCACATTTTTTCAAATGAAATTTTTCTACGGCGAATTCACTGCATCATTCAGCTCATTAGCTATTTTGCACAATTTTTGTACACAAATTAATTTATACATGGAAAAAGGTAACAGTACATGGAAACATTTGTCAATATGATTATGTGGACTATTGGCTACTTTTCTACAAATGCGTCTGCGAAGCAGTTTTTACATTCGCATTATAGACAGCTGCTTATAAGGCACACGGGATCCTTTATTAGCACAAACCATATCAATACAGCATAAACATTTAGATGAACTGTGGCTTGCTACAAATTACTGTTAGTAAATCAATGTACTCTCTTTCTACTTCTAGGTAAGCCTCACAAAAGCTACCTGGAGAAAGCTCCTTTTATAGCATGTGCGCCCAATCTGCCAACAAATTCCACAGAACTTGCCTAGTTTCACTCCCAGCACATCTTTGATCATTTGAATTAGGCAGATAAATAAATTGGATGAATTTCTGCCTAATCACTTTTTGAAAGATTTGTAAAGTTGGGTACAGAAACAGGCGCCTGCGGCAGTCAAGAGCAGAACTCCAAGCTATATTCAAGCCATTATGATTTTGATAAAACATGCATATTTATATGAATTTTTGTTCCACTGACTGCTCCTGCACTTTAATAAGATATTTAGTGCATCATATAGAACTTTTCTATTCATAGCGTACAAAGTCTGCACCTCCTGAAATTACACTCTACAAGTAGATTTAGATTTGTACTTCACATCTTTATTATGTAATCACTCTTCTTCTTACAACATTACTAGGGATCTTCATTTTTTGTTTCTCTCTCTATTTTTCCTGGGAATTTATCAGTATATTGCGAAAGGAATAGGGGAAAGTCGGTGGAAAAATGACTCATTTTTCCAGGTAAATAGATTTTGGTAGACAGAAGATAAGACAGTAAAACTATATAAAGTACATTCTTCCAGCCATGGACTCAGCAGCATCCCCCTCTCTACCCCTATTCTCTGCCTAGCGTGTCCCTCTCTATCCCAGCCCACACCCCACTACAACAGCAATTCATCTTGACCGACGACGACAGCTCCAGGCTCCTCTTCCCTTCAGCAGCATGATTAATGTGGCTCCCATGCTCTGCACGGCCAGGGATGGGGGTGTCCATCTCAAACACCGCATCAGCAGCCCCAACAGCAGGAATTATGGCTGGGGGGGGGGGGGCCGGGGAGAGAGAGAGACTTGAAATTCCACCTGAGCGGCACTGGAGGGCAAGCACTTTCACTGGGACCTGAAATGCAGCACACAGTTTGGTCCGCACTGGCTTCCAGCAGCTGAGAGAGGCCTCGAAATGCTGCATCCGCAGCTCTGCTCTTAAATCAGTCTAAAATTAGAGTGAAAACCAGTTTAAATATGGCCCTGGTCAAATCAATGGTCCTTTAAGCCCAAAATCATGTCTCAAACACTGGCCAATCAGGATTTCTAGAAAGTACCTGGCAGATCCCAAAACAGTAGCTCCATTTCTTGTTGTCCATTGAAAAATATTTGAGCAAGTGCCCACAATCTCAATACAAAAACAAATAAATAAAACAAACTATTAAATCACTAGTAACTTCTTGTGCAATAAGTAAAGAACCAAGAGACAAAGGTTGAGACATGAAGCTTGTTTGCTTTTGAGGCAGAGTGGAGCAGTTATAATAGACACTGCACTGGTGCAGCTTGTAAGTGGTTGATGACTATGAGAAAGCTTGGACAAGATGATACCTGGTCACTTGCTAAAACCATTTGCTGAGGTTCGGCTCTGTAGCAGGACTTGTCCTTAGGCCTGCTCACACCCCCAGCCGCAGGTTGGGGATTTCGGAGGAAAGATGTGTACATCTTTTAAGGAAACACAATAAATTCTGCTTTCTACTCTGTACGAGCCGATATTAGTGAGACATCTAGGCTTTTATGAAGCTAGCAGCTGGGAGCTCTGACTGCCTGACGACACATGTTGCTGCTTGTGTGCCTTGCATTCCAGGCCACGCATGAGGCCACTGGAGGTTGTAACACAACACTCATTGCTACCAATACCTGAAACAAACATCTGATGGATGAAGCTTGCTGTCACCCTTCCTGCCCAAGAGTGGGAAAAAGAAAAGAGTTAATTTTCCCTGCTGCCTGAACCTTTCCTTCTGAAAGATCCTGTGTTTACCATCTGAAGAAGAGCACTGTAGGTCTTTATTTAATCACCCCCCCTTTCAACGAGGGTCACCTTCGGAGGCTGTGGAACTCTGATCCATTCAGTGCAGCGCTTGGAAAATCAGGCATGGATTCATCTTAGAGAGAGAGCAGGATTCATCTGCGGTGCCCAAGGAATCACAAAAAAAAAAAGTCTACACAAGAGGATGTGTTCCAAATAAAAAAAAAAAAAGAAAGAATGTATTGACAGTCCAAGCAATCACAGTCCAGAAAGAGAGAAAAATCAGAAACTGTCCAAAATGCAGAGAAACTGCTTCTTAGAAGCTCACAGTTCTCACACTTCCATCATGCAGCTTGAGTCTCCCAAGAGAAGAATTTCCAAGGATAACCACTTGGACTGTTTCTTCCCTTAGGCCCCAATGACAGGCAAGAAACCTCTTCTAAGGTACTGGGAAGCAATGCTATTGTTGTTATTTTGATGTTTTGACTTTTGTATCTTTTTAATTTTAAATTAGTTGTGTCTGTATTGTTACTGTAGGTGTCAATGTAATCCGCTAAAATTTGTGGATTATCGGAATAGAAAATTATGTTAAATATATACCAAGATGTTTTTCCCCCATAAACTTACACGCCATTTACTAACAAGAAACTGTGTAGTGTGATCTCTACTTCTGTAAAAAGTAAAGAAAGCAAGATCCCCCCCAACAGCCAGTCTTCAGCTCAAAATAGAAGAATAAAGCTAATGCACTTAAGCCGGAAGGACAGACATTTTTTAGATATGTACAATTTGGTAATAGCTTTCTATTAGCTAATTAGATGAATTATAGCATCAGGTGTTTACAATAGCAGTGCCATATACTCGGCTAAATTGTCTAAATTCAAATAAGGGTCTCATTTATCAGCTGCAGGATGCAGGCATAAAACCATGGTTAAAAACACTAAAAGGGTACCTTGTACAAATGTATCCTCTATCAGTGCTTCCCAACCTTGTTTGTTTCCTGGCACAAGGGTCACACCAATCACTTCCCCATCCTCACTTTCTCTTTTCTTCCCTCCCCCCCCCCACCCCTTGGTACCATCACATTTCTCTTCCTCTCATCACCCCCCCCCCCCCCCAGCATCATAATTACCCCATCTCCCCTTGCATCATCTTCCCGTCCCACCCCCGGCATCATCACCATCACTTTCTCTAGCCCTCCACCTCTCCCACCCCAACACCTGGCATCATCTTCCCTCTCCCAGTCATCACCTTCAATCTCCTCCTATCCCCACCCCCCTTCATCACCCCCCCCCCCCCCCGTTCTCTCCCCCATCCCCTGGCATCACTTTTTTTTCTCCCTCCAAATGTTCTCCTCCCCAAACATTATCGCCTTCCCTCTCTTCTCCACCCCATCATTCACATCTCTCTCCCTCCCCTATCTTCTGCATCTCTCCTCCCATCATCATGCCTTTCCCTCTTCTCTTCTCCCCCACCTTTTGGGCATCACCACCTTCCCTCTCCCTCCATCCCTCTTCCCTACCTTTTGCATCATCACCTTCCCTCTCCCTCTCTCTCACCACCAGCCATCACCTTCCCACTCCAACCATATCTTGCCCCCTGCTTGCATCATCACTTTCTCTCTCCACCTCCTCACTCCCAGTAATATCGTCACAACCTTCTCCCTCACCTCCCGGCATCATCATCTTCCCTCTCTCTTACCCCCCCCCCCCCCCCCCCCCAATCACCTTCCCTCTCTCCACTCCCCTCCTCCACCAACTAAATCATTATCATAATTCTTCCATCTCCCTCACTCCCTGTCATCACCTTCCCTCAACCTCAGACCCTGCCATCATCATCACGTTCCCTTTCCCTTCACCTCTCCTTCCCATCCCCATGAAGCACCATCACCTTCCTTTCATTCTCCCCCAAACCTGGTGGCATTTTCAGCTTCCCTTTCCTCACCCTAACCCCACTCCTTGTGCAGCTTCCCTCTGCAATCTCCACTGCATAGAGCCAGCAGGTTCCACGAGCCTACAGGAGCCCATGAAGTGTCTGCTGCAGAGGAGAGGCAGCAAGGGGGAAAGCAGGAGCAGCTGCCAATAAGTGCTGCTCTCCAACACCCCCTGCAGGCCAGGAGAGAAACAGAAATGAGACTGCAGCCATGGCACATCGGTCGGGAAATGCTGCCCTATAATCACATCATACAACTTCAGTCCCTAAAACTCATCTCAAAGCTAAGACACCCAGGAGTGGGCACTTGGTACTGTAACAAACCTCTCCAAGAAAAGAAGCCAAATACTGAATTAATCAAAATTACAAAACAAACCTTTAAAAAGGCGGCTGAATGCGATACCAAGAGTTCTCTGAATTTTTATGTACCAAGAAAATCAAGAAGTTACACCCAAAACTGAACTTAAGAACATAAGACATGCCATCCATCAAACCCAGCATCCTGTTTCCAAGTCACAAGTACCTGGCAAGTACCCAAATATTAGATAGATCCCAAGTTAATATTCCTTATTAATAGCAGTTTATAGACTTCTCTAGGCACTTACCAAACCTTTTTAAAACCCAGTTACATTAACTGCCTTAAACACATCCTCTGGCAGTGAATTCCACAGCTTAATTATGCATTGAGTGAAAATTTTTTTTATCCAATTTGTTTTAAATGAGCTACTTGCTAACTTCATGGAGTGTCCACTAGTCCTTTTACTGTTTGAGAAAGTAAATAACTGATTTACATTAACCTGTGTTCAAGACGTTTTATGATTTTGTAGATCTATCATATCCCCTGCCCTCTAGCCATCTCTTCAAGTTAAATAGCCCTAACCTCTAACCTTTCCTCACAGGGAAGCCGTTCCATGACCTTTACCATTTTGGTCAACCTTCGATGTACTTTCTCCAGTGCAACTATATCTATTTTGAAATGCAGCAACCAGAACTGCACACAGTATTCAAGATGCGGGCTCACCATGGAGCGCTACAGAGACATTATGACATTTGTTTTATTCGCCATTGCCTTCCTAATAAATTCCTAACATTGTTTGCTTTTTTTTTTTTGACCACCACAGCACACTGAGCCAATGATTTCAATGTATTATCCACTATGATGCCTAGATCTCATCCTGGGTAACTCCTAATATGGAACCTAACATCATGTAACTATAGCAAGGGTTATCTTTCCCTGTATGCATCACCTACTTGTCCACATTAAATTTCATCTGCCATTTGGACACCCAACCTTCCAGCTCTAAAGGTCCTCCTGCAGTTTATCACAATCTGCTAGACATGTAACTACTCTGCATAATTGTGTGTCATCTGCAAATTTAATCACCTCACTCGTCATACCCCTTTCCAGATCATTTATAAATATATTAAAAAGCACTGGTCCAAGTACAAATCCCTGAGGCACTACACTGTTTGCCTTTTTCCACTATGAAAACAGACCATTTAATCCTACTCTGTTTCCTGTCTTTTAACCAGTTAGCAATCCTCAAAATAACTTTTTAGTTTTCTTAGAAGCCTCTGAGGGACTTTGTTGAACATCTTCTGAAAATCCAAATACACCACATCTACTGGTTCACCTTTGTCCATGTTTATTGACCTCTTCAAAAAAATGTAGGAGACTTGTGAGGCAAGACTTCCCTTGGGTAAATTCATGCTGGCTGTGTCCCATTAAACCATGTCTATCTAAATGTTCCGCGATTTTATTCTTTACAACAGTTTCCATGGTTTTTCCTTGTACTGAAGTAAGAGTCACCAGTCTATGGTTTCCCAGATCACCCCTGGAGCCCTTTTTAGATATTGGGGTTACATTAGTCACTTTCCAGTCTTCAGGTACAACAGATGATTTTAATGATAGGTTACCAATTAACTGTAATAGATCTGAAATTTCATTTTGAAGTTTTCAGAATGCTGGGGCATATACCATCCAGTCCAGGTGATTTACTACTCTTCAGTTTGTCAATCTAGCCTAGCACATCTTCCAGGTTCATTGTAATTTGGTTCAGTTCATCTGAATCATCACCCTTGAAAACTGTCTCCGGAATGGGTAGCTCCCTAACATACTCTTCAATAAACACCGAAGCAAAGAATGTTTAGTCTTTCCGCAATGGCCTTATCTTCCCTAAGTGCTCCCTCGATCGACTAACTGTCCAACTGACTCTCTTGCAGGCTTTCTGCTTTAGATACATTTTAAAAAGTTTTTATTATGAGTTTTTGCCTCTATGGCCAACTTCTTTTCAAATTCTCTTAGCCTGTACGGAACTAGGGAACCTTTTGGGGAAGGGAGACTATTTTCCAAAGGGATGGGTTCCACCTTAACCAGGGTGGAATTCAATTGTGTATCTTTATCCTATTGGGTTCTATGCCATCCTGGACAATAAAGCGCTATCCCGTTACCAAGTTGCTTCTATCACTGCGATATAATTTATACCCTGGTATAGCACTATCCCATTGGTTATCCTCCTTCTACCACGTCTCTGAGATGCCAATTAAGTCTGTCATCATTCACTACTGTACAGTCTAACTCTCCCATCTTACTTCTTAGACTTCTGGCATTAGCATACAAACATTTCAAAGTGTGGCCTTTTTGTATTAACATTCTGCTTTTCAGTTGTCGGGGATAATTTGGAATCTTTAAGCTCAGGTGATTCTTTAATTATAGGCGCATGGACTACTTTGCTTACTATTGGAACCTCTCTGTTGAGATTCCCTAACTCTAATGCTTCATAGATCCCTCCCTGTGAGCGACTGCAGGCTTTCCCCTTTGATTTAGTTTAAAAGCTGCTCTCTCTCCTTTTCAAAGGTTAGCACCAGCAGCCTGGTTCCACCCTGCTTAAGGTGGAACCCATCCTTCGGAAAATAGTCCCCCTTCCCCAAAAGGTTCCCCAGTTCCGTACAAAACCGAATCCCTCTTCCTTGCACCATCATCTCATCCATGCATTGAGGCTCTGGAGACCTGCACGTGAATCCTACTTTCCAGGACACATACATGGATTTAAAAAACACACTGCAGTCAGTGCTCATGTCCCCTGGACATATCTTGAAAATTTGGTGCGGATAGAACAAAAAAAAAAGTTATTAGGAGGATGGACATACAGCATTCTCGAGACTTCTTTTCATTTGGAAAGACCGAAAGATATTGCTGCTTTACAAATTGAGAAAGAACAACCCATCATCATAAGGACAGTTCTAAAAGATGTTGGATAATATACAGCTTCAATCAAAAAACACCCAATATACTCAATGTATTCCAGAAACCCTTTAAAGTGCAACACACTCACAAAACAAGATAGGTTTCACTGGTCAAATTTTCTCATTTATGATATAACCACATGAGCAATACACCCACATATATTGTTTGTAGGACCCACACAGAAGTCGCGGAACTGAATTCAGACCGCGAGAAGAAGATGCCGATTTAGCCACGGAATGAAGTTATGCTGATAGAACGGTGAAATATTGGAGTCGCTTCAGGAAATGGAGTATAGTTTTTGAAGAGCGGTTTCCCCTGAAGCAGGACCGGGTGGTCCGAAACACGATCATGTCAGGACTGATTTTAAGAAGTTCAGATGAGTATTGTTCTACCGACTCTTTTGTGATATTTTTCAATCTGATCTGCAATGGTATACTCATTTTGTGACTAACGTGGGACTGTCTCTGAAGTAGTACAGAGGATTATCGCTCCCGTGACCCGTTTGTAATAATTTTTAATATGATCTGCAATGATATACTCTTCTTGGGATGGATATCTTAGTCAGCTTTTTATGAAGATTTCAAAATAGAAATTAAAAACAAAAAAATTTAAAGTTAATAAATATAAATAACGCAAAGGGACCTATGACCAAATCATGAGTTTGATTGACAGACAAACTGAGTGTGGGTCCTACAAACAATATATGTGGGTGTACTGCACATGTGGTTATATCATAAATGAGAAAATTTGCCCAGTGAAACCTATCTTGTTTTGTGAGTGGACAATATACAGCAACATCCAAATATAACAGGCATTATTACAGGAGCCACTTATTATATAAACCTATTGTTTCAAGCTCAAATGCCATACACCTGTTTGTATAAAACTAGTTTGCTTGCTTTTATGATTTATTCATTCTTTGAGAAATGTTAATACATGTCATTCTAACTAAAAATCAGATAGTGGGATGACATGGTACTATTTCTCTTGGGAGCCACTAGGGTTGAAACAGAAAACTCAAACATTAAATGGAAAAAAAATCAGAACAAAATTTAAAGTGAGACAAGTTCCTTTTTAAACAAAGTAGCTGTTAACATAAAAGAGAATTCACAAGGAATGGAATATTCCCTTAAGAGGAATTAAGTGAATTAAATAACACTGACTAGGAGGTGGTAAACTGTAATCATTAGCAAACATAATAAGCAGGAAAATTTTTTAGTTTTAATTTTTTTATAGAAAGTAATTAAGCAGGGGTCTATCAAATAAAATAAAAGAAGGTAAAGGGCTGATACTTATGGGAGTTGTTCAGTTTAACAGTTATAATTACATAAGCTAAGAATGACAGAGGAGGTGACTGTTTACAGCAATAAATACAACACCTCAGGGACAGTGAAAAAAATGCATTGCTGTTCAGGGAATCATTTACAAAGAGATTAAACTCAGCACTGTAAAGAAGAGACAAAAAAGGCACAAACAGCTTTGTACAAATTACATATGCTACAAAGACAGATGAGGGCCTACTATGTTAGGGGTGGGGTCAATCAGAAAGGCTGATGCGTAAATCATATTTCATGCAGACGACCTGCTTTGTGCACACATTTTCAGGTTAACACGCTTTTCTTTATTTATTTTTAAACTCCCAGGGGGCCATGCAATAAAGTGCACTCAGCCTAGCATGCAAGTTAACCCACAGTTGGACACACATTTTGGACAAGCGAGACTAACTCCCAATGCAATAAGGGGACGAGTGGGTCCAAAACACTTGTCCAAACCAATGTGTAGCTAATAGCACTCACCACATGCAAATGCCATGTAGATGAGGCTATTACTCAAACGCAAAAAACAAAAATCGCCATGCGCTCAATGCGCAACTTTTACTAATGCCAAATTTATCACCAGCCCCGGACCTAGCATTAAGTCTTGCACGTATCAAGGGCTCAACTTAAAAAACAAAACGTACTGTTTTCCTGTGGGGAGGGTGGCCCTGCCGAGCGCCGCTGTGAAAAGCCACGCTCTTTCTTGCCACTGATTCTTTGGGCTGGACTTTTTTTTTTACTTTATGTTTTTGATGGCACCAATGTAAATGTATTTTCTTCCTACTAAGCATTCAAGCAAAGCGCATCACTTCTCCCACCGCAATAAAGCCACCCTGCCCGCCCCGATTGCTCTCTCATACGTACGCTCGTATTGAACGCCCATTTTCCTAATGCCCGCCCAGGGCTTTTTAAAGCGGTAGCTCATTAAAATATAGCATCGCGCACCCAGGAGAAGTGGATGTGCGCACATTGAAAACAGGCACCCAGTTTGGACCCAAGTTTTTATGTGCATGTTATTGCGCTGGCCACCCCAATGCATTAGCACACCACTAGTTTACTGCATCAGGAGTTACAGCACCTAAGTAATGAAAACGAACTGAAGTTCAGCACACTTGTGATTTTTAATACAGTGCCAAGAAAATAACCATTTGTACATGGGTGGGCCAGGAGTATTAACTCAGAACAGCAGCCAAAAAAAAAAAAATTGAAATCAGAGCACTTGATCAAACCTCTCCTTTAACAGAGACTAAGTGCAAATCCAAAAGTATTCTAATAAGAATGTTTTTTCCCACTTTGCACTAAAAATAAGATTGACTAGCATAAACATGAAGCTTGTGAGCAGCAGCACCACCAATGGTCAAAGCTTCAACTAACACCTGACCATCTGCACGTTTCACAAAACATTTCCTCCCAGAATGAAGTGAATATGCATCTTACTATTTAGAGAAGTTAGGTACGTTTATAAATAAACCAGCTATCGTGCTGGAATCACCTACAAATGTGTCTGAACATTCACCCCCCTGTTGTGTGGTCTGGTTTTTGGCAAGTCACAGTGAGAGAGGGTATAGGCATTATGTCAAGCTAAGATATACCTACTGTTAGTTAGACCCCTGCCTGGGTTCTGAGTTGTTTAAAAGACTTATTTGGAGAAACACTTATAAAAATGGTTAATCTTTCATTTACTGAGGAACTGTGCCAATACTGCTAAAAAAAAAAAAGCTTTGGTGCAGCCAGTCCTCAAAAGACCTTTATACTTGATGCAACAGATCCAGCCAGCTACTGCCCTATTTTGAATTAGCCTTCTTAGGCAAAAGCACTGCAGAAGTGTACATTAGCTCAGATGTCTGATTTCTGGATGACTGAGATGTACTGCACCCATTTCAGTGCAGTTTCTGCGCTGGGTACAGTACAGAGAAGTTATTAGTTTCACTGCAATGTTTTTGTTGCATGAAATGGATTCCAAGAGATCTGTTTTGTTAGACACCTCCTCCGCTTTTGACTCAGTGGATCATTTGATGTCACTGAATCTGTTGTGTGCAGTGGGAACTGGGAGCCATGATAATTCCAGTCCTTTCTAGAAAGTCAAGTCTTTCAAGTTTATCAAGAAGAAAATAGCTTGAATTGGAAGAGTAATTCAGTAGGAGTACCCTAGGGATCTGCTATCTCCCCAATTTTGTTCAATCTATTTATATTACTGAGAACCACAGGTAAATATAAGCAGATGTTTTACTTATGTTTCTGCTGGCATCTGACTTGACTAGTTCAGTGGAAGACTTAACATCTTATCTACAGGTGAGTAATGGATGTTTGCACAAAGCAATCTCAAACTTAAGGTCAAGAAAAATTCTGAGGGTTAGTTGAAGGGATTCTCCTGAGGACATCCCAACAGTAAGGTTTAAGGGTGATGACATTAAAATCATTACTTAAGTTGGGGATTTGGGCATCATTTTTGATACTCAACTTTCAATGAAACCTCAGCCTCAAGCCCTCCAAATGCCACAGAATACTTTCTCAAGAGTAATCAATGATAGACCCATAAGAGAGCATATTACAGCACAATTGGTTACCCCTCAGTTAAAGGACTAACTTTCAGTTGGTGACACTTGTTGATAAAGCATTGAAAGGAGAAGGACCACAGTATTTAAAAATCCTAACAACATATAGTCCCACTCATGTTTTGTGGTCTGTGGATATGAAACTTAGCAGTACCATTTTATCAGGTGGTACATTTGGAATACATCCACTGGCAGGCATTTTCTGTGACCAAGCCAATTCTATGAAATACAGAACCATTAGCAATTTCGGAGATCTCTTGTTTATTCAAGAAGCAGCTTAAAGCTTTTTATTTCACCCTGACTTTTGGGGGTTAATTTTAGGAGCACTTTGGTACCTTGTCAGAATTTAGTTACCTATTTTTATTTAATGTGTTTTGTATGCGATGAAAGTAAAAAAAAAAAAAAAAAAGTGTTTTTTTAAAGATGTAATCCACCCTGCACTACTTGTCCAGGCACAGCAGAATATAAATATGGTTAAATAAAGTTAATAATTCAATGCCCTTAAAAAATAAGATCTATTCAATATATGCATGTGTATATTTCTGCAGTCACTTTGTTTAGAAAGTATGACCCTTAATGGTATTAGCAGCACATTCAGTGGACAGTCTGACAAGTTTCTGAATTCTCACCATGTGCTCCAGTGTTTCCTGCTGAAGTATAGCTTTGTGTTGCACAATCAAAGTCATACTCTAGCCATGGCTGACACAAATAGCCCCATTCTTCCTATAGGCAAAGAAATTCCCTACTAAACTGGACCCTTATTTAGGGGACCACTGCCTCCTTATTCAGTGGATGAAACACTGAAAACATTTTCTACTTTTCCCTTCAAAAGTGTGTGAGAAGTTTAAAAGGGCAACAGGAGGGAGTGGGGTTAATAAATAACTCAATTTACCACAATCAGCCACCAAAAAGTACTCCCTGACTGCTTTTAAATATTGACATTGTCCTCTGAAATATATAAATCTGTTCACTCACAGGGTAAAACAGCTGCAGTGGAAATACATCAAGTTGTTTTTATTGATTCAATAAGATTTAGAAACAAAAAATCAAGTCAATGTTACATTTGTATTGAACCAGCAACTAGAAGTTAATTACTACTGTCTGGCAGTGAAACCAAAACCCACAAAACTTAAACCCAGGACCATTTACTGGCATTAACTGCTTTCACTTGCTGACTCAGGTGTAAAAATTCATTCATCTACCAAGGAGGAGTTAGTTTGTTATTAGGCAGACAGGAAGCATTGTTTTATATTTGGATATACATAAATAAATAAAACTGGCTCGTCCACAAAATTCAGTTTATGCTTCATCCAGCTTTCGTTTTCCTCTACATTATGCTTTACTAACTGCTTAAAGCTGCTAAGGCAGAGAAATAGTTTCATGCAACAAAAGAGGCAGCTCGTTAGAGGTGTATAAAGTTTGAGTTTATATATATTTGTTGTCCCATCCGGCCTCTTGTGTTATGATGAGTGCACTTCGGGGGATTTTTGTTTTGTTTTCAGATTCTGCACACCGCTTTGTTTAGATTTTAGAGCTGTATGAGAGCAGTTCGTACCTAGAACAATGTAAGTGAAGTATTTGCCCCCCGGTACCTAGGGATGTTTTTAAACCTTCACCGTTTCCTGTCGTGCGCCTGCAAGCTCTCTCCGCATCGCGGGGGGGGGGAGGCTCAATGTTTACCAACTCTTCCTCTTTCAGCCAGATCCTCCCTCCCAGCGTTTCCGGCCTCCCTCTGAAAGCCCCGTTAAACTGTGGCGTTTCAGTGGCGGCCTAAGCCTTACCCAAATCTCCCCCTTTCGCATGCACATGGGGTGGGCGCTCCCCCCCCCCCGGCGCGGCGGCGGCGGCGACGGACTTACTGCCGGGGTAGCTGCAGCGGCGGCGCGCCCCTCCGCTGGAAGGCCCCGTCCACGAAGACGCCGTTCTTGCCCAGGCAGCGCAGGTAGAACTGCGGCTCCTGGAAGCTGAGCTGCAGGTGCCGCCGCGAGATGAAGCTCGAGTGGCCCATGTTCACGTCCACCGAGCCCTGGCTGGAGTTGCGGCCTATGGTCACGGCGGGCTGCCGCATGAGGAACTCGAAGTCGCGGCCCTCCAGGCGGGCCAGGGCCGGCGCTTCCAGGCCGGCGGCGGGCAGGAGCGGCGAGGAGAAGGGCGGGTAGACGGCGGCGACGACGGCCGTGCGCACCGGGCTGCAGGGCGCCGAGCGCAGGGCCAGCAGGGCCCGGGCCCCGCTGTCGTCGCCCACTTCGGCCATGACGTCAGCGGCGGTGGCAACGCAAGGGGCAGCCGTGGGGGGGGGGAGAGAGAGGCGCGAGACGGCTGGGTCCGGTGGGGGAGGAGGGGGGGGGGGGCCAGACAAGCAGCGGCCGAGCGAGCGGGACGGACGGACGCACACTGAGGGAGGGAGGGGGGGGAGCCCGCGGCGGGAGGCGGGGCCCGCAGGTGACGTCAGACGCAGGGCGCGCGGCGCGAGCCAAGACCCGAGCCGGATCCGGGCGGCTCTGGCAGTGGCTGCGGCGCTGCTGTGCTTCGACTGCTGGTTTGGGACCCAGGACCTCGTTCTTCTTAACTCATCTCGTGCTGGTCCTGGGTTAATGAACAGCCCAGAGGCGAGCCCAGATGATGGCACGCTTGCTTCCCACTGTTAGTCAACGTATGGAAAGCTTCCTCCCGTTAATGAGAGCTGACGGCGGAAATCCGCTGGAACAGTACCTGAAAGTGACTTGGCTGCAGCTACCAATGAAAAGGCGTGAACTAAACAAATGCATAAACAAACAAGTATGAAAAGGTTTTAACAATAATTCACAATCATACGTGATGCTGGTCCCAAATTGTACATCCTTAATCTCTAACTGGATGACACTTCTTTCACGGATCACTGGATTCGATTTTGTAGTAACATAAATGTTACTTAAGGATTTTAAGTCATTACGAATTTAATTGTTTATATCCCAGTTATTATCTCCTGTTCTTTGTAAGACTCTCGTCAGTCATTTCAACTGTTGTCTGTAAACCGAAGTGCTTAGTGATTTTATCTCTAGAACCTGGTATATAAAAAATGATAGATAAATAAATAAATGTGAAACTGGCCCGATGTCACTCCTGCTGCTACATAGGATGTAACTACATAAGACCATGCCATACTGGGTCAGACCAAGGGTCCATCAAGCCCAGCATCCTGTTTCCAACAGAGGCCAATCCAGGCCATAAGAACCTGGCAAGTACCCAAACACTAAGAAGATCCCATGCTACTGATGCCAGTAATGGCAGTGGCTATTTTCTAAGTCAACTTAATTAATAGCAGGTAATGGACCTCTCCTCTAGGGCAGGGGTGGGCAATTATGGTGCTGGAGGGTCACGTTTTCAAGATATCCCCAGGGCCGGTGCAAGGGGATTAGGTGCCCTAGGAACCTTCTGCCACCCTCCCCCCCCCAGTCTTAGCCCCGACACCTACCTCTAGCGAGCGGCAGGGACCCCACATAGCTCACGCTCCCTAATAGTCGGCGCCTTAGACCCAGGCGTAGCTTGCCTAGTGCTTCCACCGGCCCTGGATATCCCTAATCAATATACATGAAATTGATTTGCATACAATTAAGGCAAGGTACATTCAAATCTCTGGCATGCATATTCATTAGGGATATCCTGAAAATCTGACTGGTTTGCGGCCCTCGAAGACTGGAATTGCCCACCCCAGAACTAGGGGAAGTGGGTTGCAGACTGTTGTGTGACTCCTCCAAACTACTAATGGGCTAGCCCTACAGTTACTTCATGGAAACCGTAATTGCAGTAATCTCATCTGCTCAGAGGCATTTGGTCTAGTTTCTCAATAAAGGCACTGGGAAGATCATGGAAACCACTGCCAATATAATTACTATGATAATACATGGAGATTGCTATTAGGGGTTTACACACACACACAAAAATAAACATTTATTTAGTTATTTTAATTTTCTTATTTTTATTTTGCAGGGTTATTTTGTTTTATTTGAAATGAAATAAACATCAAAAGGAACAGGGGGGGGGGGGAAAGATTCAGTGCTGCCAAAATTTAAAATTGGAACACTTGGTGTCCCCCCTCCCCCCCCCAACCCAAATGCCTCTTACCCCTTCTGTGGGGTCTCTGAAATGCAGATGGGCAGGCGCAGTCCCCGGCCGCTCCTATCCCTCCAAGTCCTGATTTGCAAATGGTGGCACCACCTCCCTTGGCTGTACAACAAAATGGTCCTGAGGCTAGGACCCGGCAGGGCAGGTGCGACTGGGGATCACTCCACCTCCATTTGGACTTCGGAGGCCCTGTTGAAGGCTTAGCAATGTCTGGGATGGGAGCATAAGGGAAAGCCTGGGGCGGGATGCCTGTTCAATTTTGAAATTTCAGTGGCAATGCGTGCTTTTGGCAGCAGCAGTAGGAGACCAGGGCAGATGCCTGCTGTTTATTTATTTATTTATTTAATTTCTTTTCCTATACCGATGCTCAAGACCAGGTCTTATCGTACCGGTTTACAATGTAACTGAGGGGAAACCAATTAACATCAAGGTAGAAAGTAAAGTTACATTAAACAGGGAGCGTAAAACCTGGGCAATGGAAGACAGTACAGAATTTAAACTAAGAAACAATTAGAGAGAGATAAATATATAAATCAACAAAAACTATAAGATACGTAAACATAGATTTATCCTAGGCAGTTATCATGTTTCTGAAACAAAACAAGAATACAGTGAATTTTGCTGAGCTTTTGTTTCGTTTTATTTGGAAATGACAAATAATGAAACGGGCTGTTTTGTTGCATTTGTTCATGAGGTTTCAAAACAAAGGCGCACCCCTAATTACTATTGCTGAGAACTGAATTGGTTTTGCCAACAGATGAACTCTTTATTCTAAAATGGAGGTTTTGTTTTGGCTGCTGTTTCCTGTGAGTCTGTGGTTTCATTTCTGCAGTATCTTTGTCTGTTTGTCTTTCCTTGTGTGAGATGGAATACTTTTTGGCAAACTGGAGCCTCCACTACTGGTGCCGGATGAAACTCGTTTCAGGGTTTGGGCTCGGAGAGGTGCGAGTGCCTGGAGACTGTTTTCCAGGCTTCCTCAAAGGTTTTTATTCCAAAGGGAGGCAACATTTATAACCACAGAGAGGGGAATTTAGGGATTTTTTTTTCTTTCCTCTTCCCTGTCCAGCAAGTTCATTTACCTTGGGCCTAGTCCATTGCACCGCTTGACCATTGCTTAAGAATCCCCTGGCCAGTGAAAAGTTTGGACTCCCAGCCACTGTGGTTATATTTTATGTTGGGGAATATTTAAGTGTTTTATTATTGGAGAATAAAGTGACTGGATTAACTGAAACAATTTTAGTGATTGCGTGCGGCCTGCTACAGATCCAAACTGAGATAACCATTATGTGCTGTACAGGAGTTCCCAGTAAAAATTCCAGATAATCTCCAATGGCATTCAAGTCACTAGAGGGTGCATGCATTCCTGTTCTCAGGTCTTAATTTAATTATATCAACCTTAATTATAAATTACTTATTTATTCACTTTTTATATACCGACATTCGTAAAAGCTTCATATTGGTTTACATCATAAGACATTAAAACCAAAGAATAAAAAGAAAAACATAATACAAAAGTAAAACACCTCTAAAATAACAGGTAATATATTTAAAATACCTTTCAATTATACAATTAATACATTTTTTTTAACAAAACTCTAACTGCCCATAAAACTAATATTTAAAAGATAAGCAAATGCGGTGAGCTAAAATTATATAATTAGGAGGTCAACTTCAATGCAAAAATGCCTGTTCAAAGAGCCATGTCTTGAGGTTTGGTTTTTTTTAAGTGTGTGGATGTGATTCGAGTCTTATGTCAACTGGTAGTGAGTTCCATATTTTTGGACCTGCCAGTAACAGTGCTGGACCATCAACTACAAAACAAAGTGAAATTTATTTTTAGGTTGGCAACATTCACCTGGGAAGCAGGAGGCAGCCTAGAAATAAGGGCTGTGCTAATTGCAACAGGATCTGCAGCAAGCACTTGTGCCGATAGCTTGATGCATTCATTCTCCAGCTCCAAATGCAGTTGTTTTGACTATGACCATGTAGCAGGTTGGGCATGTGGTACCAACGGTTTCATGCCCACAGATACTCAAGGAAGAAAAAAGCTATCAGAAAAGCAGAAGCAGCAGGCAGTAACTGTCAGAGGACTGCTCCCTTACCAGAGGCAGTGCCTGGAGACTCAGGCTCACTCATCCTAACGCACTGCTTCAGCCCAGGGTAAAGCCTGTGGACTGATCCGCGTTATTTAGTCTTCGATAATACAAGGACTAGGGGGCACTGCATTAAGTTAGCAAGCAGCACATTTAAAACAAATCGGAGAGAATTATTTTTCACTCAATGCACAATTAAGTTCTGGAATGCATTGGAATCACTGCCAGTTCATGTATCCCTGTGTGGAAACACCACTGCCCTTGGGCTAGACATGTAAAAGACTGAGGCCCTCAAAGTCTTTGTTTACTTCTGTCAGGTAATTATTTATCTTCCCCCACCCCTCAGCCCCTTCAGAGTTCAGGAATGCCTGGGCTGGGTAGAAAGCTATTTACATAATTGCTCTCCTCCAGACTGAGAGATTAAGGCTTGTATAAAGCAGTTACCATAACTACAGAGAAAGAGTGAGACAGGCCAGGGAGAAAGTGAAGAGATAGGAGATAGATATGTATTAACTGTTTATTAATTTATTAATTGTTTAATTAATTTAATTGTTATCTTGTTACAATGTAAAATAGGGCAGTTCTCGCCCTATTCAACCTGTTATCTGGAAACCGATGTGATATCTTGATCGAACGTCGGTATACTAAATAAATAAATAAATAAATAAATAAATAAAATAGAAAGCAATGCCAGAAATGAAAACAGTTTGTAGCCATTGTCATGAAGATCCACATAGGATCCGGGCAGGATGGGAGGCTGGCTACAGTGCCCACCCATGTTAACCTTGAACCGCCCCCCCTCAAAATTCAGTCCTGGCTACGCCCTTGCTTGGACAGACATAAGAGAGAAACCAGTCACTAACCAATTCTAAATATCTGGAATACAAGATAGTTTTCTTTCCCATTTAAATCAAATTGACCACACTTAATCCAAACAGCAGTGATGTTAAAGGGCTGCCAAGCACACTTTGCTCAGTTCAGTTTTGCCCTTAACTTACATTTGAAAATGCAGCTGGAATTCACTGCATTAAGAATCTGTTTAAAAAAAGAGGGCAATACATTCCACTAATATATGTAACTTCACGTGATAATATTTATTATATAACTATGTTACTGTAACTTGATGGCACCTGTTTAATTGATATAATTTAATACATTTAGCAACATTAATTTATGTGCCTTATTGTAAACCGTTGTGACGGTATCTATCTTAACGACAGTATAGAAAAGATTTTAAATTAATTTCATTTACAGATCCGTGTCTTTGGCTTTAACTATAACCGTTGCCACTCTAGTGCTGGACAGAGAGCAGGGACAGATTTTCTCCAGATGTGAATTGCTGGTCAATCCCTCACTTATTACAGTAACCCCCTGCTGCTATTTTCAGAGCCAAAATGCCCTGAGAGGGTCCCGGAAAGACAGCTAGAGTTCCCTGCCACGTAACTTTACTACTGCTATGCATGGCGTGTCTAAGTAATAAAATACAACAAAAGGAGGCTGGTCAGCGGGGCTTTATGGGTTGATGGTAACAGAGTAAAAGAGAAGCTATTTAACTAGAGGGGTTAGGAAGTCCTATCCCTTACCTGGGCGAACTGGGGAAACTGGTAATTGCGTCGGCACGCCTCTAATAAAACCCCCCTTACACGGTAGAGGCGGCATTTTCGCGCAGATGCGCATCCATATAAAATTGTGCGCACATGTATGTGCGTTTAGTCTTATCTTATACAGTAGCATGCCCGTATGTTATAAAGTAGCCGTGTCCCTGGGCGCAAGCCGGCATGCACGCGTACATGTGCGCCGGCAGAGCTGTTTAAAAGTTGCTGTCCCTGTGAATCAGGTACTTGGTGAGATAATCAAGATAATCAGTTACCTTTTTTAAGTTGGCCCTCTGTCCAATTGCAGGGGGTTTTTTCCCAGGAGGTTCCCCTCGGGACACCCTGAGAGCTCCTGCTTAAATTTGGAAGAGAGATTTTTGCCAAATTCCTTTTTGGATTTTCATTCTGGGGAAAACCTTTTCAAGAGGCCAGGGGCAAAAGACCTGTGAGCCATCCCTAGGGGAAGCAAGCACCAGTGACAGCACTACCCAGCGTGGGATTTTGGATGGCTGAACTTATCCTGTTTTTTGAGATTGGGACTGCTCTTTAAACCTTGAACCCTTTTGCAGATGGCAACACCCCCCCCCCCCCCCCCCCCCCCCCCCGGATCCAAAGGACAAGGGCTGGACAAACAGGCAGGACAAGGTACCGGGTGTCCAATTTATCCAAACTGATGATATTTTAGATGTCCAGTTTACATCTGGCAAGCACCAGTGACAGATTAACATCAGCCACAGCCAGAATTTTATTCCCATTTTGTTTGTGGGGAGGTTTTTTTATCCACCCCTCCTCACTGGGAAACAGGGCTGGGACAGCCAGTTTCCTGTCTACCACAGACGTTTCTTCCAGAAAAGTCACAGACCACAGAACTTTCTGAATGAAAGACCAAGATCATGGGGACCCTCCACAGGATCTCAGCCCAAAGGGACCAGGACACAGGCTGGGTGACCGAGAGTTAACAACTGGGTCTAAGGGGAATCCCCTCATGTAGGTTCTCCCTGCCCCCCTGGGGCAGTTTATGCACACAGAACAGCACTGTAAACTTAGCCCCGGAACCCTGACAAGACGCATACCCAAAGGATGATTAACAGTTGTAAACCGGACATCTGAAATATCAACAGTTTGGATAAATTGGACACCCGGTACCTTGTCCTGCCTGTTTGTCCCAGGAACAGCATAAAAGTTACTAACGGGCCGATACAGTAAAAGCCCGCTCTCTCGGTGCGCACACAGGCCGCTCTCCTGTGCGCGCGATACAGTAAATAAATTTATTTAAATTAGGCCTGGCGGTAAAAAGAGGCGCTAGGGACACTAGCGCGTCCCTAGCGCCTCTTTTCAGACAGGAGCGGCGGCTGTCAGCGGGTTTGACAGCCGACGCTCAATTTTGCCGGCGTCGGTTCTCGAACCCGCTGACAGCCACAGGTTCGGAAACCGGCAAAATTGAACGTCCGGTTTTTGAGGCGCAGGTCTATTTCAAATTTTTTTTTTACTTTTTTAAACTTTCGGGACCTCCGACTTAATATCGCCATGAAGAAATTAGCCCAGAGAAATTAGCGCCTACCTTTGGGTAGGCGCTAATTTCTGAAAGTATGTGCGCTCCGTCGGAGCACACTGTACTGTATCGGCCTGTAAGGAAGTTGCTAGAAACGCACCACCACCTGGGCCACAAGCTTAAGCTTTCCCCCACAAAAAAGGACCCAACCCCTGGGTCATGAGAGAAGGGAAAAGCGCTAGAAGGGCAGCCCCAGAGAAAAAAAATTAGTTTGTGTGCCCTTGGGAAGTAGAGCTCCCCACTACAGGGTTTACACCTACAGTGCCGAAAAGCAGAATATAAAACTCAGATTTAAATAAATGCCTCTGTCTTAAGATTCAGCATACACAGGCTTAATAAGGGCAGCCCCGTGAAAAAGGTGAAGCTACCACGGGGAAACTGCACGCTTCAGGCACGGGGCTATGGTGCGGAGGCTCTTGTTTGCAGACGCTGGATGCATTAGTGAGGCAGCGGATCGGCCATCCCCTGAGACATTTCTACGGCTCCCAACAGCTCAGGCACAGTAACCACCAAAGCACTTTGCACAAGTACAAAGATGACATCCGATCGGTGGAAGAGGCCCCTTCTACCACCGCAGACCTCGCCGCCAGGAGCCTGCCAGCCTGCCTACAGCGCCACGGGGCCGCAAGGGGCGGGGCGGCTGCAGGCCACGCCTGCGTCACGCGAGGAGAAACGGGTCACTGCCGGAAGGGGAGCACGTGCGCACCACGTGGCCGACCTGCCCAAGCTCTTCCGCCTCCTCCGCGGCCCCCATCCTGCAGGGCCCGAACCGGGGGCGGGGTCCGACGGAGCCCTAACTGAGCTCCCCGTTTCTCGCTCCCGAAGCAGACCCCCCCCTCCCCCACCACCTCCGGCTCTCGGGGAAGGAGGAGGAGGGGCCGCCGCGTCAGGGCTCCGCGTGACGTCAGCTTCCTGCCATGGTGTTTATAAACAATCGGCGGGCGGGCGGAGGGGAAAGCCCGGCGCCGGAGCGGCTCCCGGAGTCTGCGCGGTCCTCGGATCCTGGTTCGCCGGGGTGGGCGCTCGGTTTACCGAGGGTTTTATTCTCATTCTCTGCCTGCGGCATGATAGGAAAATAGCTTAGGAAGTCAGGCCGTTTCGCCTTCTCCCAGGAGGTGGAGCTGCTTTTAACGCTCTTTTGTGTTTTCTTTTGGGAGAAATATTTAGCATTTTTCCAGAATTTACACCCAAAAGTTCCCTTTCTGCCATGCCTCCAATTTCCGTTTTAAGGTGCAGCGACGTTAAGAAAGATTCGGGTCTTTGGATCTGAAATCTATATTTCGAGATCCAGTTGCAATGTGGCTGTACCTGGAGAACTGTTTGCAGAGTGGCATTCCCAAGGGAACGTGGAAGTGAAAATATTGTTCCTAAATACCGCTGAAAAGGCATGAGCTAAATACACAATCCAATACAAAAACAACAGACCACCCTCCCACAGAGGAATTAATGCAACAGAACAACCAGTTCAAGACTTATTATTCAATAAGGATTTATCCTTAAATGTCTCATTTGGCAAAAAAAAAGCTGACTAATTCCCAAAACTTCCTTTTCATAACTTTTAAACGGCTTTAACCCATATAAGTTTGCAATCTTGGGAAACCTACAGCCATTATTTTTTTTTTTTAAAGATTAGCACAATGTTCAATTTTACACCTCAAAGCAAGATTATCTTTAACCAACATATTGTAAACCTTTAACTTCTGTATTAGAAAGCATCTGTGAAACTGCTTCAGTTTCCACCATCATGAGCTGTCTTCAATACTACAACAGCTTCCAGCCACCACCTACAAATTCTTCACAGCCGTTTATTGGGAACCTTCTCCACAAGCTCCCTTGCCATGCCAGAGGATCAAGTTTGCATAAGCATCCTTATGGGAAAGGCTCTATGCATTTTTTATTGCCCTAGAAGTTCTTTGCAGAGGGGGGTCACTATAAGGCAGATTGAACCACTAAGGCAGTAGTCTTAGGGCCCTCCAGATGTGTAAGCAGCTGCAGCCTGGAACTCATACGTTGGGTGCCTCCTCTACTGCCAGTGGTAAATGAACACCGAGGCCAATGTAATAAGACCCACGGTGAAATCGTATTTTTATTAGCACGCGCAGCCAAAGCTGGCGCCTCCGCGGGATGTAATAAAGGACGTGTATGCAAATGAGATGTGCACCAAAAATCCACGCAGAAGTAAAACACGCGTGAAAACATGCCCAAGTCAAGGCCCTATGTAATAGGCCACGCTGAAACCCACATTAATGTGGTGACCCATTAATGATTCTCAAGGCGAAAGCCTTCCCTTTTTATAAAACAGTGAATTAGTGGTCCGGGAGTGGAACTGAAGGTGGGTAGAGCAATGGCTAACATGCTCATGTTTCGTCTCGGACCACATGACAGCTGCACCGGCAGATGCCGGCGGGCACTGGAATACAACAGAGAATTCTACAGCCGACCCACAAAAATGTTCCAAACATCTGGAAAAAGTGAAGGTAATCCGCGATTACCCTAGAGTAAACTGTTCTCCGGACGCGCTTTAACTTAACTCCTGCCTTGACCCAGGTGCTAAAAAGCCCGCACTAATGCGCGGCTCCCTGCATATCCCGTGAATAGTTAATCGCCTCATTTGCATTCTATTTGCATGCACTGGCACAAAACCAGCCATGTGCACATTTTTCACGCACTGACCATGTTATTACATACTCGCATAAGGCCAGAGCGGGAAAAACCTGCACAAGTATGTGCAACAACCCACGGCGGCTTTAGCACTGCTTATTATATTGGCTTCTTTGTTAGGGGTCTGCAAGACATTTTTTTGGTTCATATTTTCATTTTGTGGTTTGTTTGTTTTTTTGTATGTTTTTTTAAATTAATAGCAAACACATTTTAAAACATGAAGGGGAAAAAAAAGTATGATGCCGTTGGAGAAAAAAATACCCTCCAGGCTTCCCTTCTGATCTCCACTCTAACCCACTTACTATAATCTTCTTTATGGAGCAGGAGCAAACCCTGGTCACCCCTGCCCTACCGGTAGAACGTCTGGAAATGGCACCAGCAGGATTGAGGCTGGCACCATTGTTAATTTCTTCCACGGCCTGTGTCTGGGTCTGAGCAGGCACCATTTTGTGCAGAATAAAATCAGTGGCGCCAGCCTCGCTCTGCCGGCACCATTTCCTTTCATTTCACCCCTTCACTTTGCCTCCCCCATGATGCTATAAGCAAAAAATAGCATGCTAATTGCTTCCCCCATTGGTTTCAGGATGTTTTGCAGATAAATTACATCAAGGCTGGGGGTCATTGCCAGAGGATGTGGTTACGGCAGTTAGTGTAGCTGGGTTTAAAAAAGGGTTGGATAAGTTCCTAGAGGAGAAGTCCATAAACTGCTATTAATCAATAGGGAATAGTAGCTTGGGATTTATTTAATGTTTGGGTACTTGCCAGGTACTTGCGACTTGGATTGGCCGCTGTTGGACACCGGATGCTGGGCTTGATGGACCCTTGGTCTGACCCAGTATGGCATTTCTTATGTTCCTATATCCGGTCAAAGCCGGGTGCAGCAGTACCAGATGCCAGTTACAAATATCGCTACACAAACTCCAGTGATTCTCCCTTGAACAGAAAAGAGAGAATAGCGCTGGAATGAGGACTGAGGATCCCCTGTGGGAAAGGTACGTGCTTTGCCCGTCTTCTTTTCATCTTCCAGTCAGGTAAGGCAAGAAAACCCACAAAGGAGGAACAGATGTCACACAGACAAGATTATTAGCAGAGGTGTCTTTTTGAAGAAATCAGAGTCTGTGGCTGGAAGATGTAACTTACAAACTTTATTTCAGAGCTTAGGATAAAACAAAAAAAGGACATACAAGAGCCTTTTACTGGAGGGAGCTAAAGGGAATGAACAGCACAAAGTTAAGGAGAATATTTAGGTTACAGGTTACCTGCACAAAAGTGATTAACATGTCCCAGGTTGCTAGGCAACTCTCCTTACCTTGCAGGGCTCATAAGCTGCAAAGGTAAAGGTTAACCATTTACTGTCTGAGTGGATCTAATCTTCTACTGTTGTTTTTTTTCAACATACGTCTACATTTCAGCCATTTTGTAATCCTCCTTTTTAGAATTTCATTGTCCCCGCGTAGCCATTTATCTTGATTTTACTGAACCGGAAAGGATGACTGGGCGCAACACTTATCTGTAAAATACAAAGGGGGTTCTTTTTTTATTGATCCAGCAGTTTCCTAATGCTCTTTTGTTCTTCCAGCTCAGTCAGAACCAGGGTTGGGATATGACACCATGAGCCTCATTGGCAACACTCTGGAGATTCTCCCCAGCATACCTAGCCTGGTTATAGCAGTGATGGTCCTGGGCTGGGGGCCTTGCACCCCAGCTCCCTTCAGGACCCAGTGCCCAGAGGCCTTGACTTCAGCCACTAGGTGTCATCCTAGCCCCAGCCGGCCTGGGGAGCCAACCAGGGACCAGCCCTGCCGCTGAACTGCTGGGCCAACCCGAGGGGGAGGAGGGGGGCTCATCTTTCAGCCAGGTGACTACAGCTGCCTGACTGAACCGTGCAATTTAGAGTGCAGTGGATTGAGAGCTAATTTACGCTGACAGCTCGCTGCTCTGCGGGCATCCATTTTGAGCTTTGGCAGCAGAGCAATTAATAGCCTTAGCATGCCTGCGTTTCCTACAGGGGAGAGGGCTTGTTGACATTTGCGGCAGTGATAGTGCTAGTACAGAGTGGCTCCTCCCATTAATCAGCAGGGAACCGGATTCAATGCAAATTAATTTACAGTCCGCTCGCTTCTTAAACATATTGTCCAGCCAGGGATCCTTGTCAGGAGCCTCTCTGCTTTGGAGGATGACAGTTTCCCCTTAAGGAAGCACCTGATCCTGAGAACTAAAACAAGCAACTGAAGGAAGGAGCTCAGTCGCCACCTTTGTGTACGCGATAGAAGAGACAGGGAAAGATCAGGAACAATTTTCAAAGAGTTTAGGAGCCTTGGGAGAGCTAGACACACAAACTGGCCCCTTTGGAAATTGAATAAGAACGAGGCTATTTAGATCCCTCAAATCATGGGCGACCGTGGGGGATGGATTTAGTTTGGGGAAGAAAATGTAGGTGCTTAGCACTGATAGATAGCACTAGGCAAGAAACCTAGGTGCCTGAATCTAGGCCAGTGCTTCTCCACCCAGTCCTAACCAGTCAGGACATCCACAATGAATATACCATGAGATGGATCTGCGTGCACTCTTTCCACTATATGCAAATCTGATGCGTATTCATTGTGCATATCCTGACTGATTAGGTGTGTCCCGAGGACTGGGTGGAGAAGCACTGATTGAGGCAGATGAATTGCAGGCCTACATTTTAGGTGCCTAAACGTAGACAGATTTTCAGTTGAAAACTTAGGCCCCTAAATCTGGTTGAAAATCTGTCTTAGTTCATGAATCAAATGTAGGCACTGAGTGTATTATTATTATTTTTTTTTTATTGAGCCCCCCATAAAATATGATGGCAAATAAGGATCACAAGCGTCTCATCTATTCCACCCAGTCTGGTGCAAGGGCCCTAGACTCCAGGCCATCTCTAGCTTCCCCTCACTGCTTCGTCAGTTCTAAGGAAGCCTGGATCCACGCACATGGGTGGGGGGGGAGAGTGTTAGTGTGGATGGTAGTGAGGAGGAACTGAAGGGTCATGGGGGTGAAAGGAAGGGCATTGAAGGGGGTGTGGTGTGTGAAGGAGAGGGGGGGGGGGTGGGATGTCAGGGAGGAAGGATTGTGGGAAGGGGTATGAAGTAAGGAGCTGGAACAGAAGGAATGCAGAATGTGCATGAGAGTGAGGGGTTCAGGACCGGTTCTTCTATTAGGCGAGCTAGGCAGTCACCTAGGGTGGCAGAATTTTTCGGGGTGGCAAAAACCTCCAGGTTCCACCTTCCAACGTTTTAAAGACATGACACCACAGGAGAGAAGGTAATGGATGCTGGGTAGATGGGGGGGATGGATGCCGGGAGATGAGTGGGTGGGGAGTTGTGGAGAGATGGTCAGGTGGAGAAAGAGAGATTGGATTCTGGTCAAGTAGGGGGGTGGAAAGGGAGAATGCTGAGCATTGCACAGTGGGGGTCAAAGAGATTGGGGTGATGCTGCTAGGCTGAGCAGAGAAAGGGGAGGATGCTGAGGGAGAGGACGCGAGGAGAGATGATAGACGAGAAGATGGAGAGATGGGGTGCTGAGCACTATGGACCGGGGGGGGGGGGGTGTAAAGGGAGGGAAAGGCAGGACTTGGCAGAGGGTGAGCGGAGGATGCTGTGCTAGAGTTGCTGCCAGTATGTAATGTATATGTGTAAGGGGGAGGGCCCGAGATTGAAGATTCGCTCAGGGTCCTTCAGGGGATGAGAGGTGGTGTGGAGGGTCTGTCTGACGGTGAAAAAGTGAGGCGAGTGAGCAAAGGCAGCATCATGAGGAAGGCTGCAAAAGTGGATCCGTCCTCCCTCTCTTGATCCAGTATCTCCCCCCCCCCACACACACACACACCCTAGGAACTTCCTTTCCTCCTCTCATCCCACTTCACTCTCCCAATTCCTCTTCCATCCCCTGTCCCCTTCCCATTGAGATCCCTTCTCCATCTCCTTCCGAGATTCCCTCCCCTAGAATGAGTGAGAGGTGCAGGGGGTCAAGATTAGGTGTATGGGGGGAGAGATTGGAGGAGATGTGGAGGGCAGGGAGCGAGAGAGAAGATCATCAGAGGGGATGCAGGAAAAGTGAGCGAGGAGGAGGGAGTGAGGGAATCAGATGTGCCACGGAGTGTGAGTGAGGGAATAGGGAGGGGGTGAGAGCGCGACTGTGAATGAGAAGATCAGGGGTGTGTGAGCTGTGAGTTAGGGGATTGAAGGGAGAGTGAAGTGAGGGTAAGAGAAGGAGTGGTGAGAGGGGATCGTCCCTTCCTCTTCTGAGCCCTCTTACCTCCTCCCCCTCTTCTCCCCGCTTTTCAGCCTCTACCCCCTCCTGCCTGAGATCCCTTCTTCATTTTCCCCTCTCCCTCTCCAGATCCTTCCCCTCCTTCCTCCCTAACACCAATCACTAGGATCCCTTTTTCTCTAATAAAGAACCAAATAAAGTGTCAGAAAACCTCTTTATTTTTTATAAAGTAAAACACATTTTTCCATTTTTAGTGTGCATAATTATGCAAACTTGCCTCATAATTCCTGCTGGATTTTGAGAAATCTGCCAGAGTTTGCCGACTCTTGCTGCAGAATCACGAGAGATCGGCTGCAGGAAAACCGGGTGGGGGCTCTGATCGCGCTTCGCCACATTCACCCCAGCATCCCCCCGGCCCTGGACACCGCCTTGGTCCCTCTGTTTCACCACCTCTGGGTCTCTCTCTCTCGTTCTGCAGATCTTAGTGCCGCGGGCAAAAGGGCAAACTTTCCCTTCTTACCCCTCCCCAGAGAGAGTCAGGCGTAGGCATTTTAGTGGCCGGGGCAAGGAAGAGTTTTTGCGCCTCCCTGCCCCCACCCTGATCCACACTCCTGGCTCCTCCTCCATTCTTTTCACTCTGACCTCCTGACCTTACTCCTTTGCTTCTCCATCCCCTACCCCCAATCTGGATGGTAGGAGAGGAGAGCAGCTGTCTTGCTGGCTTTGCAGCTGCTGACAGCCCTCCCTTGGCATTTTTTTTGCCTGGAGGGGGTTTCGTGCACCTCTCACCCACCCTAGTGACAGCCTGCCTACCCTATCACAAAGATTAAACGAGCATTCTTCTCCTCGGAAATCCAAACTGGTTTATGTGATGTACGCGCAATTGGAAAGGCTCAATAACACAGCATTTGCAGCAGAGCAGGCCATGTCCCCGAACGAACCGTATTAGAAAGGATTTTTAGCTTTCCATGCCAGTATATTTTCTGCCAGGTCCCCATAAAATTCTCAGATTGGATGGAGCAAAAAATAAAATTAATTGATTGGAACACAGAGCTATTCAAGCGCGTATGAGTGGTAGAGAAAAAGAATGTGTTTACCTGCATTGATTTTGAGCTCTAAAGATTTTCTCCAGCAGATAAATTTCGTTTCATGCTTAAGATTGCTGGTGTCAGATTCCAGTCTGCGATGTGATCCATTAAAGCTGTTAAAAATAAATTGCAACTAGTGCTCAGCGACATTTCCAATTGGGAAAAAAAGAAAAGACTTAAAAAGAAGATAAAAGTAATACATTTTGTTTTTATAGGGTTGGGGTTTTTTATTAGTTGGTTTGTGTGTGTGTTTGCTTATTATTGCATTTGCTTTGGCCTGCCAGTTTTATGCTGTGTGTTTTGGGTGCTTTTTATTTTAAAAAATTAGGACAGCAGTTACTAAGCCTTATAAATAAATATCACCTCTAGTCTGATTTCATTCCCTCGGATGCTAGGAGTCCTTGGGTGCTGTGAACTGAAGGAGCAGGAAGCTACCCGGACTCTCCCCTCCCCCTCCATACCATTTCTCTCACCTACACATTCAAATGAAATTCGTTGGCGAAAGGCTCCAGAGCAAGCCTTAACATATTTTAAATAGTGATAATGGGTGACCTTGAAGCATCTCTGCAGATAAGCGCAAAAGCTTTCAGCCATTAGCACAAGTCACAGGCAAGTGGTACTGCATCTATCAGGTGGAGGACCATGCTAGAAAATTGTGTTTGTGAAATCTAAACATGATTCACGATGCAGGCTTCTGTGGAGAAAGAGAAACCGCTTGCCTGCAGCTCCTTCGGGTCGTTCTTTACTTCATGAAAACCTACTTAGGAGTATTTTGCCCTCAACGCTTTTAAACTTTAAATATAGGGCTGTTCGCCTACAGAGCAAGCTGTCTTCTGCTGTAAAACCCCGCTGAGCTCTGCCCTTCTGAATCAGCTACCAGAAGGGCCCAGCAGGGGTGCAACATGCAGTGGAGTGCGCATTCCCTGGAAGGCAGCCTGATATTTCACAGCAAATAACTGTTTCATGTCAAATTACGTTGCTCTGTTTTTCTGTGGGTGTATAGCATTGAGCCCCTGTGAGTAGCACGACAACGGAGCTGAGGGTTGTTTTTTGTTTTTAATCAGCTCGGTTGGCGTGCCCTTTACCAAGAGATAAACGGTGGGAAAACAGTAAATGCAGGGGAAACCAAATTATCCATTAGAGACATTCTGCTGTTCATCACTAGGTGGTGCACGTTAGCCACAGAGATAAATCAGCAGCAACTTTAAAATGGTTGAGAGTTTCACAGATTCTCTACATTGGAAACTAAAACTAATATTCTAGAGCGAAACAAACACAAGGAGAGAGGAGAAAGTCTCTCTCGGCAAGCGTAGCTCTTGTGTTACTGGGCAGATTGGGCGGACAGAGTCGTCCATTTTTGCCAACAACTACTATGTCCCCGTGTCCACGTATCCAAAAAGTGGGTTTTGGATATGCGGCCGAGATGGTGTGTTTGGACTCCGTGGCAATGGTCAGAGCCAGGGGCAGCCTCCACTTTTCACTCTGGCAGCAATGGGCAAAAGGAAATCATTTTATAAAGGTTCCAGGCTGGCGACATTTTGAACTTTACATTTCTTCCCATATGTTTATTGGATAAAGACCATTGACCATTTTAGTAGCTGCCCTCCGGACCAGCTCTATTTGCTTTATGTCTCTTTGAAGACAAAGTCTCCAGAATTGTACAAACAAGCTCTCATCAGAGACTGATGCAGGCTGATCCTCTCCCCATGCACCCGTGCATCCTTCCAGGTTTTTGCCATTGTCTTATCTACGTTTGGGCCATCATAAGCGCATCAGATGTGATCGCCCTCCGATCCTGATTTTCTTTTGTGCACAGAAGTATTTCACCCTTAGGCTGTGCTGCTGTCTGGGGCTTTTTTTTTTTTTTTGCAGCCCAAATTCATGACCCTGGATATTTTAGCATTAAATCTTGGCTGCCAGACTGTAGACTATTCCCTATTCCTCAAGCAGTGACTATGATCCCCTCCTCTCCTGGGAGCAGAAAATCTGAGCCAGGAGTCAAACCCCAGTACTGCAGCACTGCCAGTGGGTTGGCCCAGTTAAGTTTTTCTTCTTGAAGAGCTGGCAGAGGGGTGGTGAGAAAGGTCACGGTGGCAGGGATGGCGAGAAGCTGCTGTTCCAACTCTAGCGTGGGGATCGTGAATGTCTGAGAAGGATCCTGTAGATGGCAGTGTAGGACGAAAATAAAAGTCATTTTTGCATTTGTTCTATTAGAAAACAATAAAAAACCCTGCAGGCAAGCAGCGCCGAAACATTAAAGTCGCGGGGAAAACGAGGGCTAGGCGTTGAGCGCCCTCTTTCCTAACATGCGTCCCGCCGCCTCTCCTGGGCGCGCGATAGAATATTTAAATGAGGGGTCGCGCTAACAGGAGGTGCCAGGGGACAAACTGCGCGCCCCTAGCGCCTCCTTGGCAGCGAGCGCCCAGGAGAGGCGGCTGTCAGCGGGCTAGGAAAAGAGAAGCTCAGTTTTACCAGCATCCGTTTTCCTAACCTCACTGCCAGCATTTTTTTTAACCTTTTGGTTCCTCCGACTTAATGTCGCCAGGATATTAAGTGAGAGGGTGCACAGAAAGCAGTTTTAGAGATGTGAATCGGAACTGAAATCCGAACCGATTCTGGTTCCGATTCACATCTATAGAGATGTGAATCGGAACTGAAATCCGAACCGATTCTGGTTCCGATTCACATCTCTAGTTTTTTTTGCTTTTCTGTACACTTTTCCGAGCATACAAATGTGTAGATCGGGTGCACTGTTTTTTTTTTTTTTTAATTTGGGGGCAAATAGCCTCATCAACATGCATTTGCATGTGATGAGAGCTATTCATTTCAGGGGAGGGGGTCGGACGCACGTTTTGGACACGCTGAACCCCTTGTGGTGTAAGAGGCTGCGGTCGCGCGTCCAAAACGCGTGTTAAAGAGCGTGCTCGGCTGAGCTCGCTTTACTGTATCGGCCTGTAAGCGTTGAGCGCATATCTCGGACCTGCTAGAGCAGGCTCGACTGGGCAGATTGGAATATAAAATCAGATAAATAAACATATCAGATTTCTTGGTTCCAGGACAATGCCCGCTGGCTCATAAGAGCCGCACAGACCAAAGCTCTGCAACCTCCAACCTTGCGGATGCCGTTTGTTCGTTACACCATTTGGGTTTCTCAAGCCGCTCCCAGAGTACTCTCTAGTCAGTCTGGGTTTCAGGATATCCACAATGAATATGCATGAGAGAGATTTGCATTCCACGGAGGCAGAGCATACAAATCTCCGTTCATGCATATTCATTGTGGATCTGCTGAAAACCAGACTGCTTGGTGGGGCGTTCTGGGACTGGCTTGATGAGAAGAGAGCATCAGAAGTGACCGGAAATGTACAGACTCTGGGATGAGCCGAATGCTCATTTAGGTTCTGAGCAATGTGAACAATTTCTCCTTCAGCCCTGCTTCAGCTTGGCCAGAGTCCCTCATGCTCCAGACAGTTTTGCTTCTGTACCTCAGTGCTCATCAAATGACAATTTGCCGGGCCAGCCCTAACCAAGAACTTGTGACAGGGCCCTTGCAATGGTAATTAAGGCGAACAACCTCGCGCTTCTGCCCGTCAGGAGCAATTCTGGCACACAGCATCCCCTGTGCTCGCTCAGCATCCAGCTCACCCTCTGCCCGGCACCCCTTCTGTCTCCCTGCCCAACATCTCTGCTCTCTTCTCCCCGCATCCTTGCCTTCGTTCCCTGCTCAGCACAGCAGCATTACCCCAAGCTTTGTCCCCTTTTGCAGGACTCGGCATCCTCTTCCTCCACTCCCTCTTGACCAGAATCATTTTTTTTCCCACCTGCCCAACACCCTCTCCCCCCCCCCCTCCCCCATCTACTCAGTTTCTTCTTTGTCTCTATTTACCCAGCGTCCATCCCCTTCTCTGTTGTGGTGCTCCTGCCTTAGAAGTGGATAGATGGCGCCCGGGACGGTTTGCCAACCCCCCCCCCCCCCCCCCCCCCCCCCCCCCCTCCCCCCCCCCCCCCCCCCCTCAAAAAAAATTGTGACTTCCTAGGCAATTGCCTATTGGACGTCACCGGCCCTGACCGCTGATGCCTTTCCAGCCCGACTTGCGGCGCGCCTAACATCCTAACGCCAGCCTCAGCTTGCTGACCCGCAGTGGCCCTTGGCTATCCCAGTTCTGCTAATGGACTTCGGGCATGATCTCTCGCTCTTCCATTTCAGTCCTGCCAGTAAGTACCGTGCTTGCCATTTTGTGGACGGCCCCACATGTTCGCTGGTTGCGGTCCTGAGCTTAGGTGCGGCACGGAAGACGAAACGCCCAGAGGCTTGGGGGAAGCACACGTGGCCTCGGGGCGATTTACGCGCTGGTCAGCTCGCGGCAGCCAGAATGATGAGGGGCATTGCGTTTACGGAGAGCGCCGGCCCTCATCTGAAAGAGTGGCTGTGGATATTTAGTCCTGGCCCGTAAGGTTAGTCGGTGCTTCTCTTCGTTCTTTGAGACTCGTATGTTCCTTCACGTGACCCGTGCTCAGAGGGACAGGTCATAGAAATAAGAAGTCGAGATTCCTCTTACGTCGGACCATCTATGTGGAGTTACGAGGGGGAACAGAATTACTTACGATTTTGCTTTGCTTTTAATGCAGGCATACAAGGATGCCCGACTTTTATTGTTGTATGTTTGTCCAATATAAACGTATATCTTGTCTGTTTTTTTTGTTTGTTGTTTTTTTTTTAACTGTGAATGTCTTATTCATAATCTGCTTTGATTAAAATACTTTGGAAATTTAGCAGACTATAAGAACGCGCCCAGGCACTTAACATAGAAACATAGAAATGACGGCAGAAGAAGACCAAATGGCCCATCCAGTCTGCCCAGCAAGCTTCACACATTTTTTCTCTCATACTTATCTGTTTCTCTTAGCTCTTGGTTCTATTTCCCTTCCACCTCCACCTATTAATGTAGAGAGCAGTGATGGAGCTGCATCCAAGTGAAATATCTAGCTTGATTAGTTAGGGGTAGTAGCCGCCACAATAAAGCAAGCTACACCCATGCTTATTTGTTTTACCCAGACTATGTTGTACAGCCCTTATTGGTTGTTTTTCTTCTCCCCTGCCAATAAGCAAGCTACACCCATCTGCTGAGGGAGGGCAGTGGTCAGGCATTGCCAGTTTATCCGGGCAAATGGTGTAGGAATCCCGCCAGCCCACCACGAATACTGCAGCAAGCTTTGAGAATGGTCCTCCATACGTCAGTATTAAAAAAAAAAATTAAAAAATGAGTATTTAACGGCATTCCAAGACTGGGATCACGGTTAAGACAGTTCACGGATCGAGGGCTGGTGTTCTACCACTGCCTCCCCGCAGCCGCACTGTTTCTTTTTTTTAAGCCTAATCGGCTCTGTTGCCTTTGGAACAGTAAATTTTGCTCCTCACTTAGAATCACGCAGGGGAAGCTGATTTCACGGTTTTCGAGTGCTGGGGACACAGAAGGTGGTGCAGCAAACGCGGACATTTGCAGGCGCGTTCGCTGTGGGCAGCGCTGATAATCAGCGGCCCGGCGGACCAATGCTCCTAATGGGCCACTGTGCCTACTCGGAGGACGCGAAGGCCACTCGCAGGGCTCAGCTAACGAGCTTGTTTCCCTTGTCGGCAGCTGACGCTGAGAGCAGCTGGGGTGGTAGCAGGCACATCAACGTTAATGCTTTTATCTTTGCTCACAGAGTCACCTGATGAAATACCCCCACCCCCCCCCTACAGCCCTCCCACCTCTGAATAGGCTGCTACAGTATTCTGTATAGTTTTAAAGTCGAACCGGATAATCGATGGCCCGTGCTGGGGGTCCCTCTCCAAATTCCCTATACAGTCTAATTCGGAATTGGCTTGGTAGATGTTGCAGGTGCCCACCGCGTTTGTTTGTTAAGTTGCTGAGAAACGGCCCCCTGTGCCAGGGAAGAAAACGCACGTTTCCCTGGCGCGCACACACGCACGTTCTGTTAAGCGCAGTGCTGGGGGTCCGGCGGGGAGGGGGATCCCTCTGGGTGCTTGGCGATGCCGCGTTAGCTAATTCAGTTCTGGGTCTTCCACCAGCTCCCTTCAGCTCCCCTTTCAGCCCGGACGCACTGGGGTTGGAAGTAATTGGAAGCCCAGAACAAGCACAGAGGATCCTGATCATTGGTGGTGGTGGCGGGAGCGGGGTTTTTAGGGTAGAGTTGGAGCCCAAACAGGGTTCGCAGCATTGCAACATGGAGGGGAAAAATAAGCAAACTAGATGTGTCCATGGGAAAAATGCTTTGTGAAGCGGGCTCTGTGGGCATGAGCTGCCCTCTGACTAGGCCCGGATTTAGATATGGGCAATGTAGGCAACCGGGCCTGAAGTTAACAGCAACTCCTTGAAGAAAATTCAGCCTGGGAGCCCTCGCACGCTCAGAGGCCTAGAGGTGCCCTGCCCCTTACAATGGTTTCCATGGTAATAAGAAATTCATGTGGGAGGAGGGGGCCCGGCCACCACAGGTCCTGTAAACTCTGAATTTTCTTCAGGGAGTTTCTGTTGCCGTAGGGCCACCAGCGCGTCGGGTTGCCACCTGGCTCTATGCCATAAGGAACGGGCTAATCCAGGCCTTGGTTTACCCCATTGCATGCAGGGACTTGTAGTTCTGAATGTTTTAGGTAAATCAGTGGGGCAAGTCCCTGCATGTTACTCATGACAGGGAGCCAGGTGGCAATTCGAGCGCCGTGACTCTGAGGTGACAGGTGGATCTGGGTGGGGAAAGGGGCCCAGGTCCCTCCATACCTCTGATGACCTCTGAATCTGCTAGCAATTGGCTGCCCCAGACTTCTGAAATGGAAGTTCCCTACCAGTCTGTTGGTTCTCAAGCTGACCCGGTCAGTTTCTCTTCACTTTTTTCCCAGCTGTCTGCTTTTCTTCATTCCATGCTCTTGATTATTTTCATCCATTTTGCCAATCCAGGTTCCTTTGAAACTGCAATTCCCAAAAAGCTTTGCTGAAGAGTAGCATCATCCCCCTGACTTCCATTGACTCTTTTACAGTTCTGTCTAGTGGTCAGCTGCCCCAAATTTAAGAAAGCATGTGCACTCCCTTACAGGCGTTTTGTCTGCGATTGTTTTCTGTTTCATTGCAGATGCAATACACCGAGCCAGTGCTTCTCAAGCTTCTTTTTTCTTGCCGGGACACACCTGACAGATGGTTCTGAACAAATGACCGTCAGGGGGCTAATTGTCAACATACAAGCTGCATCCACAAGAACACCCCCGACCCCCAGCAATAGGGCAGAGCAGAACTAGGACATTACACGTACAACTCACCATACAAAACAGATATTCTGGTTCTGGTGTCATCTCAGTAATAGCAACATAAATCTCCCTCTACTACCAGGCACAATAGCCCTACTTATGAAAAGACAGCAGTGCATCGCCAAAGCATATCCTATTGAGAAAACACAATAAATAAGACTAATACAAATGCCTACATGCTAGTAAAATACCTCACCTCAGTCACACAGACAAAGCTGACCTTCACCGAATACAGAAAGGCCACAAATTACAAATATGGAGACAAAGTGAAATGGAAACCCAAAAAAGCCACTCCGCATGCAGTGCAAACCTGGAGACATGGAAACAGAAATATAGCAGCTAGCATACTCCCAGGATCTGCAGTCAACAAACTAATCCACACCAAGTTACACCTGCATTATGGAACACACTGAAAGATTAAGAACCCAACCTATGAAATAGCAACACTACAAATATTAAACCAGGCCCTAAGCACCCATATACTTCCTATTAGGAAAACAGAACCAGCCAAGCTGCTATAGATACTAGGGATGTGAATCGTTTTTTGACGATTTAAAAAAATCGTCAGATATATTTTAAATCGTCAAAAATCGTTAGAGTCGCGATACAATAGAAATTCCCCCGATTTATCGTGAAAAATCGTAAATCGGGGGAGGGCGGGAAAACCGGCACACCAAAACAACCCTAAAACCCACCCGACCCTTTCAAACAAATCCCCCACCCTCCCGAACCCCCCCCAACATGTTTTAAATTACCTGGTGGTCCAGTGGGGGGGGTCCCGGTGCGATCTCCTGCTCTCGGGCCATCGGCGCCATTTTGGCTGCCACTAATATAAATGGCGCCGATGGCCCGATAAAAAAAAACCCCACCCGACCCTTTAAAATTACCCCCTTAGCCTCCCCCACTCTCCCGACACCCCCCAAAAACTTTTTACACATACCTGGTGGTCCGGGGGGCCGCGGGCAGCGATCTCCCGTTCCCACGCTGTCAGCTGCTCTAAAAAAAAATGGCGCTGATGACCCTTTGCCCTTACCATGTGACATACGCTAACACAGAGCAGCTACCTAAAGGCTTCATTAAATAAGCACATTTTTAAAAGATTTTAGGCTTACTTCTTTCCTCGCAGACCCTTTCCTCGCTCCTGCTGCCCAAATGGCTTTTACTTACCCAGCTCTGTGCAGGCCTTGCTGAGTTGCAGGCCTGCACTGGTGGGACTTTTTATTTATTTCACCTTGAGGAAGTCGTTCCATTAACTGTCTCGTCCCCACCTCCCGGGGCCATTGAGGAGCCGGGCGCATGGAGCAGCACATCCATCTTTCGACAGAGAGACTTGTAGTTCATCTCCGTTACAGCCTTTTAATATGATTTTACACATCAAGATGGTTCTAATTACGGGACAGAATGGTAATCGTCAACCTCCGAGCTGGAAAGCTCTGATTGATTGATGCTTTGATGCATCCATCACTCTGTCTTGCCCTCAGAAGGACTTCTGCTTTCTGGAAGATAAGTGGATTATTTCAGCTGCACAGTGAATGCCCCTTAGCATCTGGACTTGTAGATTTTGAATGCAGGGTAACTGGACATGCATAGTTTAATGTGTTTAATAGGGCTGTGCATTCGTTTTGAAACTGTTTCGTTAACATGTCGTTTCAAAACAAAACCCTTAATGAAGTTCATTGGATTTTTTTTTTTTTCATTTAAAAAATAGGCATCCGCCCTAACTTCAATCTCCTGTTACTAGTGCAAAAAAAAGCCCCACCAAAATTTAAAAAGTGAACTCCCTTCACCTATCCGCTCAGATGTCTCTTAGCCCTTTTCAAGGTCTCTGAAGTCCAAATGGGCCAGGAACAATCCCCCACTCGCTATTGTCCTGCCAGGTCCTGGTTTGGAAATGGTGCCAGTTGACCCTGAGACCAGCCACTATTTTGTTGTATGGCAGCAGCCTCAGGGCCAACCGGTACCACTTTCAAATCAGGACCTGGTGAGGCAGGAGCAACTGGGGATCGTTCCTGGCCCAGGAAATTCCCAGAGCTCACAGAAGGAATAAGAGGCATCCAAGGGGGGTGAAGGGGTTCAGTTTTTACATTTCAACAGCGCTGTTTTATTTTAGTGGAGGAAGTTAAGAACCCAGCCCATTTGTTTTGTTTTAATTTTTTTTCCTGTTCCTTTTGATGTTTATTTTATTTCAGATAAACAAACAGAAATAAACAACAAATAAAATGAAACAATCCACAAAAAACTTAAAAAAAATCTTTTTTTTTTAGTGCAATCCCCTTCAGGTGAATTTCAAAGGAGTTCCACATGTAAATGTAACATAGTAGCTTAGCAATTTTCAAAATCCATTTACCCACATTAATGCAGGTATTGACAGTTCAATGGCAATTTTCAGAAGCCGACTTACAGTAGATGCTTTGGAAAATCAGGCCCCTAATGTTCAATTATTCTGTAAAACAGTTTAAATAGTTATATCAGAGAAAATGGGTTTTTACAGCAGATGTAATAAAACACTGGCATGGCCACAACCTGTAGATGTGACCAATTTATCTTTCCAGCTAGGCCAGTTGTGCCAGATCCGGTTAACAAAAAAAATTGCTCCCATAGTTTGTTTTTGTTTTAAATATGTTGAACTAAGATAATTCATTTTCACAACCTTTTAATTCCCATAAAGAAACCAGAGATGAACCAGTGGAGCAAGGTTGCATTGTCTTGTTACCTAAAATTCATTGAAAGCCAAGTAAAGTTAGGCGAGAAACCCAAACCACCCGTAGAATTAGAAACCAATAATAATGATTTGGAGAAAAGTTCAAGTCCGCAAACTTCATCAGCTGTTCAAATTGTAGGCTTGATTCGCTTAAGAGAGACGGCGCCTCAGCGAGCGGCGTTCGCGGTCCCTCCCCTGACACGGACCTGCGGCAGGGAGGCACCAAATCTCGGTGTAACGCTGTCGTCAGTCCTCAATCGGTCAGAGAAAGCAGGTCTCAGAGGAGCTTTAAAATGGGGACATCTCAGAGAAGCCTTAAAGTGAACCGCCGGGAACAGCATGAGACCTGCTTTCTCTGACCGACTGAGGACTGTCCTCAGCATTACACCCAGATTTGGTGCCTCCCTGCCGCAGGTCCGTGTCAAGGGGGGACCGCGAACGCCGCTCACTGAGACGCTGTCTCCCTTAAAATTCATTGAACAACATAGAACCCAATTCACCATGACCCCGACTCAAAGCCCTGAGCAAGCAGTTGAAATGTGAATGAACAACTAAAGCCCAGGAACTGACTCTCAACAAATTCCCATCACCATCCACTTCCTTTTCTTCTCGCCGTCTTCCTTTTACAACCTTCCTTGATATTCCATTTTTTTGTTTTTTCTCCTCATCCTGTTCTTTCTTCTTTCTCCTTCCAAGGTTATTTTTTTTTCTTCTTCTACTCTTTCTATCCTTGGTGACTCTTTTCTGAACTCCATGCTTCTGACTTCCAAATATTCCTCTCTGCCTGACTTCGGTCCTTTCATCAGCCTCGTCTGCCAGTAAAAAAAGAAAAATATGATGGTACAAGAAACATGATGTAGAGGCTGTTGACCTTGGAAAATCAATAAGCAATAGCTTCCCATGCCAGGGCTCTGCTCTCTGATTTTGACCATGGCCGCTAAAAAGTTGTCCTAACACCCAAGAACCATTAAATCTTACAGCCGCAGTCCCATCCTGGTTCATTTTCAGACCAATGAAATGTGTAAGTCAGATGAAGGTGCATTTAATCAAAAAGCAGATGATGCATCCTGATAGGAACTGGGGACATAGTGAAATTTACAGCAGGGTTTTCTGAGTGCAAAAGCCTTTAGTACTTCAGAGACAAAGTCTCCCATGCAAACACTCAGCCTTTGTTGACCTCTTCCTCATCATTCAGTAATAACAGCAAAACAGTTTTTTCTTTCACACAAGAGGTTCCCAAATTTAGCACTCAAGAAATGACTGCAGACCTGGTTTTCAAGGCAGTCAAGCAGGCAAATTAACCTGCTTCTTCAGCCAATTGCGTGCCAGCATATCTCAGTTCTATTTATTGCTGATGTCCTGGAAACCAGGATTGTATTTGGGAACCACTGCTTCAGCATAAGTGGAAACTCTTTTTCCATATGGTTTCTTCTCAACGTCTCTTTAACGTTTGGCTGGCTGCGGGATGTTTCCGCCACTGGCCGCACTCACTAACACCGCCACTGCACGCCCTTGATGCGGCCGACAAGCTGCCATGGTGCTCCTTCCTGGGACTCCCCCCTCCGCCAGGTGTGCATGGTGCACCAATAGTTAAAGGCTCCGAAGTGGGAACCCAGCCTTGGCGCCATTTGATGACATCAGTGGGATCAGTTTATTTAAACCTGCTTCACGATGCAATGGGTGCCTCAGCAACACGTCTCCTGCCTTGCCATGCAGTGCGTGTTGCTGCTGTTCCTGCCTGTTCCGGTTCTTGCCTTGTCCCCGTCCGTGCCGTCCTGCTTTGTCCGCTGTCTTGTATCCTGTCTTGCCCCTGTCCACCCCTGTCTTGTTTGTCTCTGCCTGGTTTTGACCTCTGCCTGGACCTTGACACCGCTTGCTATCAACCTACCCAGACCCCAGCCTATTCTTGGACTCTACCTGACTGCTCTATCCACGGGAACATCGCCTAAGCCCTGCTGACCCCTGGAACTCAAGGGCTCAATCTGCAGGGAACAGGGCTGGTATAGGTGAAGCCAATCCTCATCCTAGTAGAGCGTTTCCTCCTGCTGTTGGCATGGGCCTAGTAGGTTTGCCCGCCACACCACAGCCAAGGGCTCACACTCTGTGAGAGCCTCCCCACAAGGATGATGCAGATACTGCTCAATGGTGCCCTGCATATAGATGGGTTTACCATCTATATGCAGGGCACCCATCTATATGGGTTTACCATCTATATGGGTTTACCATCTATATGCAGAGCTATGCATAACTTCCTTGATTTTTGCAACCCGAAATAAAGGGCTCCAAACTTGAGGACCTTCAGTTACCTGTAACTGCTTGTTGGCATCAGGCATTTGCTTGTTGGCATCAGGCATTTTGACTTTTAGAGTATCCAGCAGTAGACTGAGTTTTTGAATGGATACTCCTAAGATAGTAAATCTATAATTCATATCTTCCCCTCTCTGTCTTATCCCCCTTACAATTTCTTCAGGCAATAAAGACCCCTTTACGAGAGTAATTTTCGCAGGACTTTTTGCAGTAGAAAGGTTGCTTGGCCTGCAGAAATGGCCCTTTGGAAAATTGCTCGATTGGCGCGTAAAATCAGGCACGACCCTGGACGTCATTCCAGGGGGTGGAGTCTGGCGGGGTTTGGATTTACAGATACATTTTCTCAGGCGTGACTCATGGGGGGAGGGGGAGATACTTCTCAAAGCACAACTTACGCGGGCAGGTTTGCTTTGAAAATTGGTGTGTGTGACAAGCACGCGGATTTCTGCAACTGTTACAGCTCACTTGGGCTATTGACTTCAGTTTCAATATGTCCGGAGGTGGGTCGAGGGGAGAAGACCGGCAGGTTGCTCTTTGCTGCGCTTCGCCACTCGTTGTTTCTGCTTTTCTCGTTTCATCTCATTTAAACTCATTAAAAGAAATAAAGTTAAAACCTTAGGAGCCGTCTCAGAAAGCAGAGGATTCTCTGGTTTGTGCTCAGAAAAGGAGTTGGCAGTGGTTGCTGAGTCAGCATGGCGAATGCAAATCAAGGCAACAAAATGAATTATTTATTGAGGCGCACGCAAATGAAAAGAAAACGAGGATGGGGGAATTGTACGGGAACTTGAACTGTGGTGCATTCAATCTGCTCAATCAAAGTCAAAGCATGAAAGCAATTCCTAAAGCTACTTCTGGCGCAGCTCCAGCAGAATCTTACAACAGACCTTCAGCTCCAGAACTGCTAGAGATGCTCTGTGGTGTCAGGAAGCGAGCAATAATCTAATCTACACCAATTCACCAGCAAAGCAAGAGGAAATGAATGAATACATTTACTTTGATCTCCTGCCCAAAACAAACAAAAACAGTTGTCAAAAAAACCCACAAATAATGTGGGCAATTCTTGCTAAATCCACAAACGATTATCTAAAATAGCAAACCGATGCATGCAAACAATTCAGAGTTGATCTTGAACCAGATACATTTCTTCCTAGTTTGTGTTTGGGGGATGTTTTTGCTGGCAGAACCGGGGAAGATTCGGAAGACGTTTGAAAAAATCCAAAGCAGATTCGATACATTTGCATGATACGTTTTTGAAAAAACCCAAGAAACCCACCGCAAAGTTTTTGGGAACATCCATGGTGAACTTTTGAAATCTGCTTTCAGGCCCTGACCAACCTTGAAAACGTGGTTGAGTTGTTTGCCAACCTGTTTGGAAGACATTTGCACATCCCCAGTGATGAACTCATGCAAATGGAAACAAAGCAATGCATTTTGATTAGTAAAAATACCTTCCAAAGAAGCAATGGGGTCAAATGCCGCTAAGCCACCTAGGCAGATATTTTTGTAGGCTTACACATTTCAGAGAGATACTACCCGGATAGGTAGTCTTTGAAAATTGGCTAAAGCTTTGGCAGTTCCACCTATTTTGCCCCTGCTATATCTGCAGATAGGGATAGGTGAGGGAAACCGAGCATACATTTGAATATTTATTTACATAGAAACATAGAAACATAGAAATGACGGCAGAAGAAGACCAAACGGCCCATCCAGTCTGCCCAGCAAGCTTCACACATTTTTTCTCTCATACTTATCTGTTTCTTTTAGCTCTTGGTTCTATTTCCCTTCCTCCCCCACCATTAATGTAGAGAGCAGTGATGGAGCTGCATCCAAGTGAAAATATCTAGCTTGATTAGTTAGGGGGTAGTAGGGGGTAGTAACCGCCAGCAATAAGCAAGCTACACCCATGCTTATTTGTTTTAACCCAGACTATGTTATACAGCCCTTATTGGTTGTTTTTCTTCTCCCCTGCCGTTGGAAGCAGAGAGCTATGCTGGATATGCATCTAAAGTGAAGTATCAGGCACATTTGGTTGGGGTAGTAACCGCCGTAACAAGCCAGCTACTCCCCGCTTTGTGAGTGTGAATCCTTTTTTCTTCTCCCCTGCCGTTGAAGCTATGCTGGGTATGCGTGAAGTATCAGTTTTTCTTCTCCCCTGCTGTTGGAGCAGAGAGCTATGCTGGATGTGCATCGAAAGTGAAGTATCAGGCACATTTGGTTTGGGTAGTAACCGCCGTAACAAGCCAGCTACTCCGGCTTTGTGAGTGCAAATCCTTTTTTCCACATTTCCTCTTGCTGTTGAAGCTTAGAGTGATGTTGGAGTCACAGTAACCATGTGTATGTTTATTGAATAAGGGTATTGTGTCCAGGCAGTAGCCATCATTCTGGCGAGTCACCCACTCTTCATTGGCGGCCTCTTGACTTTATGGATCCACAGTGTTTATCCCATGCCCCTTTGAAGTCCTTCACAGTTCTGGTCTTCACCACTTCCTCCGGAAGGGCATTCCAGGCATCCACCACCCTCTCCGTGAAGAAATACTTCCTGACATTGGTTCTGAATCTTCCTCCCTGGAGCTTCAAATCGTGACCCCTGGTTCTGCTGATTTTTTCTTATGGTAAAGGTTTGTCGTTGCCTTTGGATCATTAAAACCTTTCAAGTATCTGAAAGTCTGTATCATATCTCCTCTGCTCCTCCTTTCCTCCAGGGTGTACATATTTAGATTCTTCAATCTCTCCTCGTACGTCATCCGATGAAGATCCTCCACCTTCCTGGTCGCCCTTCTCTGTACCGCTTCCATCTTGTCTTTGTCTTTTGTAGATACGGTCTCCAGAACTGAACACAGTACTCCAGGTGAGGCCTCACCAAGGACCTGTACAAGGGAATAATCACTTCCCTTTTCTTACTTGATATTCCTCTCTCTATGCAGCCCAGCATTCTTCTGGCTTTTGCTATCGCCTTGTCGCATTGTTTCGCAGACTTCATATCATTAGACACTATCACCCCAAGGTCCCTCTCCTGCTCCGTGCACATCAGCCTTTCCCCCCCCATCGAATACAGTTCATTCGGATTTCCACTCCCCATATGCATGACTTTGCACTTCTTGGCATTGAATCTCAGCTGCCATATCTTCGACCACTCTTCCAGTTTCCTTAGATCCCGTCTCATTCTCTCCACTCCTTCCGGCGTGTCCACTCTGTTGCAGATCTTAGTGTCATCCGCAAAAAGACAAACCTTACCTTCTATCCCGTCCGCAATGTCGCTCACAAAGATATTGAACAGGACCGGTCCCAACACCGATCCTTGCGGTACACCACTTAAAACCGCTCTCTCTTCAGAGAAGGTTCCATTTACCATTACACATTGTCTTCTGTCCGTCAACCAATTTGCAATCCAGGTCACCACCTCGGCACTCACTCCCAAGCTTCTCGTTTTATTGACCAGTCTCCTGTGCGGAACCGTATCAAAAGCTTTGCTGAAATCCAATTTTTCTATACCGTCGTTTAGTAATATACCATCACAACGGTTTACATTCCGGCACGAAATAGATTGGTTAGGTTTCTAAGTTATCCATGGTGTGCCAATATTTTACAGTTACATAGTTCAGTAATATACTCTAAATGAGAGATGGGTTGGGGTTACCATTTATATGATTTTGCGATAATCATATATGTGTATACTGTTTCAATTTTAATATTTAATAATGGGTAACAAATAATAAAATTGTCAATTTTCTGTTTGTTGGTGACTTTCAGCTGTATGTGGTTTTCTTCTTCCCCAGTCAAGTTATGCCTGTTAGGGTTTTGGCGGTAGCCAGGTGTGGCACAGGACAGAAGGACAGGAGCAAGTGCAGGTGGTCCGGTGAGGCTGGGCTGAGTCCCTGGAGCATGGAGGTAAGGGTGAACTTCAGGAACACTGGAACAGAGTGTGGGTACGGGTGTGACAGGAATACAGGAACAGAATGCAGGTAAGCGTGGATCTGGAGGAAGGAAACCGGAACAAGGAAGAAAGACTATGACAAGACAGGGCTACACTGAACATGAAACACAGAATGCCCAAAGGCAGCAAGGCAAGAGAAGCCCCAAGGGAAAGTAGGACAGAGCAAGAGGTCTAGCCTCAAGGGGGAGACCAGGAAGAATCAGAATGGGCAAGGGGACAAGAAGGCTAGGATAGGCCACTAGGCAAAGAGGGAACCAGAAGGGCCAGAGGCTACAGAGCAAGGGAAGCAGGGAACCAGAAGGGCCAGAGGCCACAGAGCAAGGCAAGTAGGGAACCAGAAGGCTCACAGGCCACAGAGCAAGGCAAGCAGGGAACCAGAGGGCCCGCAGGCCACAGAGCAAGGCAAGCAGGGAAACAGAAGGCCCACAGGCCACAGAGCAAGGCAAGTAGGGAACCAGAAGGCCTGTAGGCCACAGAGCAAGGCAAGCAGGGAAACAGAAGGCCCACAGGCCACAGAGCAAGGCAAGCAGGGAACCAGAAGGCCTGTAGGCCACAGAGCAAGGCAAGCAGGGAACCAGAGGGCCCGCAGGCCACAGAGCAAGGCAAGCAGGGAACCAGAAGGCCCACAGGCCACAGAGCAAGGCAAGCAGGGAAACAGAAGGCCCACAGGCCACAGAGCAAGGCAAGCAGGGAACCAGAAGGCCTGTAGGCCACAGAGCAAGGCAAGCAGGGAACCAGAGGGCCCGCAGGCCACAGAGCAAGGCAAGCAGGGAAACAGAAGGCCCACAGGCCACAGAGCAAGGCAAGTAGGGAACCAGAATGCCTGTAGTCACACAAGGCAAGAAACGGTTGGCTAGAGCAGGGAGCCCAAAGGAAGATTCTGGGTACAGTCATTTATCCTGTGAATAGGATAGGCGTTCAAGGAAGGCTGGGCCAGCCAGGGGAGAGTTCTCGTGGAGGACCTCTGGTGGTGAGGAGGCTGCATAGCAGCCTCAACAATGTTGCTAAGGATACTTACATGTAGAGAGGCAAAGCTGCCAAGGGAACTCTGTCTACTCTAGATGATCTGTATAGGGCAGTTTACACCCCAAAGATCTAGTCACCAAACTCCATAGGAAGCTGGCTGGATCCCTTTGAAAACCGCTCTCCACAACTATTGACGTAATGGAAAATGTGAGCTTGCTTCTCTCTAAATTCTGTTTAGTACCATGTGCTGGTTTCTATGGGGGTGGTGTTTTCATTTTAGTATATTTTGCTTCTTACATATCGCTACACTTTTTTCTTCTGGAATAAACTGTGAACATCTTGTGTTGTGGACATGTTCTTTTAAAACCGTCCTGCCTTGAGCCCTACCCCTTGTGGCAATCAGGGTTCGGATAAGGATCCATTAACTGATGTTCATAAAGGTACGAGTTACTAAGGAGGAGGAGTGTACATAACTCTGAAAGATCTCAGCTTAGAAATTCTAAATATAAATGTATAAAATGATTTGCTTTAACTGATAATTGATTTTTTTTTTTTAATAGCTGCATTTCAGGCTGGCATGCCACTCAGGCCCGTGATGCTCATTTTAGCAAACTGCTGTGCACATTGATTCTTGCGGTTATTTGAAATGTTCTGTTAATAAAAGGCACCTGAGGCTCGCCTTGACTCTCGGAGAGAGGAATGTGCTGTGAGTGAGTAGGTTTTGTTTTTCTTGTCTGTTGGGGGGCCAGAGGAGGTTAGGCAGGTTGCAGAGATGCTGCAGTGAGACCCAGCCGATCGCAGTCTTACCTATAGGTCAGTGATCTGGAAAGGTTTCGCCCCTGAAGGACTTCCATTCTCCCGCAGAAGCGTGGGTGCATTGCTCGCACACCCTGAGGCTGTAGGAAGGGAGCTGCAGATGGTGCTGTTGCACTGGGCACCTCTTTGAGAGCGGCACAGACTAAGCTGTCAGAGATGGCATGCAGTAACAAAGCTGCTACGATAAGGCTCTACAGATAGAGAAAACATGCCATTTGTTTTTTATAATATTCCTTAACCACACTTCCAACCTTTTGAGGTGGTTTGCAATAAAAGCACACAGAGTATTATAATTATTGTAAACAACACATGCGATGTGCAAAGCAATGAAATGAAGTAAACATGAGACATTAAGCAGGAAACGTAAAGGCAATAAATATAAGACTAACGGGGAATTTTAGAAAGTTGGCCTTTGGCTTGTTTGTGATTTTTCCAAGGCCAAGCTCACTGCACAGATCTCATAGAATTTCTTCCTGTCGGCAGTAAAATGTTGAGGGAAGCAAAGAGTGTGCGTTAGCATAACATTATTATTCATAAGATGGAGAAGCTGCTAGAAGTGCACATAGTCAAGAGAGCTCTTTGGACTAAATCAGAGTTTGACCTTATATGGGAATACATCATGTTGTAGGTAAGACCACCCACAAGTTCAATGATCCAATTATCAGCTGAATACTAATTTAGTGGTAGTGATTATTAATGAGCCAAAATGATATAAGGTTCTGTAATGCATGAAATAGTTAGATCAGCATATGGTAATTTTGGTGTAAATAAAGAGAAATATTACAGGAGTCACTAGGCACGTTTACTGTGTAATAAACCTAGCCTGGGGAATGCAGAAGGGCTCCACGAAGTGTCCTGATTGTGGCAGTTTGGACATCAAAAACACAGTAACACAGCAATGACGGCAGAAAAGGACCAAATGGGCCATCCAGTCTGCCCAGAAAGCTTCTTATGGTAGAACCTGCTGTGCCATGCAGGTTACCTCCATGTTTCTCTTCTCCCCAAGCCTTAGGATAATAATCTATACAAATCTAGTGCGAGCAACATTTTCCAAACAGTGCTGCTGCTTGAATGTGCTTTGCTTATGGACTTGGCCGAAGAAGCAGTCCTGTGCTTTTCCCCTAATGTCTGCATGTCAGTACCCCGGCCCGTAAAAGTCAGGGCCCGTGTCGATTGTCATCCGAAGCATCTGGAATGACACTAAGAAGCAACTAAACTTCATTTCTGTATTTTTCTGTCAAGCTAAAATATACAAACAAAATGAAAAGAAAAAAATAGTAAATGAAAGAGCAAACACAGCGGAGCAAAGGATTTTCCCATGCATTCTGCTCTGCTATTGCTATCCACATGGCACGGGAAGGAGTGGGGGTGCTTCCTGCTGTTTCTCTGGCTACGGCACTGTACGTCTTCCTGCACCTAAGTTACAAGCGGCATTTTCAAAGCTCCCTCTCACAGTTACCAGGAATTCTGACTTAAAATGACATGAAAAGCGATTAGAATCTGGGTACTGTTAGCATTTATTGAATTGTGCCAGTACAAGACCGTATGCAAACGCTGTTTGAGAACCTCACCTGTCCAAATCCTTTCCAAAAGGCCTGTGCCCTGCACTCTTGTCAGGCCCAGCACTCTTGTCGGGCAAAGAAGCAAGACCCTGCCCTGTGCACTCAGCCAAGGTCCTCTGATGCTCTGCACTGACTGCTAGTGCTCTGCTTTACCTGCGTTCCCATTAACACTGTCGCAAAGACCTTCGCATTTTGTTTTCTCTTTCTCATGAGTGCCCCTTTGACTGTCACTTAATTCATATCGCTGTGTACCACTCAGAATAAGATATAATCTGTTTTTCATGTAAATTTTCCAGTCAGGCACTTATTCATTGTTTCATGTCACGTAAGCGTGTGTGCATTTGTGTATAATTGTGCAATGTTACGCCTATAGAATGGCTTGTTTTTGCTGGAAAACTCATTTGGCTGTTTCTGACGCTAACATTTCAGCAGTGGAAATTTGTTCCTGGCAAAAGCAGACTTGGGACTAGACAGTGTAAGTTCAGTCCTGGAGACAGGCCTAGCCAGTCTGGTTTTCAACATGAAAGGTGTGGGGGTCTCCATCAAATAATTTATGAGAAGAGGCTGAAGGACCTAAATATGTGCACCCTGGAAAGAGAGAAGGCTTCGGGAGAGATGTGATGCAGACCTTCAGATAACTGAAAGGTATTAATGATGCACGAACTTTGAACCTTTTCCATTAGAAAGGAAACAATAGAAGTAGGGATCATGAAATGAAGCTCCAGGGAGGATGACTCAGAACCAACGTCAGAAAACATTTCTTCATGGAGAGGGTGGTGGATGCCTGGAATGTCCTTCCGGAGGAGGTGGTGAAGATGAAAACAGTCAAAGATTTCAAAGGGGCAAGGGATAAACACTGTGGATCCCTAAAGGCTAAAGGATGGACATGAAGAAAAGAGTGCATGGGGATAACCCGCTCGGTGCAACAGTTACTACCCTTATCATAAGCATGGGATTACTACCCTCAGCCAATAAGCCTTGATACTTTTGATACAACTGCACCATCACTCTCTGCTTTGTTGGCAGGAGGAAAAAAAAGGGGAATTGGATTCAGATGGTAACCAACACAGGCCCTGACTTTTACGGTCTGGGGTTACTGATATGCAGATATAAGAGGAAAAGCACAGGACAACTTCTATGACCAAGTCCAAAAGCAAAGCAAGTCAGCATTTTCAGAATTTTCTCGAAGACTCCTCACCCATAAAAATGTTGCTAGCCGTAATTTTTTATGGGTTTCACAATTCTTTGGTTTTTGATTGTAAATATTACTATCCTTACCATAAGGACTGGGGGTAACTGCACGGACTACCCCTGAGAATAACCTGGAGGTAACCTAAATGGCTTGGTAGACATTACCATAAGAAGCTTGCTGGGCAGACTGGATGGACCATTTGTTCCTTTTCTGCCGTCATTACTATGTTACTGTTTAAGCCTTTGCCATAGGTTAACGTGAGGAAAATTCCAGAAATGGAAGGTGCAGGGAGTGGCGCACATTTTTTGACTAATTTTCTATGGGAGGTTCCAAGGGTATAGAGTATTTTCGGATCAATTTTCCTGGCAATCCCAAAAAGGGTGGGTGTCTGTAAATTAGACAATTTACGTCTGCTTAAGGCACACGGGGACATAATCTTCCAGGGAGTTGGCGAGAAGCACCAAGTGGTTATGCCACTAGGACAGGAATTGGCAGGTTGCCTTTTCTCTCTACTAGAGTGTGTTTGTTTGCTTTCTGTCATGTGGGCTGGAGGAAGTTCCAAGAAGAGCTCAACAAGCAGTGTTCATCTAACTCCCTTCGATACGTAGAAAAAGAAAAGACCAGGGCGTCGGGAAGTTACTTGTAGCCACAGAATTAGAAACTCAATCACTAAATCCCCTGGAGATCCAAATTTGTAGGTCGGTGTACTCCTAGGAGTTAGTTATCAAAGGGTTGAGGAGCCTATCTTTGGGAGTTAGCATAGGTATAATTTGGCAGGAGGGGGGACTGTGCCCCCCAGCTGCTCCAGGTATTAGTGCAGAATTTGGCACCCTCTGACCCCCATACCCACCAATATGCCCTGCCTATCCCTTGCCCTCCCACCCCCAAGCTGTGCAGATAAACGATGCCCAAGTTAGATGTCTAAATTGGCCCCTTTGAAAACGAGCTGAGTCCCTAAATTTAGCAGCTTAAAACGTGGGTGGCTGCAGGTGCAGAGTTAGGGTGAAGAAGAAAAGTTAGGCATTTACTATTGATTTTCAATATTAGACTCTAACTTAGGTGTTTAAATCTAAGGAAACAAATTATAGTTCTAAATTTAGGCCTGTAAGTGTTAGGAGTCTAAATTTAAGTTAATTTTCAGATGAAAATGTATATTCTGAAGATTGGTTGAAAATCTCCCTAAACTTTGGCAATTAATTTAGGCACTGAGCTTTTTTTTTTTTTTTTTTTTTTTAAATTGACCACATAGCTTTTAAAATTCCTTTTAGGATGGCCAAATTTTAGCCGGCTGCCACGCGTTGAAAAAGCTGGTACAAGATGCAGTGTCATCAGGGACAGTGCACCGTGCTCCGTGTCTTGAGCAGATTCTGGGAACAAACCTCAAAGTGTGTGTCGTCTTTACGGGCTTCATGGAAGCCTTTGCTCTTCATTCCGGATGGCTCTAGGGAAAAGCAAAAGAGATCACTGGAACAGAGCAGTAATTGGGAGAGGGTGGGGGGTAGGAGAAAGGGACGCTTTTAACATGCACCATTCTCCAGCCACCGCCACCACCCTTCAGCCCTCCTGCCATCCACGTCATCTGCTCTTCTTCCTATCGTGTAAATTATGAAGCAGCGGGGGCAATTCCTGCTGTTTCCAGCTTTGCAAGATGCCTAGACAAGACCTTTGTGTATTTTATAAAAACTTATTTATCAAGTGGTCTTTCCGTTCTGGACATTGGATGGGATACAGTAGATAAGGAGGATCTTTTTATGTTGGCGACAGCTTGACAGTCTGCTAATATACTGTGTTTCACCAGCTATGTTTACAAACATTTTCTGACCCTTGTCTCTTCCGAAGGCCATGAAAGAGAAATTCTCTAACAAGAGAGCCAGAGAGAATTTCATCAAAAGAAATGCCAATCTAATCCCTTCTAGTGCAGAGCCTTGGCCCGGCTCCAAAGGCAGGAGAGTGTAAGGATCTTGAGTCTCTCTGTTCTCCTTACGCAACCTGTTTTTATTTGAATTACGGAAATAAGGAGAAAGATAAGGCAAACCTAGGCGATTGGAAAAACCTCTAATAAGAATATCCGTGGTGTTTTCTATTGGATGAGGCTATCTTAGTAGGAGAAGAGGTGTTAGGCCATCTAAGAATTTAAACGTTGACCCTATACGTCTGCCCAACATTTGAGAGGAAGCTGAAATCCTTTCTAGCAATCTGCATGACCTTGTGCAAGCCATTTTATCTGGCCGTGCCTTAGTTTACCCAACTACCACGATATGAAATGCTAAATTCTCCCCTATGCCCAGAAAAGTTCTGCTGTGTTCAGAACTCACTGCCTGTATGTATCTTAACCATTGCCCTGCAAAGGGCGTTGAGATCCTAGAAGGGACTCTAGAAATCCGAGTTATTCTTCCTATGACTTCATCCATCCATCTCATAGACCAGGAAAGTAACTTTCAAGGGTGTTGCGCACATAAACGGTTCTTTGAGAAAAGACTTCAGCGTGACCTGGCAGCAGGGCCGGCCAGCATTTAATGGACTTTTATAACCCACCGATACTGAGTCGTCACGGGGGAACACAGCGCGCGTGTATCCGATTGTCAAATGTGCGCACGTTATTTTGTGCCCCCGCCCCCTTTCTACCATCCGCACAAATGATGCAGCGTGTGCAGACATTTTTCAATGCACGCACTGTGCACTTGGTAATTTTCTAAGAGAAAAACAATTAGCTTCTCTTTGAAAATCTGCGTAAAATACTCGTTAAAATTGCCCGCCTAGTTTGCAGCCGCACGCGCTGTTTGACAATTGCTCCCACACTTCTCTCGTAGCGTGCCACAGCTGATTCATTCAGTCTCTGTCCTGGGCCTGCCAAAGAGAGCCCAGCTCCCTCCAGCAATCTAAATTTTTAATAACTGACACCTCCACCACCCCAGGGTAGCCCATGGTCAGTGGAAGGGCATTAGGTATCCCAGGCAAACCTTACAGCCTTGCACGCACGCATGCTCCCCCTCCTCCACACCTTCTACAGAATCACACACACAATTCAATTATGCATTTATAACAGATTTTGCATGAAAAAGAACATTCAAAAGTACAGTCTTCTGAGGCTAAAATATCATATATTCAGTGGCGGATTCATGATGTCGGACCGGCCCGGGTATACATCGTGCCGACATCGTGCTGACAGCCAGAAAACTTGGAACTCATATGGAATTTTTGTAATGCATGTTGGGTATGGGCTTGGCCCTTAGAAAGACATGAACAAACAGAATTACCATTACAATATAATAAACCTCCCATACCAAAACAACCCTAACAACCTTATCTATGAAAAGGCAACACTGCACGTATTACACCAGGCCCTAGAACACCAATGCACTTCTTATTAGGAAAACAAAACAAATCAAACACAGAAACTACATGGCAACAAAATAGCTCACCTCAGTCACATATGCAGAATACAAACAAACCTTAACCAAATACAGATTTATACTTAACCAAATACTTTGGTTAAGTATAAATAGAAACATACTGAGAAGAACGGAGCTGGAACCCACAACAAGCCAGCCTCTACATGCAGAGCAACAATGGAAAACAAAAACATAATAATTCTTCATAAAACCTTAAATAATAAAATCGAGAAAAATAAAAACATAACAATAAAATCATATTCATAAAAAGAATAAATATTTCAAACCAGTTAACGAATAGAACATCCAAAATTTCCAAACACCAATAAAGTATTTTGAAAAGCAGACACATCAAACTCTAAGCAATAATTAAAACAAATAAGCATTACAAAAATCCTTCTCTCTGTACCTGGGGACTTTTGATTTCCAGATGCCCTGAAATTGTCGTGGATTGATGGGGGGGGGGGGGGGGGGGGAGGATGGGATGACTCATACACACACGTTAATTGTTTGCATAGGGCAGCAAAGAAGCTAGCACTGGCCCTACCAATGAATCTTCCCACACCCAGAAAGGATAATATATGGTATCAATTACAATCGGTTTCCTGCTAAGATTGTGAAGGGGGTTTGTTTTTTTCCCTCATGCTTCTTTTTCTTACTCAAAATCAGCAAGCAACATGAAGCTATAGTGAAGTTACTGAAACAGAACCAGTCCTGGAGGGCGAATGCTCTGAGCTGCAAACGAGCGCCTCGCTTGCAGACAAACCCAGCGGTGCAGGATCCGTGAAGGGGGGAGGACAGGGATCCTGCACGTAGGATGTGTGGGTCCCCCTCCTGAGTTCAGGTCGTTATGGGAAACGGGAAGAGGATTGTGGTGGGCGAGATTCCGCCGGCCAGGCAGCAGAAACCCAGGGTATGGAACAAACCTCACCAAGAAAACACAGATAAAGAGAAAAAGCTCTGATTCAAAAAAGTCAGTGCTTGCCATTACTTACGCAGTTTCTCCTAGTCACACTGCCTTGTATTTAGTATTGCACAGACCTTGCTTACTGCACTAACTACAAGGACTTGGGCCTAGAGCAGAATGGGAGATAATTCCTGAGAAGTCTCTGTTCTTGACTGTGATGTCAGCCTTAGCCGGGACCCCTTTTTTTTTTTTTTTTTTTTTTAATCATATTTACATTTACCTTGAATTTGGGTCTCCAGGTGATGTTCTGCGCAGTTGACGTTGGCCTGTGTCTGTTTTTCTGTCACTACTCCGTCTCAGATACAGAGAGGCCACCCGCGTACACTGGCCACCCTAGCCCTTCCCAAGGGCCTTCCGGTCTTAGGTCTGAGCACAGGGATCTCACACTGGGGTCAACAGGTGCACAGGCCTGCCCTCACCAATGCCGGCCCTTGAAAGAATTAACAATCACAGTTTCTTTATATATAGCACACAAGCCGTTCTTCCCGTTAAAACGGGCGACGTTTTCCTGTCCCACCAGGGCCCTAAATATCTTTGAGCTCTGACGGACGTGCTCTCTCGCCCGCACGTGCGCGGCACGTCCGTCAGAGCTCCCTTATAGGTATGATAGTAACATAGTATTGTCCACAGTAAAAGACCAAATTGTCCATCCAGTCTGCCCAGCAAGCTTCCCATGGCAGCAACTGCCACTCCATGCAGGTTACCCCCATGTTTCTGTTAAGGATAGTAACTGCCGCTCTGTGCAGGTTACCCCCATGTTTCTGTTAAGGGTAGTAACTGCCACTCCAGGCAGGTTACCCCCGTGTTTCTGTTAAGGGTAGTAACTGCCACTCCAGGCAGGTTACCCCCATGTTTCTGTTAAGGGTGGTAACTGCCACTCCATGCAGGTTACCCCCGTGTTTCTGTTAAGGGTAGTAACTGCCACTCCAGGCAGGTTACCCCCATGTTTCTGTTAAGGATAGTAACTGCCACTCCATGCAGGTTACCCCCGTGTTTCTGTTAAGGATAGTAACTGCCACTCCATGCAGGTTACCCCCGTGTTTCTGTTAAGGATAGTAACTGCCACTCCATGCAGGTTACCCCCGTGTTTCTGTTAAGGATAGTAACTGCCACTCCATGCAGGTTACCCCCATGTTTCTGTTAAGGGTAGTAACTGCCACTCCAGGCAGGTTACCCCCATGTTTCTGTTAAGGGTAGTAACTGCCACTCCAGGCAGGTTACCCCCATGTTTCTGTTAAGGGTGGTAACTGCCACTCCAGGCAGGTTACCCCCATGTTTCTGTTAAGGGTAGTAACTGCCACTCCATGCAGGTTACCCCCGTGTTTCTGTTAAGGATAGTAACTGCCACTCCATGCAGGTTACCCCCATGTTTCTGTTAAGGGTAGTAACTGCCACTCCAGGCAGGTTACCCCCATGTTTCTGTTAAGGGTAGTAACTGACACTCCGTGCAGGTTACCCCCATGTTTCTGTTAAGGGTGGTAACTGCCGCTCCGTGCAGGTTACCCTTATGTTTCTGTTAAGGATAGTAACTGCCGCTC